>NC_134587.1:27730000-28030000 GCF_037038515.1 Microtus pennsylvanicus | reverse complement strand
TTGTACTGTTAGAAACACGTCTTTTGTCGGGGATTCTCCATTTCTTTCCTTTAAATCTTATGGAGACGGAAACTTTGGAACACTGAGAGACCGGGTTGGTCAAATTATTTGATCATCTTTTGTCAAAGATGATATCCAGAAAAATTAAACGTTCCCTATATTCTTACACTGCTTTTAGGTTCTCCAAAAAGTGGAATTTTTGCTCACGTCAGCCTGTATCTCAGACCTCAACTTGCCTGATTGCTGATGGGAAGGAACAGAGACAAATTTGGCACATAGTCCCCATCTGGTGCTCCATGGGGATGAACGGGTGAGGGTCACGGCAAGGAGGCCATATGTTTATGCTTTGCATAACCTTTCTGGGTCAGAGATTGAAGGCTGATGGTAAAGTCTCCTCGTGGGCTTTCCATGGCCTCATCCCATTCAACTGTCCTCCGGGGAAACCCGCTAGACCTTAAGCAAAGGGACACGTCCCTCTCTAAGCAGAGTATAGGACATATATCAAATAAACAGGCTCTCCAAACAAAGGGGTCTTACCCTTTTCTCTCAATGCAGGCAAGGTGGATATTACAAGAGACTTAGTGACCCTTGGCCAACTTGCTTCAGGGAGGTGACCCCAATCTCAGTGCACTCTTTTCCTGCAATGGGGATAAATCATGGCATGGTGAAGGTCATGTATAGAAAGCTCTTTACCAACATCTTCCCATACGGAAACATATTGTAAGGGATAATAGAAATGAGGGTAGAACCTGTTATCGTTAGTACGTTAATCTTACTATCTCACCATTAGTACCCTTGATTTTATGAGGCCAGAGAGCATCCAGGTTATATGTTCATACTTAAGCAAATATCTCACGCCTAAGACAATAGCCTTGACCTCCTCTGCTTCTAAGCAGACTTCTGCTAGGGTAAACTGGTTGTGGGCAGCATCCATCCTCGAGACAGACGTAACAATTTAATTGTGAAGACGGTCATGGTATAGAAGAAAGGCTGAAGAGGCATTTAATTTATAGTTTAATAAGTAAAGCTTGCTTGAAGATCTGAGAGTAAAACAGCCCCACTGATCAGCCTTACAGCCCAGGCTGTGGTAACACATGCCTTTAATCCCAGTAGCCACCCTAGCTGCCATAGAAACCAGGTGGTAGTGGTGCATGCCTTTAACCCTACCCGTAGAGAGGATTATCAAATGGGAGGAGACAGCTCTCATCCTCAGTCTCATTCTGTGATTCCTGGAAGCAGGATCGCCATTTCAGACTGAGGTCGAGGTAAGAGCAAGTGACTGGCTGCTTTACTATTGTGGTCTTCAGGTTGAACCCCAATTTCCCCCTCTGAATTTTTATTATTTGTGCTTCAAAAGACTCTCACGAGAACATTATGGGTAACTGTAACCCAAACCAACATAACCGGATGAGCAGATACGCTCATATATTTCAAACATCTGTGGCACAACTCTGAGGGAGGATATCGAGCCTGTGATCCATTTGATTAAAAAATATTACAACCTAAAGGAACCTCAGAACATCTCTGTTGTGGTTGGGCCCTGGAGTGGAATGGAAGGGGAAGCCAGTCAGATGGGAAAACTGTAACAACATAGCCATGCTATGGGAATCTGCTGCTTTAGTTAGTTAAACTCTCTGGTCATTGTGTGTGTGTGTGTGTGTGTGTGTGTGTGTGTGTGTGTGTGTGTGGTTGTGCATATCTAAAGCTACCCAGAGGCCAAAAGGGGCATAAGATCCCTCAGAGCTGGAGGTCCAGGCATTCGCAGGATGCCCAGCTGTGTGGGTGCTGGATTGGCCTTCAGTCCTCATAACTGCAGTGAGCTCTCTGTACAGCTGACCAGCTCTCCGGGGCCCTAAAGTTACTTTTGATCACGGATTTTCCATGTTCAATATTCTTCACTTGCATTTGTAAAAGAGAAACACAGGAGTTTGTTACTGTTTTCAGGGCACTTTCTGCGTTAGATAAGGCTTTCAGAGGGAAGCGGGTACATTAACCACAGTGACTGATTGATTTTGAACCTCTTTCATCATCTAGCCCCAAAGAGCGATCAACAGAAACCGCCCGATTCTAACATCTGCCAACACTGTTTCCACAGCTTCCTGAAACATTGCCTTCAGGTTGGATAAGAAAGTGATATTCCCCTTAGAGAGGAAAAAAATAGACTTCAAAAGTTTGGATTTCCTTCATAATTGTTTTCTATTTCCCATACATGCAAACAAAGCTAAAACAACTGCATACATTTAAAGGTCTCCAAAAGTCAAAGATCGCCTGTTTCTATGGTTCCTGTCTCCATGGTACCTAGTTATAAACACATACTCAGGAGCCAACAGGTCTTCCACTTCTAATTTATGTTGGTGGCACTATATATGTTTTATGCAATTTCAATTTGACATCTCATTTTAATTGTACCTTTAGAAGCATTTATTTCTCCACAGTGTGCACCTTGTGAAATGAGAATATTATTCTACCCATGACAAGATTTCTTCTAAACCACCAAACGAAAATGACCCCTCCCATCTCTTTTCTTGCTCACCGGATATGTATAAATGACATCGGGCCAAGGCAAAGCACAACAGTTGTGACACTGTAGGCACTAGTTCTGGGAACAGCATCCTCCGTAGAGAAGAGAGTTCACTACAGCGGTCCTCATTACCACACGTTACTCAGACTGTTCCTGCAGGTTAAACACAAACCCAGCCTTCCCTTTCTCTGTGCGCATGTTTCATGAGCCACGGTTAGGAATAGGTGTGAGAACAAACGCCGACTAGTGACTATCCAGATACCACATTCCCACAGGAGAAGCGTTCAGTGGAAGAATTAAAGGGGGATGGTAGTGGCAACAATGCTAGTGTTATTGGAGATGAACTGGTTAGTTTATTCTGAAACGAAAACCAGCTATGATGACGGTAACCCTGAAATAAGATGAGAAGAACAAGTCACTAATCAAAAGCCCAACCATAGCTTGATTGCTCTCCCCCTGGAGATTATTTATGGCCCCTCGTGGGTTTTGTTGGTTGGTTGGTTGGTTGGTTGGTTCCTCACAATCCCCAAAAGAGGAAAGGAAGGTTCAGAGAAGGTAAGCGTCTTGCCAGAGCTTACACAGCCAGCGTATGCTGCAGATTGGACACAGATGTAAACGTGAGAAGAAGCCCTGTGGCTCCTGGTTCCGTTTTTTTTTTTTTAAACCACTGCGCTGTGCCAGTTCAAATGCATGGGAGTCACAATGCAAATGATGAGGACGGGAGGGTGGCGATGGTGAAAATCAACACTGGGAAGTGTGTCCAGGCCTGGAGCACTGCTCTCTCCATATTGTTGGTCATTTGTCCCACCCCGGAGGCTCTCTTTTGGGCCTTGAACAAAATATGTACAAAGTTCCTATTTTCTGTCATTGATTCAAGTGACTCTTGCTTCTTACAATTGATTCTCGATAGCCCAGCCCTAGTCACCTCGGAAAACGCAGATTCCCTCAAATGCTTTCCTTTTTCTGTTTCATTGAGTCAGGGTTTCCCTCTGTTCAGGGCCGCCTGAACTTGCTACCCAGCAGAGGATGCCCTTCCTGTGGACCCTAGCCCCTCCTCCTCAGTGTTAGCCCCGCGGTGTATCACCCAGGTACGAACGTTTGTCCTGAGGACAGAAAGGAAGAAGACACATTGTGGCTTGTCATAAGATATACACATTTCTGAAAATTTAATTCCGTTTCTCAGGATCATTGAGACGTATAAGACCAAAGCCCTATAAAATGACAGACATACTTATCTAAAAGGGTAAGCTAAGAAAGTCCTTCGAGAGGCTGACTGTGAATGCTATTGGGCAGACTGAGATGCGCAATGCGCTGCCTGTCTATAAAATCTTAGAGTCAGAGAGAGGCGTTTCTTCTACGGCTAGAGACTTTCCCTCTGTCTTAGCTGCTTCCATTTCTTCCTCTCCTGGGCTCCGGCTCCTAATGGTGTTGCTGTCATTGTGTCAGTGCCTGGAAAGGGCTGTAGCCCCGGCGACGCCCAAACACTTTCATTTGTATTGTGTTATTGAAAACCCGCGGCAGTTCCACAAGGTAACTTCTGGTCTCATTATAACCTTGGGAAATGAAAATTAATGAAGGAAAATGATTTGCCAAAGGTCACGCTCTCTGCGCACGAACGCCCATGAATGGATTGAGGAAGTGGTGTCCGTAGTCACTGTGTTGATGTCTGTGTCTCTCAAAACGCTCGCTTTAGAATATTCTTTTAAAATCTATGCCCTGATATTTCCTACCAACAGTTCCTGAGAGCACACTTGCCTGAGATTAATGCATACAGCAGTTTACCTCATAGAGAAACTTACTGCCACGAGAAAACAGTCCGTGTGACTAAACTATTGTGTTTCTAAGTCTGAACACACATTCACACCAATAGGCCATATGCTGTGATTGTTCAAATAAAACATGCGTTGGAGTGACTGAGGGGACCTAAATATTAACTTGCAGAATACAGAAATCACATGGTTTATAATGAAGCCTTCATGTCAAGCTATTTATTTACATGTAGACTTATAGAACTGTGACTATTTGACCCATTGTTCATACGGTGCCTCCTCCCTACAGTATCCTGTTCTAAACCTTTGCTTAAATTAATCTGGTTTTCTCATAGTCCTCTTGTGATACAATATGCTGTAAACCTTATTTTTGCAGATGAGAAGTATGAAATGACCCATCCACAGCCCAGGCAATAGAGACAAGACCCTTTGGCTGCAGAGCAGCCTTAGCGATGCCCTAGGTCCACCGTAGCGTTGCTCACATGATGACCATGTCTGCACATTGTGAACACTGTAAATTGCAAATGGACATCAGAAATCTTTACCAATGCAGTTAGCGTCATTTGATTTGCTTTCCCAGCTATCTGTGATCATGTCCTAAGATCTGAGGAGAGGAGGGGTGTGGTATGACTCATACAAAGGAGGGGGACCTCTTCCGAGGGCCGCATATGTGAAGAGACCAAGAATGAGAATCCTAACTTGCCGTTTAAGCAAATAAAATGTTGAATACTTCAAATACACAGCTAACCACACACATTCTCTCTTCCCAGAACATACGGTGGTGTGGCCAGCTTAGCTGGGCTCTGAGGTTTTCCTTTGTTCTCCCTTTTGTTTATTCTTCTGCTTGTGCTTTGTGTGACTGGTTTTGGCTGCTTTGATCCAATTACCTAGATCTCTGCTCCTCCGAGTGTGGTTTCTGGAATGGTAGCAGCAGTGTTTCCTGCTTCACAGAAACAGTGAAGTTGGTGGCTCGGGCCCTTTCCCAGGCCTGTGTGGATTAGGATTTAGAATCTGCAGCCTCTGACCAGATGCCCATGGGCTCCACATTCCCATTTGAAAAGCTGTGTTTATCAAAGCCATGTTGGGATTCCTTCGCTGATGAGAAAACTATCTTTACAGACTGGGAGAAAGTCAGAACCGGTCATCTGCTGGGTGGGAGGGGCAGGGAGAATGAGGAAGAAGAAGTGACATCTCCATTGACAAATAAGAATAGCTGAGCCAGGTGTGGTCCCACACGCATTTAATCCCAGGGCTCTGTGAGGTTGAGGCCAGTTTGGTCTACAGAGAGAATTCCAGGGAGTCAGGCTACCCAGAGAAACCCCCTGTGTTGAAAAACCAAAAACCAAACCCAAAGAATGTCTGGGTTAATGACATAAACCAGTTGTCATGAAACATTCAGCATGTTAAATGGAGAACAGTAGCCATAATTGCCTGCAAAATGGCTTACAAATGAAATCTCCTTAAGTCCCCTCACTTAGCTGATGCTTTCTTTCCATTTAACATATTAGGAAACCGAGGCCAGAGAGATTAAAAGAAACAGTTGCCATGGTGTCCCATCACGTTGAGGTCTCTCTGTCCCAACTTTATGTTGTCCTCTTCCTTCTACATGATGCTCCAGCTACTGCAGAAAGCCAGAAGTGTGATGGACCGCGGTCAGCTTCAACTGATGAGGATTGGCTCTGTGGTGCGCTTCCGGTGAACTATTTACTATGGGGAGGGGCTTCTGTGTCAGTGGCGCACACAAAGATAATGAATGTCAGTGGCCTGCCATGAGGGAGTTTATAGTTTAACTGAGCAGAAGAGGGAAGCTTGCGTGAAAACACAAAGGAGCCTCAGGCTTGATGTGGTTATCAGTGATGAAGACAGCCATTCGGCAAGGAGATATGGATCATGTTGGCCATCTGGGAAAGCTTTAAGATGAGGTGGACCTCAGGATGGGACCGAGAAGCCCTTACCCCTTAAGTAGGTGTCACTGAGCTAACCTTGCATTGGTGGGACTCTAGAAGCTTACTCTCTGTCCTGGATAGGCCTGCTTCATTTTTCCTTCTAAGAAAGACTGCATTTGCACCAAGACTCCATGGACAAAGTTATTATTTACTTTCGCTCTTAATTAGAATGGGCTGATGACGGATGTGGTACTTGAGGAGACAGCAAGGAGCAGCGTGCCAAAAGGATGTGCGTCTAACGTCTCAGGAAATGTTAAGTCCTTAGGAATCAAGGATGTGTGTTGACCTATCACATTTATGGAAAATTCAAAATGAGAGATGTCTGTTAAACTCAATCTTTATTTAAAAAAAAAAATCAGGCAAAAGGGCTCAGTCCTCAGCTGAATTCAAAACAGTCACAGCTGCCATCCCTTCCTTTGCTGTCAAGTCCAGTGTGGTGTGGGAACCGAAGAGTAAACATGTTTGAAGAGTCAGGCCAACCCTTCTCTGGGCAAGCCCTGTGAGCTATTTCTTTACTGTTACCTCTTGGTGTCATGGGCACCTCGAAAAGGAGGCCTGGAGTTCTAAGGAATAAGCACTGGTAGGAATTCCTAGTGTGGCTCCTTTCAGTCCTGTAGGGGAACACAGACAGAGTAGTCCCGCACTAGCTCCGAACTGAGTATAATGAAGGGCTCTTTATTTAGGGGGGCAGACTCACAGATCACAGTCCTCTGCAGGAGCAGGGAACAGAAACCGAATCCAGCAGCCAAAAGAGAGTGAGCTTGCATGTCTTTGGTACCCAACCTGGTCCAACATCTCAAAGGCCATTGGCTGAAGGAGTTTCCCCAGCACTGTCGTATTTTGGGATCATTTGAATTCAGAGTCCTTATACATCACTCCTGAAAAAGAAAGACCCCTGAGCAAGGGAGCTGAGGGAAAAGCTACTGCCGGTCTGCTAGTCATCACTGGGGTTGAAGTTCTGATGCCAAACAGGTTATTTCTCTACTCATTCCTCAAGTCTTTTCTTATTCATCTCATGCCCAAGACACAGTATGACTATCTAGAAGACAGGGTTGTTTGAAGCTTAATAGGAAGCAATGTGTGCCTTGATTTATACAGCTTTAGGGATTGCCCTGGTTGGGGTCACAAGGGAACGAAGAGAGGACAGACACACAGATACACACAAAGAAAAGCAGGGACCATGAGCTCTGATGGAAACACAGGACCAGAGGAGACCAGAACTCAGTGCATCTATTTTATACAACTGAATCTAGCGGACACAGGCTCATTGCGCACAGTTGGAAGGTGAAACAGGTGTAGCTAACTCACCAGGAGGTCTCTGTTGAGGGCAGTATCAGGCTCTAAACATCCAGAAGGAGAAAGTTTTGGGCCATCCTTTCTGCACTCACTGTCCACATCCACAGGCTGACCGAGGAAGGCTCTGTTTTCCCAAGCATGACTGGGGAAGACTTTGCTATTTCCATGGGTCCGAGGCATTAGGGTCCTTAACGTAGCCATGCACATGTCAAGCAAAACACACTCATTCAGAACTTCATCTGCAGCCTGCACGCTTTAAAACTGTTCATGTCACTGTCTGAATCATACTCATTCCTGAATAAGTTTGAATAGAACTACTGTGTTAATGTAAATAATCACGGGTATACCTCCATGACTTCATTATGAAGCTCAGTCATTTTTAAATTGAAATAAGCATAGAATATCTACCTAAAATGATATGGCATACATAACCAAGTCCCATTGCTAATGTAAAGTCGATGTCAAATTCCCCTTTCCAAACTTACCACTGCCAATTTAAATTTTTCTGTGTACGGGAATTTTACTGAATTAAACGTCAGTCCAATAACAATAATAATGTCATGTATTTATATATCTTAGAAAAACATTTTTCCGCATTCATTAAGTCTGAATGAATTATTGACAATCGACTTGGAAAAATTCTACTTTTTATGGAGATTTTGGGATGTAGAAATATTTTTAATGAATTTGGTCTGGATCAGCAACTGAAATAAAACAATTAAAATGTCCAATTTGGGGGATTCTTGGTAGCTTTCCAGCAAACCCCATGCCTTTATAATCAAGCTGTTATGTGATAGCACTTTTTTTCTCATTATGCATGAGATTCCAGCGCATTCAATTTGAAGCAATTATTATCTGTGACACAATATAATCAAAAGGCTACTGCTATTTGTTGAAGGATTCTTTGTTTGCCAAGATTATTAATAAAGTTATGCCGGGAGTGCATACAGTACTGCTTGGCACTCAGCAGCTGGCTCTGGTGATGGTAAAATAAATCAGCATTCTCCATGCTTGTATTTTTCAATATTCCTGCCAATGTGTGTATTGGAGAACATTTCGTATTAAATAGCACTAATTGCTTTAATTGGCTTATGGTTAACAAGCCCACCATACTGTTGTATAGTAAAAGTCATTGGGTTTATTGGATGTTTGGGGGGCTTTGTTCCCTAAGTCTTTGGTGGTTCACTTGTGAAGCACATAGTAACAGTGGGGTAGGGGCATAACAGGGGTGCTGTAGAAGAGGGGGAGGGTCAGAGTGAGATGTCACCTCAGGCTAGCCCAGGGTATAACTCTTAACACATTCATGGTAAGTAAACAACTTAGGGTACGAGCAGCTAGTCTTGACTGACTCCCAGATCAACCTAGCAACAAGCAAAAGTTCTCACTCTTGGGACAGCTGTGTCTGCAATTGGCAGAGCCATGTTTAAAGGTGCTGAACATCCAAAGTAAGAGCTCTTAGAAATTTGCACTGCCTTTTCATTTAATCATTGCCCAAGTACACACACACACACACACACACATGTGCATGCACATGCACACTTGTGCCTCAATCCTGCCACCCATAATTGAGTTTTTTCATTTGATGTTTTTGCAGAGATATAGTGGTCCCAAAGGATATCCCACCGCCATTTAGTAGGGTCAAGTGAAGGCCACAGCCAACTTCCTGTGTTAGCTCTTCTCCCAGACTGCAGATGTCAGAAGTTCTACAGAAAGAGGCTAGCCTGTGAAAATGAACACAACCCACTTACGTATTCAGTACAAAGATTGCCTGTGTAAACTTGCAGACATTCACACTCTAATGCACTTGAGTTTAAGTTGCTGAAATAGAACATGAAGAAAATGTTTAAAGTGGCCCCAATGGAGGCCGTTATCAGCAGGTCTAAATAAGAAAAGAGCCCACAAGACCAACCATCCCCATAAACTATCAGCTACCACCACCATCAGGAAGTGACAACAAGCTTTATTTATTGATTAGTTTAGCTCAAAACAAAACAAACAAAAACCCAACTGCTTATTATGCCAATAATGTTTAAAGAATAAAAAACTTCATTGCTTAGTGGGTTTCAGTTTTGAGCTAATAAGATTAGCCTTTTAGCCGGAAATGGAGCTGACATTTTAATTCAGGAAGAATTGTGCCAGACTCCAAGCAAATGGGGGAAACTCACCATCCCAGGAGTTCAGAAGGACAAAAAAACATACCTGAAAACAGCGAGTTATTGCCCTAGCTCCTGCCTTGAGCTCCTGGTACTCAAGCTGGGAAAGCTTCCAATCCCTTGCCTCTATTTGCCCACATTTTGGAAAGACTCAAGGATGCTTGGGGAAAAGACCATAGTTATGTGATGGCTTTATAAACATGGTCAAAGGGAAACCATGAACCCTGAGACCAGACAAGCAAGTGACAGGACAACCGATCCACTGACCAGTCAATCCACCACCAGAACTCAGACAGATCCTCTTTCGGGTTCCATTCTGCACATAATCTGGTGACTTCATTTTAGCTTTGTGTTCCTGATGCTCCCCAGGGGTTATGCGAATTGCATCTGAGAAATACCCTCAGCTGGCTCCAATGAATTCAGTTCCTTGCTGCAAATATTAAGTAATGGTCTTATATCCCATTGTCTAAAATTATCTCTTATCTTCAGTCACCCTAAACCCGCCTCTAATAAGGGGGTCAGAACTAGCACAATTGGTTTATCCCAATCAGGGTCCATTTCTGCAGCAGAGGAAGTCATGTTTTGGGGGGCATTGTGTCTATTCAGGGCAGGATTCCATTAGAAAAGAGGAAAGTCATAGTTCTGAGCTGTTATTTTCTTCGCTATCTTTCATAACAGGTTTAGAAAAAGATATAGTTCTCTTTACCCAATTGCTAAAGTATCTGTTACATACATGCTGCTCTTTTAAACTAACAAGAGGAAATAGAGGACTGAAAATACTGAAAAATTAAATGTTTGGGAAGCAAAAACCTACAAACCACTAACTCTACATTTGTTGTAGACAATCTGGTTGTCGGGATTGAATCAAGCAATGTAAACCACCTCCTCCCTGCTCAATTGTTGCAATAGGTGTTTACTTCCTCTAAACATGATTCCTGCCACTGAAAACTTGTTAAATCTTGTTAAATCTTCAAAAATAACATGAGTTAGTAGGTGAACCATTACAAGGCAATTCTAAGGAGACCAAATAAAATAGTAAACACAATACCTTTTCCTTACCTTCTAAGTTGGTTCTTTGAGAGTCTTGAGTGATATGTTTTGATCCTAGTCGACATCCCTCTTCATCCCCTCTCCCCTACCCACCCAACTTTGTGCCTTCTCTTTTAGTATTTAATGTCAGTGTACCTACCAAATATCCTTGGCTTTGTAGGCTTCCTCAAAGAGTTGTCTGCTTACCAGGGGCTACACTCTTCACAAAGATGGCTTCTTCCTCTCCCTCCCCTGGCAGCTAACAATTGCCACTAGCATCACAGCTTCAGGTAGGGTTGTGTGCTCTGCTCTTTTCTCCAAAGCTTTGGTTTGGGCTCACATAGATTTTGTGTATGCTATTGCAACTGCAAGGAGGTCATGGGTGTAGCCATTCTGGTATGTTAAAAGGTGATTATTTCCTTGCAATCATCCACCATCATGATGGTAAGATAAACAGGTACCTACTTGGAGAGATGCTGTGTAAGGTACCTACTTGGAGAGATACCACATAAGGGACTGCATCTGTTATTCCACTTTAAACACTTTACTGCAGAGGAAAGCTAGTAAGAATACTATGTGGTTTTTTTAGCATTTTGTGCCCCTCTCTTTGTGACTGCCGTATTCTGAATGTTTATGTTCCCTGAATCTTGTATGTTGAATTTGTATTCCAAATGGGATGCCATCCTGAAGAAGCTTGGGGAAGTGATTGACACATGGGAGTAGACCTCCCATGCCTTGTGCTCCAGGAAAGAACGCAAGAAAATGCTATCTATGGAGCGGGACATCAAGCCTCGCCAGAACTAGGAAAGCCCACCACTTGATCTCTGCCTCCATAATGAGAAATAAATGTGGTTAGTGTGCTCCCTAGCCCATGACATTTCGCTGTAGTAGCCAGACAGATTAAAACAGTGACTTAAGAAATCAGGACTCTAAAATCACTTTCTTCAGCTTAAAACCCTTCTAGAACCTCTGGTACTCAAGACCGAAAGATCTGGAGATACTTAGTGGCACTAAGACTCCACATCCCTGACTTCCTGGGAGACTTTGACCTGGGACCTCTCAGCCCAGACCTTCTTGCATCCAGGGAGCGACTGTGGGCAGGACCACATTGCCTCCTACTGTGTGTTCTCTGCAGGGCACAGGCCCTATCTCTGCTGGACAAATTCCTCCTATGCCACCCTAGTTTAGTTACCCTATTATACCTTCACCTGCACATCTCTATTCAAATCTTATTTCCTCCAGAAAGACTTGGTGGGCCATAGGGATTTGAAGAGTGGATATATAAACAATGATTAAGAGCTGATCATAGGCCAGGCATGTGCAATATGGTAATCTTTCCTGGACCTGTTAGCCACTCAGGAGCAGGGTTTGTTCCACAGGTGAGGACTGTAATTGGTTGAGTTCTCTGCTAGCGTAGTACTGAGCATGAGGCCCATATAATAAGCAAAGAAAATGACCTCAGTTTCTAGGGAGCAGGCAGGATTGTCACACACTGTCAGTGTTGATTACATATGGATTATATATGGTCTGGCACTCTCTCGTGAAAGGTGTGTTGTGTTTTTTCACACCTAGAACTTGCCGGAAAAAGAGGTTAGTTCTTTCTGCTTCTCAGTGTTTTACCTTACATCGAACTTAGCAAAAAATATAAGACACAGTAAAAGCTTTACTATAAAATATTTTTAAAAGGCGTGAAACTTAGACGATGCCTAAGGAATATTCTGATATTTTGCTAAATTCTATGTAGGGTGTAAAATATGAACTTTCTTCGGAAAAGGTGATCATGACTCATTAAAATAACAATAAGCCATTTAAGACTTACAGCCTAAACCACATTTAGTAAAGACAAACAAACAAGGCTCCAAATTGAATCTGGGACTGAATGTTTAAAGAGAGCACTTAAAATACATTCAGGAAACATCTAGATTGGGGGCATCCTCCTTCCTCCCAACTAAGCCATGACATTCAGCTCCACTATTGTCCTCACCTTGTATTCATGTTCACGATGTCACTGAGTCATCCAAATGCAGCCTGCGACCCAGAAAAGCGGTCTTAGCTCAATGTTATAGCTTAGGTCTCTAAGGAAATTCTATACTGACGCATTATTCAGATTGCAAGCCTGGCCCAGGTTTTCTCTAAACTATTGATTTTTTTAGTGAATAGCTAGTAAGATGTTGTTTAAAGAAACATAGAAAACTAAGAGGAAAGAAATGAAAAAAAAAAGTATAAAACTTCAGCCAAGGTCTTAAAAAAGCTAGAAACCATAATAAACATTCAAAAGTAGACAAAAAAAACTAAAATATATTTGTGATACTGGAATGAATCAAAAGCATGTTGTCTTTCTAGAAGACTACTGTGAACTAGAGAATGTGTTACTTCTTTTTCTATAATCGAAACAAATGATGCTTAAATACGAATACATATGAAATTTTTAGAAACTTCCCCTTAATACAGTCTTTCATCAATTCTGTTTTAATCTGCTATATAACAGCTGTCCAAAATGCAATATTTCAGGAAACATTTCTTTTTTTAAGGGCTCCGTAACAGCTAATAAAGATAAGTGCATATGGCATCATATCGGAATGAATTTTCTCACAGAAATTAATTAGATGTGTGGATGTGTAAATGCTAACATTTATTTACATCCCAGGCTAAACGCTCAAAGAGGTGTATGTTAAGCACACAATTAGAAGCAATGATGCGTTAAATTAGCCTCACCAAGAAAGTGTATTAATTTTAACAGTGTTACAGAAGCTCCTTGGAAAATCCAAGATAAGATTTTCTTTGCTCCAGTGCCTTCTTTTGAGGCTTCTTGGCCACCTAAGCCATTTTTCCCCCTTTTTACATAAAGGTTGATGGGAAACTGGGTGCAAAGGGCATTTTCTCTCTCGGATCAGAAGATTGTCCAATGCTCTCATTAACCTATGAACTTCGACCCCTCCACCCTTGGCTCCTTTTGATTTGCGCTGTGCAAACAGTGTTTAACAACCGCTTTTAAGACCAGCCAGAATCCTTTCCACCTAGGGAGGGAATGTCTCACTGTGGGAAACTTTCAGTGGCTATGTTCCTAAAATGGTTGCTTTTCTTAAACTATAAAAAAACAGCCATCTAGCAGGAGCAGGTCTGGGGCTAAGTGACCACCCCTCTCCTTCACTTCGTTACAGAACTGCTCTTATTAGACGGGAACCAGAGAGCCACAGGCCAGGAGTGGAAACTTACTATCTAGACCAAACAGCATTCTTGAGAATATTCTGGAATTATTCATAATTTGCGGTTGGGCTGCTTTTCAATTTGAGTAGTTTATTGCTCAAATGATACCTTATTTCAAACAATGCATAAACAGATAAGGACAATGATGGCCATTTATTGAGTCCTAGCCTAGTGTGAGATACCTGGCTAGAGCAATGCTGGGGTTGCTCAGTTGAGTTCTCTTGCAAATGCTGTGTTTGCCTAGACTTTATTTACATCCCCATGGGAGACGAAAGTGGCAATTGCAGACTGAAAATTTCAATTTCACTGCTGGTTTGGGATCAACGTCTATCTATCCAGTGTGCCAATGAGAGAATGTAAAATATGGGGGAGAAATTTTCCTTATAGCCCAATAATTGATCCATTATATCAAAGCTCCTTGCTGATTTTATATAACAAAAATCACTTAGCTTCTAAGATAAATTTCACATGAACACAATACAGTATATGAGAGAATTTGGATATTAATACTTGTATGTTGTGCTAGGCAAAGGAAATATGCAATTGGGATAAACATTTTGTATTGTAAATTTTTAAACTCCCTCTGATGCAAACATTTGTAGTTACTTAGGTAAGAGATTCTCTATATTAAATCCACTTTCCTCACACTTGTATTCTAAAAGTAGAAAAAAAAGAAAAGAACATTGATATTTTTACTGAAAATTTGAGGCCATAAATTTCTTTGCAAATGTACTCATGTGTTAAAAGTATTACAAACCATTCTTTGGCTTCAATCTCATGCAGCCAATGTTGTAAAATTTAAAACTAAAGAGAAATGACTGCTCTTCAGGTCTAACTTCATTTGCTCAGTAAACATTGTGAAGGACTTAATATCCAAACACCGAAGAGGAATTGAAGTTAGGCACTTTCTTAGTTACTGTTCTATTGCCGTGAAGAGACACCATGACCAAGACAACTCATAAAAAATTTAATTGAGGGCATGCTTACAATTTTAGAAATTTAGTCCATGATCATTATGGGTAGAAGCAGACCAGGTCTAGCTTGGACTTTGGAAAACTTTGAAAGCCTCATGACACACCTCTCATTCAAGGCCACACCTAACCCAACAAGGCAATATCTACTCCAACTAGGCAACAACTCCTAATCCTTCCCAAACTCTTCCACTTACTGGGGAATAAGCAGTCAAACATTTTAGCTTATAGGGTCTGTTCCTTTCAAACCACTATAAGCAGAGAGTACATTGTGTAAGGTTTTTCTCTTGTTTGTGTATATGAGACTTAAAAGTAATGGCACACACTCAAACCCTCTGTTATAAATTTGTACATGTGAAGTAACGGTTAGTGGTGAGGGATGTAACTTACTTGTTAGAGTAATTATCTAGAATTCAGGAGGTTCTGAACTCAATCTCTAGAACCATATCATCCAGGCTGGGGTTTTATACTATAAATTCCAGCACCTTGAAGTCAGAGGCAGGAGGATCAAAACACTTCAAAATAATCTTTGGCTACATAGTAAGTTCAAGGTTAGCCTGGGATACATGCAATCCTGTCTTAAATTAGAACAAAAGGCAAGCAAACAAATCAATAATTAAAAAGGTTATTCTCTGCTGGTAAATCAAACCCATAAGTTTACAGAAAGGGTGAGAATTCATAGTCCAATCAGTCCTTTCTTACTGCCATACGCAACATGCTAACGTGTTCTATGTCATGCAGATCGTTTTTCTACCTTTTAAATTTTTATTTATTTTGGCGAGTACTGGCTGGGGCATCACACATTATAAAGCACCTGTAGTGGTCAGAGGAGTAGTGAAAGCTGTTTTTCCTCTGGGACCACATGGGTCCCAGGGGGAGAATCCCTCTTGTCAGACTACCCACTTTGCAATCTCCCTAGACCTTGTCATGAATGCCTTCTTGACACACCTCACTTTTTTAGGGGGGAGGTCACTCTGCAGGTTACACAATCCAATTTCAATCCTTTCATCTGCCCTCCGAGTACTTAAGAAGGCAATTGCATTCAGTATTTGACACCTGGAAAACTGCTTTGAAGCAATGCCAGGAAGTTCTAGGCACTGTGAGGAGAGGAAAGTGTGCAACTTCAGGGATCTTAACTCACCTGATAAGAAATTCAAAGGTCTCAGCTCTATGGCTTCTGATTCATCAGGTTTGGGTGGCCTGGGAATGTGTAATTCAATCAGATTTCCAGATAGAGCCGATGGCATGAGAATGGGAGTGAGGGTTGGTCACCGAGAACTTCTCTCAAGGTCACCAGCTAACTTGTTTCTGTTGCTGGGATTCCAGGTCTCAGAAAGGCACTGCCAGCTCCTTGTGCTTACCTAGCATTTATTCCTGCCACATTTTGGTGGGAAAAAAAGTATTCCAACCTTGCATTTGTTTTCAGTGCTGAAAAATTTAAAGACTATTCAATAATCTGCCATGAAATAAATGCAAGTAGAGAGAGATCAGCAAGAGGTTCTTTCAGTGTATTTACTTTTTGTATGACCGATGTGATTTGATTAGTTTCCAAATTTCCATTCTTTTACAATCAACCTTGATTATTTCTTTTGTTTTCATCCCTCACTGTAACTATTCAGTCTCTAACTCATGGAAAATAGAATCTTGACCTAAGAATACGACTCATGTATATAGCGCTTGCTTAGCCTGTTTGAAGCACTGTTTTTGAGTCCCAGTACCACACAGAGACACACACACAAAACCTAATACAAAACAAGAACTAGATGTTGTAGTTTGGGGGAAAAAAAAAGGATCATCTTAGAAAATCTGCTTACAGATGGAAAACTTGGCTAACATTGAAGCCATTTAGTTAAGTGCATCAAACTCTCGTAGGGCAAACCACTAATAATGCACTATCATCAGCAGAAAATATCTTATTACTTTCCCCTCTGCTACTTAACAATACTTAGAGAAATAATAACATAGCAAAGGGCACAATCATGACTTGACCTCAGCACGGCCGAGTGTAAGTAGTGACATTGGCCTTCTATAGAAGCCGGTCATAGGGCAGACAGCCAAGGGACATGGAATCAGTGGTTCTGATCATGGCCATGATGGTCTAGAATTGGGAAGGGCACTCTGCCTCCTACTAAAGGAGACTCTAAGTGCATTTGAGAACAAAGCACAGACAGCAGCCACCTCCTTTAGAGAAGAGGGCCATCAATTTCCTCTGGTGGTCAGTCAAGAGAAAGCCCCCTTCTCTCTACTACCAGCACGACAGTAAAAGACAACAACCCTTTCACTCACAATTTTCCTATTGTCTTTCACTGGGCGAACTTTGTCTCCAGGGAGAGTATAGTGTGTTTAGTGACTAACAATGAGCGACTCCGTGAAATTCTCTCCAAGTATTTCCATAGGGGAAGAGCTCGCCCAGGTTCACAACAGTCAGTAAATTGAAACAGCTTCGATTTCCATCCACTGATAAATGGATAAGGAAAATGTGTCATGTTCACACAATGAAATTCTACTCACCTGTTAGGAAAAATGCTATGGGATTCACAGATAGATGAGTGGAGCTAGAGATAATCATTTCTAGTGAGGCCACCAAAACTACAAACTCTCCATGTTCTCATTCGTAAGGACCCTAAATGTTAATCTTCAGACATGTGTGTTTAAATTTCAGTGCCCACAGAAGTCCAACAACAATTAAGATGCCTGAGTATGAGGGGTGTGCCTCCAGGAAAGGAATATGCTAGGTTATATAAAGTAGGAAAGGGAAATAGTGTGTCAGAAAGGGTGAACTAGGGCAGAGTGGAAGGGCGGCATGGAGGAGACACCATAAGGAGGGGTAACTAACTTTAAGACCTTTGAAAGAGACGTATGGACATCTGCTACTATAGAAGCTTCGTGAAGAACATAGTATACATATAGACATTATACATAATATATGCAGAGGCAAAAATACATATACTGCATAAAAAGAGTTTAAAGTAAATCTAGCATTTACCTTCTATTGTGTGTGTGTGGGGGGGGGAGGGTGAGTAAAACCACATCCAGACATGACAGTCTATCAAATAGAAAACTCTGTTCCAAAATAAGTTACCTCTTTTCAATGCCACTGGAGTCATATAAAGCCTATGAATTTCATAGTCTATTGCCATTGTTAGAAGTTACCTTCTAGAACTAAATGGTAAGACACTATTGCTAGCAGCATTAAGTAGATATGGTGAGCTTAAATAAGAATATAAGAAGTTGGGATGGAAAAGTGGTAGCGGGAAAATGGGATGAGTCAAAGGAGTGGGAAAGGGGGTGGGTTTTAATTAAATGCATTATACACATGCTTAAAATGTTCAAACAATAAACTTTCAAAAAGATTCCTTCAGCTTCTAAGATCACATGAGTTACGGAATTTTCAGGGGGGTCTTTGACTCTTTTGCCAGTGCTTGGGACCCTTTTCCTCCTACTGGATTGCTGCATCCAACACTGATATGAGGGTTTGTGCCTAGTCTTACTGCATCTTGTTATGATGTCTTTGGTTGGTATGCCTGGGAGACCTGCTCTTTTTTTTTCTTTAAGGGAAATGTAGAAATGGATCTGGAAGAAAGGGGAAATTTGAGGGGCACTGGGAGGACTGGACAGAAGAGAAACTGCAGTAGGGATGTAATGATGTAATGTATGAGGGAAGAAGAAAGTAACAACAGCAATAATAATAATAATAATAATAATAAATTTTTATATCTTTTCAGAGATTCTCAGCAACACTCTCCTGGTAAGCTGACTTTTCTCATAACCATTTTTGCTGTTGAAGCTATTTTTCCGTACCTATAAGGATTCTTCATATGATGGTACAGAAATGAAATTAGGCAAAAGAATCAAACATTCATGGGGGAGAGAGTCATCCATGACTTGATCTTCTTTTCCTGTTTTTATTGTTGTTGCTAAACTATTTTAATTTATTGCTAAGTCTGGCTAAAACAGAGCGCAGCAGTCCTGAAAGTGTTAGCTACTGCTATCGTGAAGCTTTCTGGGGCTCTGGTCAGTTTTTTTTTCCCCTCTGAGGTAATATCACAAATGATGAACAGTATATCTAAAGGTGACTCAGTATATGCTGAGGAGCCTATCGAATTGCATAAGAGAAAAGCTAAAGGGACTGGGTGGACTGGGCACTCAGATGCTGTCTTCCATGTCCCTAGAGGGGTGGAGAAATAGAACACGGCCATTTGCTCTTTGACATAGGAAGGTAGGCAAGGAAAACTCACATCAGACACCAACTCCACTGACACCTTAACTTCTCAGCCTCCACACCTATAAGATGTTATTTAAATCACCTCATATCTGGGACTTTTGATAAAGCAGCCCAACTTGGTTCATAAAAAGATCGAGCTTTAAAGTCTTGGATGAGATCATTCTAAGAACTGACATTTTCATGCCATTAATTGCAGAGGAAATATAACCATGAGGTTGGGTTAGATTGTAAGATAAAGGGGTATGTTATGCTGTGCAGAAGATGCTTAAAGCAAGGAAATGATTATTTATTCCCGAGAGTGGAACTCTCAAGAGAAGGAAGGGATATAGGGCACCATGTGGCCGACAGGCTAGATGGGTATCTCAGTGCCAGCACATCCCACAACTTGACTTGAATGGCTGAGTGCCTGTCTGACAGCTACTGGAAATGATACACAAACTTCTATGATGTTTTTATTTATGTATATGTTACATTTCCTATTACTGAAGCTTGATAGCAGAGATTAAGCAGACTCCAGGCAATTTCTCTGTCACGTCTTGGAGGATTTGATTAGATTAGCCTTAGAGTAATGAGTAGTATATTTTTTAAATTTATAAGGACCTTGATTTCTTACTTTCTCTTTCACGTGGAAGGCTCAATTTCTTGGGCTCTCTTTTTAAATTATTACAATATAATATACTTATTCGATTTCAGTACTTTAGTATGTTCCTAGGTTTTCAGAAACTAAAAAAAAAATAAATAAACAGAAAGAGTTTACTCATTTTATTTTGAAAATAAAGTATTTTTTTTCAGAGTGAATATGTGTTAGCTCATGTGGGCTCATATCTGCAGGAAAATAGGAAGAGGATAAGGGAAGGAAGAGATGGGAATAAGAAAGGAGAAATGGAGGAAAATAAAGTGTTGTCCTCGAAGCCTTCGTTACGGCAGTAGATGCAATGACCATGGCAAGGCATTTGTTTTTTACAGAGCAGGAGGAAAATGTGGATTGTAGAGTTCCCTTCAACTCTATTGCACCAGATTGGGGTGCTGATGTTCATGGTTTTAAGGCAGTGCTGGAAATGACAGAGTTCTGGAGATGCTGGCAACTTTTCCATTAAAATGGGCTTGGCTATAGCCTCTCTGGAATAATTCCTGACTTCTGGAAAAGTTCTTATTTTTTCTGCCTGTTAGTTTGTCAGAAATGGAGATGTGGGCTCCACAGGGTGTCCACTCTTTCCCTTTTGAAAGCAGGGAGGTATTATATTAATAGAGCTATATATGTGAATAGATCTCTCCTTTTTATTCTGATACATCTCCTGGCTCTCGGAAGAAGATGAAACCACACCTTATTGGGGGACGGCGAAAGAGCCTTTTGAAACCAGAAGAAATTGTATGATGTGTCCTTAGCCGTGATTTCTTTTTTAAGAATTCTCTCGCTGGTAATTATTCTTATTATGTAGGTGGACAATCTCTTCATATAGATAAAGACCTCTGCAGCTGTTCTCACGCTAGGCCTCGTGTCGGATGCGCGCTTTGTAATTAGCGTAGATGCAGGGCCCCCACATTCACAGCCAGCCTCCCTTTCTGGCAGATCGGTTTTGAATCTGGGCTGTGTTCAGCTGCGAGGGGCTGATAAGCATTTCTGAAATCTCTGTACACGACAAACAGCACTTTAATCTCGTCTTTCAATTTCCAGTGCACTCATTACACAGATTCAGCTCAAAGGACCTTGATGCATGAAAATTAGCCTTCCTGCATGGGCTACAATCTCTTTTAACCTTCTCTACCATACTCTGATCCTCCAGGCCATTTGTCCCAGAAAAATGTCAGCAGTGGTATACTTATAAAATGGAAAAAAAAATGTATCCCCAAGGCTCAAGGATGCTCCAGCGGTATTAAATATTAGCTATTTGTTTTCATTGAGGATGAGGGAAATGACGTCTTCAATTTTAAGCTAATTTTCAAAAAATAAACATAATTACATAGCAATAAATTATATTTCTGTGTAATACTTTCATATACAGCGTTTTCAGCCTAGCTCGGCTCATCTGACAGGGCTTGCTCATTTAAATCTCAAGCCAATTAACAGCAATTCCAATCAGTTATGTAAGCATTAGCGCGTTCATCTCTGTATGTAACGTGTCTGTAAGCAGCTTGCAAGAGATGAAATTCTTAAAGTGTCAAATGGCTTCCTGGAAATGTGCTTAGGCCTTTATTTGTACGATACCCTGGGCTCTGATTTTGAATTTTCCAGTGGAAAAACATGTGAGCCTGCTGCTGGGCCTTGACACTCAGTAGAGACGGGCTGGGGCTGAGGAGGGATGCGTATCAGCTGTAGAAAGAATTCAAAGGGCCAGTGGCTGAGTGAACCTCTCTTTTAGGGAAGCAAGAATTAACTTTATGTTTTGTGGATCTCCACATATTCTTCCTCAAAAAAGAATCATGGAGAGCCAAGGACAAAAGTGATCGGTGCTAAAAACCCATGTGAAATGCTCTAATTAAAAAATACCTTACACAGACACAGGTTGTTATCATAGAAGTTAGAATGATAATAAAAGGCAGGTTTGTATGATGGAGTCTAGTACCTTGGGAAGGATACTCTTCTATAGTGACAGGATGGTTTTCTCCAGTTTGGCAGAGGAGCAACCCTGCACACCCGCACGCATGCTCCTACATCAGGAGTGAGCCCCCTATGATGCTCAGCTCTCCAGACTTGGCTTTGGAGCCTGGCCTCCCACACCTCAACCAGCCCTTTTCCACCATTCAAAAGCCAGAAGAGATTTGGAAAGGTAGCCATGTTTTGTGTTTAGGTAAAGGATTAGGCAAATGAACTCCAGGGCATCTGTCTCATGAAAACAAAAGAATAATAATTACATGATGACTTTTATTTTCCAGAGCGCTCACTGAGATCCACCCAGGGGCTTGGCTGAATGCATAATGCAAAGAAGAAGGCAGTTGTTTAGCTGGAAGAAAAGCCTGTTTTCTTGAATAGAGATGAGAGGTTTGAATGTGAAAGGGAAAGGTTGGAATATCACAGTTTTCTCTGCAGGGATAAGCTCAGCTTTCTGACTTTCTTGACTCAGGAGTCTGAACCTGAGACAGTGGAAGGGAACACTGCCCGAGACTAGTGAGATGGGACCGCTGTATTTTCCTGTTTTTCAAGTCTTGTTGGGTTTTCTCCTTTTAAAGAACCATCTTAAGGTCACTACCCAAAGGCAGTTTGTAAAAGACACATTTCCAGGGGCTTGTTAAGTGAATAATTATATTTAAATTTCAATATCTAATACGAGGTAGCTATTTATGTAAGATTCTAAAGGGTAAAGGGATATGTGGATCTCATTTCTATGTCACTAGATATAAGCAACAGAAATGTTCATGTGGTAGGATCTATTTTTTTATAATTCTCTTTTATCAGTGATTCATATGAAAGAAAAGATCAAATATTTCCTACTTGAAGGCCAGAGCAGACCTGTAAATTCCTGACATCTGTTCTTTCTCACCGACTCTCAGCGATTTGGGGTGTTGTGCCAGCTCTGTGATAAGTTAGATCATTGCATTTATCTCACCACTAAAGCAGGACAACCTGTCTCAGGGTACCATACTGACACAAGATCTACCCTTGGGGACTCTAGAATAGTTGATAGGTCACTGTGAAGTACCTGGAGCATTTCTTGGTGTGATCTGTGAGTGATCTACAGGTCCTGCTCTCAGCGCACAGGTTCCTCATACAGGGGATAGGATGCAGCACTTACTAGTTAGACTATCATCTTTCCCCTGTTTCTTCTTCATGGAATCCCCTTTGTTCTCATTGAGTGGCTATATGTATCTAAAAATAGCTCCTTAATTTGATATTTCCTTCCGGGGGTGAAGTTGGCAGTAGACCCAAATGCTCTTGATTACCTTGTTCTCTGTTCCTCATGGTTTTGTTGGTCTTCTGCTTAGAAGAAAGTAATGACATTATCCAATAAACCAGGATCCGAGTCTGGCTTGCCAGGTTGCTTTATTAATTCAGTAACACTGTGCTGCATTGTAGATATATCAAAAAGATAATGGAGATCTGGGAAGAGAGCTCAGTGCGTGGATACAGTGCTCACCAAGGATGTGAGGGCTTGGCTTCAGAGTCCCAGAATCCCTGTAAAAGCTGGGTATGTATGGCACAGCTGTCTGCAATTTCATCATGCAGGAGGCAGAGACCGTGGAACCAGAGCAAGACGGCTATCTACACTGGACATAATTGGTGAGCTCTGGGCTCAGCAAAAGATGCAACCATAATAAGTAAATTAGAAGCTAATCAAGGAAGATATCGAAAGGCAAACTTCCACATGGATGCACCCATGTTCATGCATAGCCATATGCAGATGTGAATTCACATTCTAACAAGCATATACACACACATACACACACACACACACACACACACACACACACTTCACATCATGCAGAAAAAGAAAGAAAAAACAAATAGTCCAGATGTCTTTTGCTTAATAACCTCTTAATAGAAGCACAAAATGTAACTATGACAGACCAAGGTATGCATCGTAGCAATTTTTCAAAGTGGTTTCCATAGATTTTCAAACCCATTCTTCAGATGTTTGTTAGTTTTGCTCAAGGATAGCCCATTATTGAATCTCAGAGTGGCCAATCCCTACTGAAGGCATCACAACCACAGGGCTGACCTTTTGGAAGGAGGATACACTTACAACTTTTGTTGTGAAAAAACACATATACACACATACAACATGTTAATGAATTATGAATTATCTGTTGCACACTGTATAGGATGCCTGCCATGTCCTATTTAGCCATATAACATTTGAATTACTACCCTCCAAGTCACAGAATAGGAATGCTATATCAAAAATGTTACCTAGAGTGTAGGCTTAGGCCTAGCATCCCTGTCCCTCATCGGGCCATAGCAAACCAGATCAAACTAGAACTGAAGCTGCTTGGTAGTAAGTGTCACATGATCAAACAAGACTTCAAGTCTGGTCAGCTTTCTGAAATCAAGAGAGCCACAGAAATCTTTCGATTGAGGTGGTGGCCAATGAAGTCCCCTGTGCTTTATAAGAATGTCACTTAGAGACAAGTGGTCTGCTAGTGTGTGCATTTTTTTCTGTCCTTAGGTTCTTTTCTGCCAAGGGGAGCTCCTAGATGTCATTCACTAGAAACCTGGTCTGTTTTGTTAGATGAGCTGTTGCCCAAGGCTAGAATCACAAATAAAATCTCTTTTTTAATTGATGTGTGTAATTTTATCTTTTGATAGAAGGAAATACACTGAGGACTAATTTATGACGGACAGAAGTATGCCCTTCACCTCACCACAATGGACTGTCATCAATTTATTTGTCTTTCCTTAGGAATGCCAAAGCTTAGAATTCTTCTCATACCGATCTAGATCTAAATTCAACACATTCCACTCTACCCTTGAACAGACAGCCACTAGCTAAGGAGTTTAAGGTATAGGTTTAAGGTCTCCTAAGGGTTTAACAATGCTTCAAACCTCTGTTTTCACCAGAAAAAAAACTTTTTTTTAACTTTACAATAAATATGTTTTAATAGTCTAGCCTTAAGAATTTCATGATTGATTTTCCATGACTAATATTCTTCTAAGTAATCATATAGCACTTTATTTTATGCATAGCAACACAATTTACATATTAAATAACACTATAATGACTTGATTTGATAGAGTTTTTTCTTTTTATAAGTTTTATTGATTTTTACTGAGCTCTACATTTTTCTCTGCTCCCCGCTGCCTCTCTTCCCCTCCAACTTTCTCCCAAGGTCCCCATGCTCCCAATTTACTCAGAAGGTATTGTCTTTTTCTACTTCCCATGTAGATTAGATCCATGTATGTCTCTCTTAGGGTCCCCATTGCTGTCTCAGTTCTCTGGGATTGTGCTTTGTGGACTTGTTTTCTTTGCTTTCTGTTTAAAAACCACTTATGAGTGAGTATATGTGATAATTGTCTTTCTGTCGTTATTTTTTCTGCTGTGTAGTACTCCATTGTGTAAATGTACCACATTTTCTTTATCCATTCTTTGATTGAAGGGCATTTAGGTTGTTTCCAGGTTCTGGCTATGACAAACAATGTTGCTATGAACATAGTTTAGCACATGTCCTTGTGGCACTACTGAGTATCCTTTGGATATATACCCAAAAGTGATATTGCTGGGTTCTGAGGAAGGTTGTTTCCTAACTTTCTGAGAAATCACCACACTGATTCCAAAGGGGCTATACCAGCTTGCATTCCCACCAGCGATGCAGAAGTGTTCCCTTTACTCCACATCCCCTCCAGAATAAGTTGTCATCAGTGTTTTTGATCTTGGCCATTCTTACAGGTGTAAAATGGAATCTCAGAATTGTTTTGATTTGCATTCTTTGATGACTAAGGATGTTGAGCATTTCCTTAAGTGTCTTTCAGCCATTTTAGATTCCTCTGTTGAGAGTTGTTCTCTGTTTAGATCTGTACTCCATTTTTTATTGGATTACTTGTTCTTTTGGTGTCCAATTTCTTGAGTTCTTTGTATATTTTGGAGGTCAGACCTCTGTCTGATGTGGGATTAGTAAAGATCTTTTCCCATTCTGTAGGCTGTCGTTTTGTCTTGTTAACCATGTCCTTTGCTTTACAGAAGCTTTTCAGTTTCAGGTGGTCCCATTTATTAATTGTTTCTCTCAGGGTCTGCACTGCTGGGGTTATATTTAGAAAGTGGTCTCCTGTGCCAATGCGTTCAAGTGTACTTCCTACTTTCTCTTTTATAAGGTTCAGTGTGGCTGACTTTGTGTTAACGTCTTTAATCCCTTTGGACTTGAGTTTTGTGCATGGTGATAGATATGGATCTATTTTCATTCTTTTACATGTTGATATTAAGTTATGCCAGCACCATTTGTTAAATATGTTCTCTTTTTTCCATTTGATTTTTTTTTTTTTTTGCTTCTTTGTCAAAAATCAGGT
The DNA here is from genome assembly GCF_037038515.1 of Microtus pennsylvanicus. Lineage (NCBI taxonomy): Eukaryota > Metazoa > Chordata > Mammalia > Rodentia > Cricetidae > Microtus > Microtus pennsylvanicus. The sequence continues at coordinate 28,003,949 of NC_134587.1, read as the reverse complement.
GTTCGAGGTGTGTGGATTAATATCCTCACCTGAAAAACTCTTAGTGGATAGTCAGTTGAGACTGTTTTTTATTACTATGTTATTACAAAAATAGTCAGGTATACTGCATTTCTCTGGAGGGTGAGACTGGATTGGGAAATAGATGTTAATTTTTCCCCAAATCTAATAGCTGAAGGAAAGTTTTTTGCTGGAGTCAATGTGAAAATATGGGCTGCACAAGAAAAATGCCTGGCTTCCAGGGAGGAAAGGGGCAAATCAGAACAGGGCACAGCTCAGAGGCCTTGGCCCTTTGGGAAAAAAAAATGGCTATTTTCCAAGGGGCTCCTTCCACAGCTGCCACCATTCAACTCAGCAATAGATGGGTACCAGAACTCACAAGCAAAGGAACAGAGCATCAATAAGGCAAGACAGGCCCGTTCCTTCAGTACAGAGCAAGGCAGGGGAGTAGATTAAATTCTTCTATTTAAATTAAATAAACATTCTAATTTCTTCAGTCTTTTAAAACAAACAAACGTGTGTGTGTGTGTGTGTGTGTGTGTGTGTGTGTGTGTGTGTGTGTGTGTATAGATCAGAATGCTCCTTCAGGGGTTTATATTTACCTACCTTGTTTAAGAATGGAGTTTCTTTGTTGATTTGTTACTGCACTGCCCAGTGGCCCCTGCACTTCCAGGGATCCTCCAGTCCCTGCCTCCCATCTGCCATATTAACACCCAGAAGACATGGGTTCCAGGGATGCAAACTCAGGTCCTCACACCCGAACAGCAAGTGCCTAACCCACTGAGCCGCAAGCAGCCCAGATTTCTTTGATCATTAGATGTCTTTAATCTTAAGACACTAAAGACAAAGACAACATCATTTCTGGAGAAAAACCTGCATTCCTAAGAATACTATCCCGAAGTACCTGGAGTTGTTGTTAATCCTGACAGAGAAAGACCACTTCCACAGTTTTTGAGCCAAATTGAGGCAAGCTTTAATTAAATACTGGCCAGGATGGTCAATTCTGGCCAGGTCAATTGCTGGGTTCCCAGAAAACAGTCGTGTTTTACAGAGGCTTGAAAGGACAAAATCACCAAGGCCACCATATTTCCCATCAGGTCCAATCAGGGCCAAGCACACATCCTGGTGTATTTCCTGCCTGCATACCTCCTACCCACATCCAGTCAAGTGCTTTAGATGTAAACAGATTTGCCTGCTAGAGCAAAACCTGTGGCTTGTTAATGTCCGAGAGCAGAGCTACAGCCCCTACAGTTCCAGGAAGTTACCTGTCCTTGGGCAAGTGGGACTTGCAAGTTAACTTTGGCTCTAACATAATAAAGCTAGCACCGAGTCCTTTGTACTGTTGCATTCTACCTCAAATTTCACTACCACAGTAAGCGGGACCTCATGCCTTCTTTGCCTTTGGAGCAGATGCCTTCAGTTGCTTCGCCACTGCAGCCCTGAGAATCAGTGGCCATGATTAAAGCTGAATCTGCCTTTGGAAATCCTGCACAGCAACTCCACTTAGGACCCTTGTCATTTAACTGCTTCATTTTCTTTTGATCCCTCACTCAGATCAACCTTTACTTCCTGAACCATTAGAAAATGTTGAGCCTTTACTTGGGTAGTAGCTTGTGTCATGGTTTTAAGGTTTTCAGAGGTATTATGTAGAGAAGCTTTCAAAATTCTAAACTGCTCTACGAACGTGTTACTATTACTATTTAATTATGTAATTCTTCTCTATCCCTTCCTCTCCTTCAAACTGAAGACCCTATATGGACATGCTGGTTTCTTCGTCACTAACCTGTGTTTTGCGTCAACCTGGTCATTTCCAACAAAGACTGTTATACTGATACAGTCAACATGTGTATAGACTTACAAAAATGGCATTGATAATGGTGTTGGTGTGCCCGGGATCACCCTATGGCAAGCTAATAGATAACCCTGAATCTGAATTGGTTATTCCTGCATTGGAGGAAGATGGGGACAAGTGACCACCATCTCGTGGTCTCTTGATGACAAGACTGTTGAGCCCTGTCGGCCTCCTGGATGCTCATTGTGCTCTCCAAGTGTGTGGGACTCTGGGGTTTCCTCACAGAAGAGAAACACACAGCTCTGCTCTGTAAAATCCTCACAGAGTGCTCAGCCACACTTCCTAAGAAGGACCCTGGTTGCAACCTCCCGGTGCAATTAACAACTCATTCTCAGAAAATCGCAGCACTGGTTCACAGCATTGATGAAAGAAAAGGGTAAATACCAAAAGAAAACCCTGGCATAGAGGGCTGTCCCCTGGTAAAGGGGGAATGAATGTTTCCAATTTATCCCTGAAATCTGAGTCAAGAAACAGTGGCAGCTCATCCTAAACAGTAGAAGCATAAACTCCTAAAGATGCTATGGTTCTGCTGGGAGCTGGAAGCAGCTTGGACAGTTGTCTACAGTTCAGTAGTGTTACAGGGAAATTTTCTAGTTAAAACTATAAAAATAGCTGCCCTCCCAAACAAAAACGCCATGGAGTTCGCTTTGAGTTAGCTAACTATTGCTGGACATGGGGCCTGCCTGCCCTGGAGTGTGTATGATCTATGAGGGACAGGCCACTGGGGAAAACTGATTTTCTCTTTGCCAACAGCTATCCATTGCAAACAGCTTCTTCATTAGGAGGGGGACCCCAAGTCCCCTTACTCCTCCCAGTGCTAGGGCCCCATCTGACTTGAATGTGTACAAGTCTTGCTTGGCATCTTTTTGTCTTTTTTAATTTTTGTTCTTGTGAGGTTTTCTTTCTTTTTTTTTCCTTTTTTTTTAGAGAGAGGATGAGTAAATGAACATGGAAGTGAGTGAAGAGGAGGGGAAGGAGGATCTGAAAGGAGGTGGGCGAGCATAAACATGATCAAAATATATGAAAAACATTCATGAAACTAAAAAAATATGCAAGAAGAAAGAAAGAAAAAAGAAATATATTTCCATGCTCATAAAAATGACAATTTCATGTTTGCCTCATATAAGAGCCTGGGGAAATTTAGTTGAGGCATGACTCTGTTAGCTGCCACCATTTACCCTAGCAACCTGTGGTAGGGATTCCCATAGAGCTCTTTCATGTCCCTGTCTTATTATTTACTTAGAGTGATAAAGGCAAATCCTACAGCTTTGAGAGGCATTGTTGCACGTAGCTGTGCCCACTGCGTTTCTCCCTAGAGGCTGTCCAATGCCAATCCAAAGCACTCTGAAGAATATGCTTTGGGAGAAATGGGAAGGAAGGGGTAAAGCCCGGTGCTGCCATTGCTGTATCTACCCATGCTGTATCTCCCCATCGGTTGTACGTTTAGTCAGTGTCTGCAATGTGAGCCAAACTGGTGAGAAAGAAAAGCAGCCAATGCATATTGCCACGTGAGGTTGGTCTAAGTTCTCCTGTATTTATTAGCCACCCAGAGCCATTTGCCCTAAGCCAGGAGAAGAAACCGTGAATCTACTAAGTGGGCACCGTGAGGACTGAGTGGGCAGGGATAGATTCACACATGTCTACCAGAGCTGTTTGCCTTAGGAGGGAAGAAGAAACTATGGCTTGCCTGATAATGGTGAGCAAATATATAGTAAGGTGTGTGTGTGTGTGTGTGTGTGTGTGTGTGTGTGTGTGTGAGAGAGAGAGAGAGAGAGAGAGAGAGAGAGAGAGAGAGAGAGAGAGAGAGGCTTATGTTCTGTAGAAACAGGCAGATCTGAAGAAAAGAAGGTAATGGTGGCCAGCTTGCCACCAGGGCTACTGTGACATCAGTCCTGGGCTGCTGCCAGGGGCAATGTCTGAGTCCATGGCTCTACCACAGCCATAGCCTGTGCTGGTTTCCTCGGCTCCTGTGACCACTGAAGACTATACAGATGCCTGGAGTCAGGTCAGTCACCTGAGGCCATGTTGACATCTGAGGGTCATGCTGCCAGGGTCATACAGATGTTTGTGCCCTGTGCTGCCACCCAGGGCCATGGTGACATCCAGGCCCGAGCTGTGGCCTAAAGCCATTTCTGGGTCCATAGCCGTACCTCAGTCAGAGTCTGTATTGATATCCATGAGTCCTGGTACCCTGAAAAGCCATGTTGATGTCCGAAGTCTGGGCCTCTGACTGGGTCCTTGATGTTGTCTTAGGGCTACCTTGCAGTCAGGTGATGCTGATCTGAGTGGCCTGTGCAGCCACCTGGGACCATGGTGATATCTGGGCCTGGGATACTGCCAAGGATCATGTCTGTGTCCATGGTCCTACCAAAACCAGGGTTTGTGTTTATGGCCCACATTGCCACCAAAGGCTACTGGATACCTGGCTTCTGGGCTGCCACCTGTGACCATGCTGGGGTCTGAGGAACAGGCCACTGCCTGGGCCATACTGTGTGGCCTTCGCTGCCACCCATAGCCACGGTGTTATTAAGGCCTGAGCTTCTACAAAGGGCCATGTCTGAGTCGGTGGCCGTGGGGCAGCCAGGATCTGTGTTGATGTCTGTGGCTCCAGTTACCACTAAAGGCAACATAGATGCCCACAGTCTGGGCCAACAGCTGAGGCCATGTTGGTGCCCAAGGGTCATGCTCTTGCAAGGTTCATACACAACAGGGTGGCCTGAACTGGAGCCACGTTGACATCCAGGGCCTGAACTACAGACATGGGCCATGTCTGAATCCGTGGGCCATGTCTGGGTCAGTGGCCCTACTGCATTCAGGGTCTTTATTGGGGTCCATGGCTCCTGTTAACATAGAAGGCACTGTGACTGCCCAGGGTCTGGGCTGCCACCTAAAGACATGTTAAAGTCGGGGACCTCATTGCTGCTGATCCTATGCTGATCTGAGAGTCCCGTGCTGCTTCCCAGGGCTACGGTGACATCTGGGCTCAGGCTGCTATGGCTGGCTATGTCTGGGTCTGTGGTTCTGCCACAGCTGGCATCTGTGTTGATGCCCACTGCAGTGTTACCACAGGGGCCCATGCGAACCATGTGTTTTGTCTTTTAATTTTTTTGTCTTATTTTTATTATTTCTTTTTTTGGTTTCTCTTCAGGGGGAGATACCGCAAGGGTGAAGGGCAGATATGGAGGGACAGAGAAATGAGTGGGGTGGTGGGCATAATGTGAAATTCACAAAGAATAAAAATTACGCTAATAGAAAGATTTGCTTTGTGCTATCTATATCTAAACTTCTTCCTTTAGGGCATAGGTAGATATTTCATCTGTACATCTCATATATGTTGGGACATTTTAATAGGAGTTGCTAGGAATGATAATTAAATCCTTTATCAAGTATCTATTCATCACATACTATGTACCAGATTTACTCTAAATGTCAGAAAACAAATAATATTTCAGGTATGAGGAGATAAATGACAGGTATTTTTTAAAAAATGATACTCTTTGGGGACATTAAGTACTACAGTACGTTAAAAAGAACACAAACAAGGAAAACTAACAGGGCAGGGGACATTCCAAGACTCTTGCTGGCTGCATTGGCCTAGTAAAGCTACTTTTAACATGGAGAAGCAGCTGCCAGGAGCTGGGGGAACAAAACTAAGTTAATAAGAACAAAGGGTATCAGTCATGGGAAAAAGTGTGGGGCTATGGGTCTGAGAAGCAGGCAAGGACTAAATCATGTAGGATCTGGGTTAATCATGGTAAAAAAAAATTTATATGACTTAAAACACTGTGAAGTAGGACACAGCACAGGAGTCTGCTCAAGTGGTGAATCGGCAACTAATATTTCTGATTCCAAAGGAAGCAGAAAAGTTGAACTTCCAGTAAACATTGTAGATGGAATCACTTAATGGGACATATTAAGTGTGTAATGGAAACCACGTGATCTGTTAAAGATCAGATTTTGATCCTAGTCTGTAGGCGGAGACTGTTGGTTCATTTCCTGGTTGCCCAGTCTTAAATAATAACACAGAAACTATATTAATTACAACACTGTTTGGCCAATAGGCTATGCATTTTTCTAGCTAACTCTTACATCTTATTTAACCCATTTCTATTTATCTGTGAATCATCGTGGTTCTGGTTTGTGGCTAATGTCTGTCTCCTTCAGTAGCTACATGGCGTCTTCTGGCTCTGCTTTCTTTCTTTCTATAACTCTGTTCAGATTTCCTGCCTGGTTTTACTCTACTAATCCACTGGCCGAAACAGCTTCGTTAATAACCAATGGTAATAAAACCTATTTATAGCATAGAGAGGGGAATCCGCATCACTAGTCACTAGATAAGTAAGAATTATGTTTGCTAAGATAAAAGAAGATGGTGTCGTAAACTCAAGCAGCACAGTGTGCATCTGGAGGTCAATTTTTCTGGAGGCAGAACAGTCATGTAAGGTTAGAAGTCTGAGACGCTTGGGCAGCACAGAGAGACCCTGTCTCAACCAAAAACATAACAAGAAGATTACAGAGTTTGTGCTGGGTATGAGAGCTGAAGAGAATCGAGAGTTACTCTCTGGCCAGGCATGGTATGGCATTCCTATAATCCCAGCACCTGGAAAGCAGAAGCAGGAAGATCAAAATTCCTAGGCCAGCCTGGAGTACATATGGTGACCTCATGTTTTCATTTAGTTATTTAATAGTTTTGTGTGTTGTGGTGGTTTATTTCTGGCTTCATAAGTTTGTGGTAACCAACTGGCGAAAGCAAGCAAGCCATGGAGTGAGTCTGGAATTGAGCTATAAGGTTGGAATCAGAAAGAAAGAGTTGAGAGTATCAGCACAGAGATCATGTTCAAATCCAGGAGAGTTTGTGGTTATATAGGAAAGGATGTCTACAAAGGGAAGCCTGGAGGATACCAGCATGTAGGCTCGAGGAAGACAAGGAAAAGAGAGAAAAACAGGTTTTCCTGAGAAGAAAAGTCCCAGGTGTACTGAATACCAAAACTGTTAAGAAATTGGGTAGGAAAAAGGCAAACACCCAAAATCCAGTGCTTCTCAACCTTCCTAATGCTGCGAGCCTTTGATGCAGTTCCTCATGTCGTGGTGACCCCAACCATAAAATTAATTTCACTGCTACTTCATAGCTGTGATTTTGCCGCTGCAATGAATGCAAATATCTGATATGAGGGATATCTGCTAAGTGACCGCTGTGAAAGGGTCATTTGATCTGCATGGGGGTTGTGACCCTCAGGTTGAGAAATGCTCAGTCCTACCACATGGGAGGTTGAGGCAAAAAGCATCTTGAGCCAAGACTTACCTGGACTACAGTATGAGACTGTTTACAAAAAAGGAAAGGCTGTGGTAAAAATAAGCTCTATCCTTTCATCGATATACATATAAACTTGCCTTAAAGAAGAGCGAATGAAGAGTAGGAAGATGAAATTGAAAATAACCAACATTTTTCAAGGCAAAGCAGTTGAGAGATGGTGCAGGAATAGAGTCTGGTCAAGGCAAAGCAGTTGAGAGATGGTGCAGGAGTAGAGTCTGGTCAAGGCAAAGCAGTTGAGAGATGATGGTGCAGGAATAGAGTCTGGTCAAGGCAAAGCAGTTGAGAGAGGGTGCAGGAATAGAGTCTGGTCAAGGCAAAGCAGTTGAGAGATGGTGCAGGAGTAGAGTCTGGTCAAGGCAAAGCAGTTGAGAGATGGTGCAGGAGTAGAGTCTGGTCAAGGCAAAGCAGTTGAGAGATGATGGTGCAGGAACAGAGTCTGGTCAAGGCAAAGCAGTTGAGAGATGATGGTGCAGGAGTAGAGTCTGGTCAAGGCAAAGCAGTTGAGAGATGATGGTGCAGGAGTAGAGTCTGGTCAAGGCAAAGCAGTTGAGAGAGGATGGTGCAGGAATAGAGTCTGGTCAAGGCAAAGCAGTTGAGAGATGATGGTGCAGGAGTAGAGTCTGGTCAAGGCAAAGCAGTTGAGAGATGGTGCAGGAATAGAGTCTGGTCAAGGCAAAGCAGTTGAGAGATGGTGCAGGAATAGAGTCTGGTCAAGGCAAAGCAGTTGAGAGATGATGGTGCAGGAATAGAGTCTGGTCAAGGCAAAGCAGTTGAGAGAGGGTGCAGGAATAGAGTCTGGAGTCATGGCCGCTTTGTTTGTTTCAGGTGAGCTCAGAGGGGAGCTCCAAACGAAACCGAAATCCCTTTGTGGGCACAAAGCCTCAGAGAAAGGGAGGGAGAGCTTGAGGGAGCCATGTGTCCCATAAAACCAGAAACTCTCCCCGGGTTGTGAGGGTAGGAAAGACACACCAGATTGAAGCAAGGCTTCTGATGGCTCGGGGATGGCTCGACAGCAGAGGCTGGTGATGCACTGCCCTCTCACTCTTCTTTAGACAGTAGTTGGGAGCCATGAATGCCTAACTGGTCACCAGTACCAGGCTTTTTCTCTTGAGTCACCAGCCAGTTGCTAAATCAAGACCCAGAGGCTTCTTAGTTGTGAATACTCTCCCTGGCTTAGGCTCGTTTCTTAGGTTCTTTTAACTTAAATTTACCTGTTTTTCTTTATCTACCGTTTATCTTGAGACTTTTCACTTTTCTTGCTTCTGCATATATTACTTTCACTGCTTCTTGGGTCTGTTTGGCCCTGGTATGTCCTTTTCTTTCTCCTTTTTCTCTTCCTCCTCCTTTCTGCTGAGATTTTGTTTTCTACTTATTCTCTCTGTCTGCCAGTCCTGCCTATCCCTCTCCTGCCTTGAAGAAGCTTTAGGGTTCTTAGAAGTGCAGCGGAAATAATCCATGTTACTGCAATCCATATCACTAAAATTTAAATTTTCTCTTGAATCTATCATGATGGAATAAGTTGGTGGAGGAAAAACAGTTTTAGAATAGACAAACAAGAAGATTGGTTCTGCTTTAAATACATGTGAAAATCAACACCAAATGATGTTGATTTTTAACAAGAATCCCCTTTGTTGTCAGGAGACACATTTCAAGCCTTGCACATTTTGATATTTTTTTTAATGGGGCAACTGTCAATTTAAATTACTCCAATCTGCTTTGCATAATAATTTACATATTTATCCACCAAGAATGTCCCGATAAAGGACGCTATCCCGTGAGAGATGAAAAGGCTTGATTCTCTAGTCACACTTGCATTTTTCCATAGCCAGCCGCCTTTTCCAGAAGGAAAATTGGAGCCTTGAGAAAGACAATGGGCAGGGTCAGTGGTTTGCCGCTAATTTTCTTTAGTGTGAAATGCCATTATGCAAAATTGCTCAGAGTCGTTTTCATCTGTATCACCCCAGCTAAAGCCACTTTTTATTTTTCAGTGATGAAGAATACTCCTTCCCTAAACAAGATGAACACAAACAAGCTTCCATCGGCTCCCCATGAAAAAATGCTGAGCCACTTTTGTAGGAAAATAAAAAATATTGCCCTTTCTGGCAGTTATTAATTCAATGTTACCTGATATCTTGTATTCCTCAACTCTGAGATTTGGTGTTAGTACTCAAGCCTATGTTGGGATTTGCCCAGAGTTCTTAAAGTTTCTTTCTGAAGATATCATTTTTTATCTCAACCATAAACTTGACTGCAGTAAACATAAAAGTTGTTCATTTTTTTTTTGCATTTGATTTCTGTTTGTGATTGAGGTATGGCCCCAAAAAGTCAGAGCAAGGTCCTCCAGACAGCGCTGCAATGGGTCTTCTGGCATGCTTCTAACCCATCTAGAATTCTCAGCATCACCAAGCATAACGCAACCAAAAGAGACCACCTAGAATCCCAAAGACATGGCCATATGTGAACTAGAAATCATTGCCATCCAGGACTTAGGCGTGATAATAAGAGTTGGAGATACTGCGGACTCTCATGGTTGTCATGAAAACCCCTGCCAATACTTGTGTTGAGAGTTGAATCCCAACCCCAACTGCCCACTGTGTCTCTTCAGAGAGAAGCTTCTACTGACCTGACTCAGCTTCTTCCTTCTCCTTACTGTTCCCACTGCTCAGTCAATTATCCCTTCATGAGCCTGAGAGCGTTTCAGCGGTTTTGGAACTGCGTTTCATAGAGCTGGAAAGGCCTAGGGATGAGTCACTTCTGGGAAGTGTCTCCAGAATAACTTGGAATCATCCCATCTGAGTTTTGCTTTTCCCACAGCGCAGCTCTACCCCTTTAGCTTAGAGTATTAGGATTCTGACATGTATTTTCTTTTCACTACATGTTCTGCTTTAGAAAAATGAAAAGTTGGGAGGGAAATCACAGACGTTTCCCACACCAACAGGAGTGGAGGGGCTTGTGTATGAATTCTCCCATGCTGAATGTGTTGGATTTTTTTTTCTTTTTAAATAATAGCCACGAGTCTGTAACTCACTTTTGTAGATTCAAAGAAGAACGGCAGTACAGCTAGACATGTGTGGTCTTTGCTTGTATGATCTTAACTGTCAGGAACAGTCAGCCCGCTCAGTTTAGGAGTGGAGAGGAAGCCTTGATTCCCCATAAGCAAGAAGCCAACCAATCTCTGAGCATCGTCAAAGGTCCTGAGCAGTGTACCCCCTTCCTCGCGTCTTCGCGTTCACTTTGGGGTGTTCTGTGAGCCTTGTGCTTTAGGACAGCGCTAAGGGCACAAATGGGAATGGGTGTTTTCCTCAACAAAACATAGCACACAGTTAAGTGAGAGTGCATTTCCCATGTCTCCCCGCTCACCTTGTGAGCCACAAATAGAATGATAAATGACGCTTCAAGTCTCCAAACAGCCCTGGCATAAATCAGAGGAGAAAACCACAAAGCAAGGTCGCTTTTTCCTTATGTGATGGAGTAGGCTCACAGGACACATGCTGTCTTCTGTGCCGGGGAGTATCTGCTTCTGTTCCACCTTTTCCAGAACCCGGTGAAAGGTCAAAATCTCGGGACACCTGGGCCTCTGATACCCAGGGAGCCTTGTTATGTTTTAGATTTAGTTGTTTAAGTTTTGCCTTTTCAGGAATTATTTCCCCATTGTCTTGTATACAAAATAATGAGATTGGTAAGACATTTTCACATATTTATACCATTGGTTTTTTTTGTTGTTGTTTTTTGGTTTTTGGGGTTTGTTTTGTTTTGTTTTGTTTTTTTTTGGAATCAGAGCAGACATTTGCTTGCTAGAAGTTTCTCACTAGGGATGAGACAGCACAGCCTGGCATTGCCTAGCTCGCCCCTCCACTCTTTCCAGGGACAGCTTAGCTGGTTGTTTTGCAAATCGTCTTGAAGCAGGATCCCAAGCCAACACTCTGGCTTTTCTATAGAAAAAGGAATTCATTTCGGTCCTTTGTGTGCCCACAGTCAGCCAAGCTCCTTAAGGCCTCCTTGGGTAAGGGTGAGCAGGAACAGAGCCCTTTCATTTGACTTGGCAAGTAACCGTGTCTGAAACGCGCCGGACCTTCCCGCCTGACGGTGCCGCACGGAAATCAATGTTGTCTTTCTCTGCTCCAGCACTCACACAGTCGGGTGTGTGTTGTAAAGCAGAGAGAATTATCCAACGGCTGTAATTATAGTGACTCATTGACACAAATGCTGAGAGGCAGATGTAGCATAAATAATGAGGAAACACAAAGAACACTCTTCTATCAGTGCCGAGCCTCCCAGTCCTCCGCACAAGAAGGCCAGAGGCCAATGGGAAGAGCCCTGCTACCCCAATGCCTCTTGATTATGCCCTCACCTGGAGAAAGTGTGGGTCTCAGAATCCGGGCCTACTAGACTAAAGCGAAAAGCAAACAAGAGGCTTGTTCTAAGGTTGCCAGCTATGTGGCATCGCATGCAAGGAGCCGTATGGATGGAATAAACATGGAATGTGTAGGAAATGTGGCAGAGCTCTGGAGCAAGGGGAGATGCCCACATGAAAACATGACTCCATCGAAGTAGGGTTGAGCTATGGACAATCACACGTCAGTCATCCCAAGGGCAATGATGGTTGTAGGAAACCTTGAAGTCAGATCAAAGCAACCCAAAACCAAGTTCTCAGCACAGACGGACAGAAGGCAGGGATAAAAAACAAAGAGAGAAGACAGATGAAGAGGGACAAAGGGAAGGGTACAAGGAACAAGGGATAAAAGGGACAAGGGAGAGAGGAAGGGGGGGCAAGGGAACTCAGGGTGGGGGATGACAAAGGACTGTCTCTGGACAGAGACGAGACAGATCCAGCCCATAGGAAAATGTTGGTTTATAAAGGTGAAAGGGGAAACCCTGCATTAGGATGCGGTGTTCGACTTTAATTCGGCACGTTAATTAGGTGAGTCTAAGGGGATTTTTTGAAGGCTGCAATTCAATAATTTGAATTCTAGAACTTGGTAGTTAGCCTCAGAAGGAGGAAGTGGCCAAATGAGAGAATAGGCCTTGGTGGCTAACTTTAAGAATGTAATGTAGCAGGTGTTAGCAAGGCAGAGAGAAGCAAGGAGACAGGCAAGGCCCACCAGAGCCATGCTTGCCATGCTTGGGCTGGCAGAATCCCTTCAACGGCAGCCAGCAGAAAAGAGCACAGTGACTTTGAAGTCAGGCCTAGCTGGATGAAGTTGGGGCGGTATCATGTGTGATAGACTCATTGAATTCCACAGTCTCTTGCCCTTTCTGTATCTCCTTCACTGCAAAGTGCGTTCTTCGTTTGAGGTAGTATAGTATAGGGACCTACAAGAGCAGACTAAAGAAACTCTAAACACTGGAACAGAAGTGCAAGCTAAGAGCTTGTCTACAGGGGCGACAAATACACGTTAATCTCTGTAAGGATTGATTGCTGCCCTGGAGTAGGGTGAAAGGAGTTCAATGTAATCAACTTACCACAAATTAGTTGATTGCTCTTCTTGATGGATGCGTCTATAATGGAGGTTCAGCATTGGTCTTTGCTGCTGCAGAAACTGGATGGGCCTTGGTTAGTGGTAATGTATAGCCGTGCCTGTGAGGGGGTCTCCTTTATTGTTATAATGGCTCTTCTACTTGCAATCTTGCTGTGCAAAGGTGGAGTCTGTAGAGTAAGTCATTACCTCATTCTGTCTGCAGATACTCTACCTCTCCTTTTGTGGACAGTCTTCAGCAGGTATCTATACTTGGGACAATGATGCTCAGCAGTCATACCTATTTTCCTAAGTGTATCTGCTTTACTATAAAAGCTTTTGTCTTTAAACTTATCATTTTTTTCCTTTCAGGACTTAGACCAAGCAGTCATAGATAGAGATAGAGATAGAGATAGAGATAGAGATAGAGATAGAGATATATATTACCTAGACCTCTTATTTTTTTCCTATAAATTAATGGACAAAATTCACTACTGAAAACTCTACACTCTGCAGGTTCCTGTATTGCTCCATTTTAGCTCCATCTCAGAGTAGAGCAGTGTGGCAGTTTGAATGAGACTAGCCTCCATAGACTCCAATGGGAATGTGGTAGCTTGGATAACCCTAATAGGTTCATGTTTTTGCATGCTTACTCCCTATTCAGTGAAACTATCTTGGAAGGGTTAGGCAAAGTGGCTTTATTGGAGGAGGTGCGTCACAGGGGACACCAAAAGCTCATGCCAGACCCGTTCTGGCTCTTTCTTCTTTCTAATTCCCATGGACCAGGATGCAAGCTCTTAGCTATTGTTCCAGCACCAAGCCTGCCTGTCTTCTGTCATGCTCCTTGCCATGATGATCATGGACTAACCCTTTGAAACCATAGGTAATCACAAACTAAATGCTTTATTTTGTAAGTTTTTTGGGGAGGCAGGATGTCTCGTCACAGTAATAAGACAGAACAGGACACTAGCTAAGTCAGACAGCATGGTTCAGGAACCGTTTAGTAAGCTCTCACTTACTAAACAATATTTAAGCTAAGCTTAATTCCTTCCTTTTGGGGTAATATTCATGCAGAAATCCCTACATGGCCTTTGTATGGTCTGAGAATGAGACACTACTGTGTGACTTTTCCTGGAAGGCCTAAACAATGTCTGTTCACTCCAAATAGGACACCAGCAACAGACCAAAACTGTGATTTCATTCATGTTTTACTTAGAACACTAGTGAGTTTATTGGGGTTACTTAGATTATATGGATGAGGAGTTACTTGGAGAGGCATGAATGACCCAAAGGCAGCTATATCAAGGAAAATCCTATCACAGCCTAGATTAAAACTCACAGAATGTGATTCCCCAGAACTCTGTGACCAGCTTGCCAGTGGGTACACGGATCAAAGAACATGTTCCTTTCCCCAGTAGTCCTTACTGTTCATGTATCCTGGGGCCCTGTGGATTGTACAATATATTTTTCCTTTCTGCATCTTAAGAAACCTCCCTTCAAATTAAATGTTTCACTTTGGAGGACAGTGCTCACAGGGACCACCGTGATTGTGAGCTATGGGATTTATGCAACCTACCCATGATTTTACTTGAAGCTGGAAACTTGTCAGTATGTAATCCTACATGTACCCCTTCTCGCGTTCAATGAAGTGCTATTAGATAACTTTCTTATGACGTATTGAATCAGGAAGAAACCAGCTCACATTATATAGCTCCTTCAGTGTGGCCATTTGATGTCCCATAATGAGGGCAATCAGGATATAATAGAACACCAGGAATAGACTTCGAAAGGTTAGAAAATCTTAGGCAGGCAGCGGGTGGGATAGGCTTGCTCCAGAATCTGAGGATTCCCGAACACAGAGTGCACACAGGGCTGTCACTACTCAGATGCATGACAAGATCATTACACCATGGAGGTAGAGCGCTTTCTGTCTGAGTCTTACTGATATTGTGCAGTTTCCCATGAACGCTTAAGTGGGTCAGGGCATCACTCCCTTACTCTGGAGGTAGCACTGTAACACTGCATTGCACATTTTTTCTTTGGGTTACATGCTGTGGAAGGCATTATTTTAGTTTTTCTGTTGCTGTTGTTTGTTTTGGTTTTACCTTTGCAAGAAATAGTCTAGCATATTCCCTACCACAAAGCTCCTAAAATCTTTCTTCTACAATGCAGGTATCTCCCCAAGACCCCAGGATTTAACCACCCTGTCTTTATCTAGATTGATTATAATTTTGGTCAACAGGATGTTGCAACAGTTTGTCTATAAGTTCATAGACTGCTTCTGATCTTCCTTGACTATGTGGATGAAAGATGTGCCCACCACACTAACTGTCACTTCTGGTACCCGGGAGATCATTTTACAGAGGTGTGTGCCATGCTGGCTCCAACTGGGGACATTGCTTGTTTTGTTTAAAGTCTGGGCTCTCTAGGGTTATCATCAAGTGTTCCAATTATTATAGAGGATAAAATGTTAGTGGATTTAGGGACATGGTGGCCAATATCATCTGTATTGTACGACAGCCTGTGGGAGACACTAAATCTGCTTGATGTCGTGGAGTAGATTTGCTATCTCAGCTGGGGTGAGGGCAGCCTCCTGGTGTCTTCCCCAGAATACCTCTTAAACCCACATGTCAACATAAGCTTTCTGTCACATCGTTTGTATTGTACATTCAGGGGCAGTTGATGAGGAAGCCTTGTTAACCAATTATCTTTAAGAGGTGGGACCAAGTTAGGGTGTGGCTTTCTGGGACCCAGAGGAAAACTGGGGCAGGGCCTAGGTGTTTTCTCTCTCTCTCTCTCTCTCTCTCTCTCTCTCTCTCTCTCTCTCTCTCTCTCTCTCTCTCTCTCTCTCTCGTGTTTCCCTCAACACACAGCTGAGCTTGGACTTCTCGTTCTGGTTTGTTGAGTTTTCCCCTTATAAGAAATAAAAATATAATTGTTTATCTTTGAGCTAGTCTGGTTATTTCCTGAATCAAGTTAGCTTCTACAGGCAGTGGAATTTTTTATGAGCTAGGTTCACAGATCTGGGAAATCCTTTGTAAAAATTCTTCCTTGCAACATGATTTCCACTTATTATCTGCCTGCTTCAGATCTCTCTGACAGAGGTGTGATGGACACTTGTGTCCCTCAGTATGGGTTTCTAGTTAAGCCATGTATCCAGCTATTGTTAAGGTATCCTCCACCTAGTCTATGGTAGAGTAAACGGGCTTTGAGGAATTGTAGCATCCTATGATTTATGCTAGTGGGGCAAGATTCTTCTCAAGGTTCAGCCCCTCCTCAGACAATGGCGTCGGAATATTCTAATTGGTTTGCTCCAGCAAAGTAAGCAAGGGGTTCATGACTTTTACATGGAAAAATTGGTCTCAGCATTCTGATCTTCCATCTTTGTTTTCACCTGTTTGTAGAAACAACACCTTTGTGGGTCGCCCACCTATACCGTCCCTGGGCTTCTAAGTTGAGTCAATCATTACTACATTTTGAGTCAGAGCCCAAGGCTTGCATTTTGTCCAGGCATCTCGATTCTAATTTTATTCTGACGCTTCAGTGTCACAGATTGGCCAGAGCTGTTTTCCTTTTTGTCATTTCATTGTGTCTAGAAATCCCCATCTTAGAACACCAACCTTATGCTTGAACTCAGAATACACTCATGGAGAGACCAAAACTGAGTTTTAAAGCTGGCACTTCCCTGGCAAATGTGAAGGGTGAATGGGTCATTTTCTAAAGCTTTGAAGGCATAGAAGACAAAGATTCCAAAGGTCTAGAGGGCATCAAAGGTCTACAGGGCATCAAACCCAGATTTTTGTTCTATCTAAGTATTATAATTCTTTTCTAACCAGGTTTTGACTCAGCTTGCAGAATTGTGGACTTGAAGCCACAATATTTTCTCAAGTTCTGTATCTGTTTAATTAAGTTCTATGCTGTGAGGTCAGCTTTTCCAATCCTCTGTATATGTAGGAAATGAAAGTCTCTTTCTTCAATACTAGAGAGGCCCTTGGATTTACACCTTTTCTCTTAATTATTTCTCACTTGTCATCATCTTTCTCCAATTGATTGCCAGTTTGATTCCATGATCCTCACAAAAGCCCTATATATTGATCCAATACTCTGTTTCCTTCAGTCTTTGTCGTACTTGAGCTCACAATAACACCCACAGCACACAGAGGCTCAAAGTGGTGGACTTTTTATAGATGGGAGATGATCAGCCCCAAGTTCCGTTTTTTACTTCACTTCCTAGGAGGAACTCGGTACTGGATGTTTTGAATTAGATGTCCTGGACAGAGATTTCGAGATGAAAGCCATTCTGTGTTTGCATTGTTGTCTTGAATGAACATGGACTCTCCGAGACATACCTTTGTGACATACCTCTGTTAACCCAAGGGATTCAAAACTGTGAGCTGTCAGCAGTAAAGATTCCCAGTAGCTAAGGGAATCGATGGTTCATTCTTGTGGTGCTAATTGAAGATTCATTCTCAAATTTTGAATTTCTTCTTCCCTATTAATACTTTTTTATAAGGAGTTCACACAGTCTACTTACATCTTTATGTGTGAACACACATACACACACACACACACACACAGAGAGAGAGAGAGAGAGAGAGAGAGAGAGAGAGAGAGAGAGAGAGAGAGAGAACTTGCATGCTGTTTTCATCTGTATCTTCCCTTATGCATTTAATTCATTGTCCTTTCAGCTGAGCATCCTCATTTTAACCTTCTCGGTCTTCCTTAACATTATTAGAATTCTTAACCAGTGAAAATGGCAACTTCATTCTGAGTTTTCAGGTCCTTGATTGGGTGCTCATATTGAGTTTCCATTTTAATTTAAATAGATTTTCCCTGTGCTGAGCTTGTGCATTTAAGGCAAGCGCTGTGCTACTGTGCTATACCACTGTCCCACTGGGCTATTGGGAATGAAGTTGTTATAAATATTTATGCATGAGCTTTTATGTGAAGACAGGCTTTCAACTTCTCAATATTTATACCCATGGGGGAGTTGTTGAACTACTTAGTCCCAAGTTCAGTTTTTAAAGAAACTGAGTGAGTCTCAGAATGATGCTATATTTTTTATTTCTAGAAACAATGAAGAAATAATATAATTTTTCTATACCATTGTTACCATTCCATGGAGTGTCCCAGTCTGTAAACATGATACATTAATTGGTGTATTTAAATCTTCATTGATTTCTTACATTAACATTTGTGAATTTCAGTACATAGATTCTATCTGTGTTTTGTTATATTTGTACCCAAATATGCCATTATTTCTTTTTTTTTTAGTGGCAATGTATTTTTAATTTCTATGGCCACATATATTTTTGGTAGTTTATAAAAATACAAATGATTTTTGTATGTTTACTGTTGGGAGGAGGCTGGTTGTTCATTCCTAGCTGCCCAGACCTGAAATAATCACTCAGAAACCATATTATTTGAAATACTGTTTAGCTAGTAGCTTAAGCATATTTCTGGCTAACTCTTATGTCCTAAACTAATCCATCTCCATTAACCTATGTTTTGCCATGTGGCTGTGGATTACCCGGTAAAGTTTCAGCAGACTCCAGCAGAGCCATCTGTCCCCAGCAACAGCTACATGGCTTCTCACTGACACCACCTTCTTTTTCCCAGCATTCAGTTTAGTTTTCCTGCTTAGCTCTATTCTGCTATTGGCTCAAACAGATTTATTCATTAACCAAGAAAAGCAACCCATATATAAAAGGACTTCCCACACCGGTTTACTATGTATATTGAGACTTTGATAACCTTCTAGTTCTGAGAGATACATAAGATGCATATTTATTTGTATCTACCCCAAAGGTATGTGTGTATGTGTACACATGCATACATGCAATTTGCATACAGAAAATCATTCTGCATGTTTGTAAATAGAATAGTTTCTCCTCTCTGTGTCTCACCTGTAACCCTTTGATATATTTCTTGCCTTGTACTTGCTGGAGTTCAAGTGCTCTGTTGAGTAGTAAGAGTATAAGTGGCTGTCCTGACTTGTTTGTAGTTGTAGAACACAGATGTCAATCATTTACTATTCAACATACTGTCTGTTATAGAATTTTATCAGTTATTGTTTATTAATTTGAAGAACTCCTACATCCCCCCTTTCCAGTGAATTTTGAATGCATGTTGAGCTTTGTTAAGTTATTTTCCTATGTTAATTGATATCACCTTATGATTCTTTGGTGAATTGCATTGACTGACTTTCACATACAGCCTCTCACTCCTGAAATAAATCCCATGTAATCATTATATGACTGTTATATTTATCCATTGTGATGCTGAATTCTATCTCTAATGTCTTAGGGAGGTTTGTATTGAGGATTTGCAATGCATTTCTTTTTATATTGACTTTCTTTAATTTTTTGTAGCAGGATAATAATCATATTTATGAATAATCATATTGATGAAAGGAATTATGAAAAGATCATTCTTTAGATTTTATTAAAAACACTGCAGAATTGATATCAGTTTTTCAATAAAGGTCACTGGATATCTTCTAATGAAGTCTGGCTTGAAAAGTTTCTTTTGAGGATTGTTTAAATTATGAATTGAATTCCTTTAATGATATATTTCCCTTTAATTTATCTCTTTCATATGAGTGATATGTGTTATGCTTTGTTTGATTAATTTCAGGAATCATTTTGTTAAACTTGATGCATGTATGTATATAAATGTGTTCCTGACATTTGCACAGTCTGTATCCACACAAAACATATTGATAATGCTTGCTATATCTCTGACATCGAAAATGTATAGCTTCTTTTTTTTCACTCTAGAAGTCTTCCAATTTTATAGATATTTCAGATCACTGGCTCTATCTTATTACTCAACTATCCATTCTGCTTTACTTTCCTTGTTGAAAGCTAAAATCCTGGCTTGAAGTTTAAGACATCTTTTCTAATGTACACATGACTTACTATGAATTTCCCTCTGAGCAACACTTCCCTTGTGTTCTCCAGCTTTGACATAGAATATACTTATTTCATTCTGTTCCTATTTCTTCTCACCTATATTGCAGTTTTCTTCATTATTATTATTATTATTAATTATTCTACCTATGGATTGTTTATAAATGTACTATTTAGTTTCTAAGCATTAGGACTATTTCTTTTTCTTTCTAGTGTTGGTTTCCAACTTAATTCTAAAGTTGCTTTTGAGCACATTGTACAATGTTAATTATTTTAAGTTTGTTGGCTTTGGCTCATGAACCAGAACATAGTCAACTTTGGGATGCATTGTATAGGTACTTGAAGCAAACGTGTACCCATTCCACTGCTGTTTTATGGACTATTCTGTATCTTTTGGCTAGTGAGATTGACACCTGGCTGACTTTTAGCTGAAATCTGCAGCTGCACTTGGTAGTTTCATCTGATTTTCCTTTTATTCCTGTTGTTTTCATTACACGAAATCTTCAACTCTTCCTTGGTAAACAGACATTTACAATATTAATTCCTCGATGGACTGTTCTATACAAATCTTTAGACCAAATCAATAGACCAAATCTTTCTGTTTCTGGCGATATTCTTTGTTTTAGGTCTAGCTATATAATTTTTATTATAGTTACTCCTAATATCTTTTTATTAATACTTACTTCTTTATTTCATTTGTTTAGGAAGAAATATGCTTCATGTTATAGAAATAATACAGCTGTGTAATGCTTTTTAATCAGCTTTGAAAGTCTTTGTCTTATGGTTGGCACATTTAGGTCATTTTTATTGAATGGGTATGTTAAAGATTAACTCAAACATTTGATTTTTATTTTCTATTTAGGTTTTTGTTTGTTTGCTAGTCCTAAATTCTTAACGATTATCTTTAGTTGTCAATTTTAAGCTTTCTTGTGAAGCCTGTCCAACAAAATGTCTTACTCAAGGAAATACCTTACACTGTAGATGATGGCATTATGTTACGAGCTAAACTGAAATAAACACCTTACATACGTCCCTTTACGGCTCTTTACCTAACACTCTTGACAGTATTTGCTTTATGTTGATTTAGGATTTAACATACTTCACCTACCAACCATAACACAAAAGGAAAAGAAAAATGAGTTGTATTTATATAATTTTTTATTCCTTTCACTGTTTGGGGGTTTCTTCTTTCTTTCTTTCTTTCCTTCCTTCTTTTTTTGTCTGTCTGTCTTTCTTTCTTTTTTTCTTTCTTTCTTTCTTTCTTTCTTTCTTTCTTTCTTTCTTTCTTTCTTTCTTTCTGATTTTCTTTCCTTCAAGTGATCCATGTTTCCTACTAGCTTTCTTTCTATTTATATATTTTTTAGTTATTTTTTAAAAAATAACTTATCTGTTTAATACTTTTCTTAGTTTATTTCTCCTGAAAATATATTTAATTTCTGGGAAATATTTTTAATGCATAAGAGATTCTGAGTTTACAGTTATTTTCATTGAACATTTGAAAAAAAAAAACCCATTCTGTTGTTTTATACCTAGTATCTATGACTTTTTTAAAAAAGAGAAATGTGCCATTTTTTCCAACTGTTTGCTTTCACTGTCTTAGGTGATTTCTGGGTTCTCAGTTTTACCTGAGTCACTGAGATGAATTAGTGGAAAACTGAGTTTACCTTGTTTAGAACGTAGTCGTTTTCCTGTTTTTAGAGTTTGAAGCTTCTCAGATTAGAGGGACGTTCAGCTCTCACTAATCCCAGGACCTTTATCAGATCCAGTCTTTTCTCTGTCCCCTTCTGAGACTCGGCACTAATTGTTAATTTATTATGCATTAGCAGATGCCTGGGATTTTTTAAATTTATTTGTTTGTTTTTCAGTCTGTTTACTCTGCACTGTTCATTCAGACTGCGCAACATTGCTGTCTTAGCTCCCAGTGCAAGGATTCTGTTTTGTCACCTCCACCCTCTTCCTGCTTGGATGTTGTAAAACTTAAATCTCACATCTGAGCTTTCTATCTTCTATTTCTTTTCAGAAACCTTTCTACCGTCTTCGCTGTGTCTCCCCATTGTGTTGCGATTGCCCATGGCCTCGGCAGAATGGGTGTAACACCTTTGCCAATTAATTCTCATTGCTTATCTTTTTTATTAACTTGAGATTTTCCTGGGTTTTGCTGTGATACAAAAGTTCTAAAGAGAGGGCCATATTTGGGGCATTCTATTGGGAGACTTTGACTAATATTGGAACCTTAGACTTTGCTGACTCTGTAGCACACTTCCAGCATGGGCAAGAAATAGGAGGGCTACAGCTTGGTTTCCGTGCGTGGCTTCTAGTGTGTATCAGCCCATAAGGGACCCCGTTGTGCTGGCGGGAAGGTCCCCACCAGCTCAGCTGACCTCCCTCTGACTTTACTACTCTTCCTCATTGGGCACTCATTACCTCACAGAAAAAGAGATCACCTTGCTCTCACAATTTGGTGATAAAAGTTCTTAATTTCTGCTTGGCCTTCTCTGATACCATCGGAGAACAGCAGGGAGTCAATATGGCTAGCAAGGATGGAACATGAGATTTAGTGCTCTGTTCTTGCTGGTGATGGAGGGAATAAGGCTAAGATATATCCAGTATAAATACAATGTATGTGTAAGTACATATGTATGCCTGAATTTATTGCCTATTTGACCCATAACTAGAACTGCCCATTTTGAATATTCTTGGGTCTTGCTTTGCTTTTTTCTAACCCCGGGGAGAAAGAATTTTATCTTTTTTTTTCTCTTATAAGCAATGCTATTGTGTGGCTTGTCATGGGTGGCCTTCATTGGACTGTATGGTTATATTTTCAAGCCTGGATTCTGGAGGTTGCCCCAGGTGAAAATAACGTATTGTTAGGTGTGTTTAATAAATTTCATGGAAACTTTTTCATGTGTTCGCTAGTCACTGTGTGGTTGGAGCAGACTTGGGAAGGCTTTGAAGTGCGGCCCGTGTCCTGCTCTGATTATCACCGAATTGGTCTAACGTGGTGCTGTCTTACAGCCTTTCTAACCTCTCAGACTGTCTACGCTATCGGGATCATCTGCTTAGCCATTCATTCCCTGTATCCTTTTGTTGAACTTCAGACTGCCCTACCATTTTAGCTTTGCTGGCTCCACTGGTTTCTTTTAGTGTGTATGTAACAATCCTCATTATTTAGACAGTGGAACTAAGGGTACAGTTCATGTCTATCCCAGAGAAACTCTATTCTATCTTCTCCATGGGCAGAGCTGTGGAGCTCTTTGCCTTTATGGCCTGCCTTTTCCCCTGTATTGCATCCCTGCCTCCGTTGCTTAGAGACAGACAGAAGGACCACTTTTCTGGGAGAGCCGTGCCTGCTCTGTGAATAAGCACTGGGGGTCTAGATGGTCACTCCTCCAGGTTTTGACTCTACCCAGTGATGAAGCTTGGGAAATCAGAATCACAGGATCCTCAGTCATCCGTGCTTTTTATCCTACAAGTAGGAACAGAGTGAAACAAGACGGTGGAACACGGACTTCTCTCCCCACTGTGCTTACCTCAAATACAGCCTCTGCAGGGGCGGAGTAAGCAAGACTGTGGGCTTCCCTTTTCACAGACTAAAATTTCATAGGAAACAAAGACTCTTTGGCAACCATTGAGCAGAACCTCTGGTCTCCAAATTCCATAACACAGGACTATGGATGACAAAGGCTAGTGGGGTAGATTGTGATGCAAACACCAGGGACTTTTTTTTTTTTTGCTGTTTTGAAGTAGAATAGATTTTCCCAGTGAATATTTCTCCAGCTGCTGTTGTCTCACCTCTGATTTGTATTTCACTATGGTTTCTTGAGTGGAGAAGAAATGGAAGGAAAAATGTCCTTTCGTTCCTGCAAACACATGGACAAGTGTTAACCAGGAAGCGTGTGCATTATCATATGGATGATATGATGAAATATTGACCCCATCTAAAAAATTATAAAGCTGGTTTTAAAGGCTTTGAACAAATAGGACATGTGTACAAGAAAGAAACCATGTACCGATTCTTGCAGCTAGCTACTACCAAACTATGGATTTGATAATACGATGGGAAACAAGGAAATGGCTTGAGAACTGCTAAAATGGAGTGGATTGTTGTGTTAGACATCTCATTTACCTCTGCTTTGAAAGTAAAGCTGTTACAAATGAATCTACAAAGATTTACATTAAAATGATAATGATGACATTTGAGGGGAAAATACTAAGGAGGAAATTTCTATAGTTTTGGCAGTGCCTTGCATGATGAAAGGGAAGAAATATAAAGAAGCAAAGGTCACGTTGAGTTCCTAAGGCAGCCACCCTTGCTTCCATTTCCAGAATCTGGCAATTCAGATAAAGGCTTATGGGTGTGATTATTAGTGTTGATGAGGGGGAAATGCCATTGCTTCATAAAGAGGGTCCACGCAGTCTGGCTATTGTAGATTTGTTTCTACATTTAAGGAGAGGAGTTACTGCTTTGTGAAGATGTGGGAAGTGCTGAGGTAGACCAGAAGGAGGGTCCTTCCAGGGAGGCCAGTGGATGAAGGACAAAAGGAATCATTGGGAGCAAGAAATAGAAACAAGAGAATTGAGAATTTGCATATTATAGCATCTTTGGGTTATCCATATTTCAATTGTCCTTTTGAAAGATTTCATAGCCCCTGGCAGTTTGGCAGAGATTAGACATAGCCATTGACATCCTTGTTGAAAATATAACATGAAAATAGGTTTTCCTTCTGTAATATCTTTGAATATCTATTCCTGTGACCAAATCTAGGAATGAAAATACAGGGCCATAGTTGCTTTCATATGCCAACGGCCACAGTCTAGAGTTACCTGAGGGATTTTCCAGGTCATGTTGGCTGGTAGGCATGTCTGTGGGAGATGGCCTTGAATGTCTGTTGGTGCAGGAGTTTATAGGCCTTCGTAGGTGGTATCATTCCCTGACATATGGTTCTGGGCTATATAAGAAAGCTAGCTAAGCAAGAGTCTGTTTGAGGTGGCAACTTGCATACTTTAAATGCTTCCGTTTCCAGTTCCTGCTTCCTACTTTCTTAATGATGGACCGTGACATGTATGAAATAAATCCAGGTTCCTGTAAGTTGCTGTTGGGCAGAGTGAGACTAGAACATATAGCTATGCTGCATTAGAGATCTCAGCTGCCTCTTTCCTGTCTCTGTCCCCGCGCGTGCATTTAGAGAAGGCTATTTTTACTTTTTCTAAAATTCTGTGACTTCTTAATTCAAAGCACAAGGATATAGTAAGCTTAATTATCAGGGTATTTTTTATATGAGTCGTTTTACTTGGGTACCTAAGATTTGATGTCAGTTCTACCTTCTACCACCTTACGTTATCTTCTATCTCTTTCTCTTGTCTATACAAATACCGAGTCCCATAGACATAGCCAGCTTAGGATAGGTGCCCTTCAAGTAGAAAACGTCGTTATGCTACATACCTTGAAATGACAATAATAATGAATGACATTTACTAAGCCCTTAGTATGCACCAGGTAGGTTCTTAAATATGTTATCATAGCAACATTTTGATCCTTACATGCACTCTTTCAGGTACTGAGGTCACGTGGCCCAGGTTTGCACAGTGCAAAGGTATGCAGAAACAAGCTCCACCCGTTCTGACTTCTTGGCAGAAGCACAAAATTTCACATCGTCAGAGCCATCATTTTCCTTATTTGTGTAAGAAAGACTATTTTAAAACCCCGAAGGGGGACCTGGAGAGACAGTTCCATGATTAAGAGTAAGCACTGCTCTTGTAAAGGACCCTCCCTTGTTCTCAACATCCACATCAGGTGGCTCACACCTGCCCATCACCCCACATTTTGGGGGGATTTAATACCTTGGTTATCCCTAGGACACTGTCCTTGCACACAACCCCCAACATACATATGCACATAATTAGCTTCTTCAATCTTTAAACTCTGAAAGAATGTACTCTTTCTCGGACCCAATGAACCTGGAGATTAAAATACAAGTCACTTGCTATTCTACTACAACGACCTAGAACAACATAGAGTCAAAACCTACAGGCCCAACAAATGGTAACCGTAGTCAACAACACAGCTGGTTGGTAAAACCATAACAGAAAGGAAAGGGGAACTTGCAAAGGGATTTTCAAAGAAGTACCATCTTAAAGGCAAGTCTGTCCTTCATTAATACTGTGTCTCTCCTCCTCCACATCCTCCTTTTTGGGAAAATAGTTTCTACTATTTATATTTCCTGTTCTTGTTGTTGAAATCTTCTACTGAGTATTTGCTCCTAGCAGAACAGGACACCCAGGTTCAACTCCTAAGCCAGTGCAACACTTGAATAAATATTACTCTGTCCAGAATGTGAAGCGTTAGATGTAGGAGATGCCCTCCCATTACTCACCAGCATGTCCCATAACAGAAAGACAGGTGCCATTCAAATACTTTATCCCATTCCACACTTCAGAGAGAAGCTCTGCAAATAAGGATGAGGCCCGAGTCTTGGGATGTTCATTTAAAATGAGCAGACAGTCCCCCAAATTTCATGATTGATAATTAGAGTTATTTAAATCAACGGTTCGACTCAAGTCCTGGCTACAAACCCAGCTGGTATTTCTCATACAGAGAGTGGTATTTGGAAAACTTGATAATAAACTTTGATGTATTTTATTATGGAAACTTAGCCAAAAAAATGCTGTTTTGCTTCTAATATGCACTCTGGCTTTAGGAACAAAACAGCACAAGCATAGGTCTCAGAGTGACTTTGAATGTCACGATTGGCCTCACAGTGAATAGGTCACAAGCAGCAAATCTGAAATGTTTTGCAAGGGAAATGAGTTATTACATATTAATCTATTCCACTCAAGATTGAGACCCCTCCATATTGTACCCTACAAATTCTACTAGTGACCAGTTACAGGAAGAGCCAATTTTTCTTCTGGATTAAACGAAAAATGTATATTTGTATCTCACCTTATTTATCAAGGACTATAAAATTGAGGGTGAGGAAAAGAAGGGAAATTTGGCACCAGTGACTCTTACTATGTTTCTAAGTCAGTTGCTGTCATGGAGTAGAACCAGCGGGTCCCCCTAATCTCTAAGGCGTCACAATTCCTTTCTAATTTACCAATTCTTTAGCTAAGCCAAGGTAGCTCAACCCAGCAAGGAGGACAACTATCATTAATTGTTACTTGTAAAATGACTCTTCAAGAACTTCTCCCTTAAATATGAGGGAGAATTCGATCCATTCATGAGAGTCATGCATTTAATCAAATTATAAAAATAATATTTAGTCAAGCTCTCCTAGAAACAGCCTATGAGCATGTGGGCCCCAATTAAAATGTGATTTTAAAGTCTTGATTTTGGCAGCTACTTCCATTGGTAGACATTTTCCGAATATTTTCACCCACAGGAATTTGCTTCTAATTATTGAGTTAAAAAGAAAACATTGAGCTAGGAATTCAGTCACAGCTGCATGAATTGTGCCCAGATGTCTTGTCCAGGCTACTGCAGAACTGAAGAAAAGACACAAAGGAGAGGAAGAAACCAGTATCACCTTCCACTGAAACCCAGAAGAGGGGAGTTGAGCACCAAGTTAATGCTACGGGGGAACTATTAGCTGATTGATTCTCTCACTTGTTAATTCGTATAGAGTCAAAAGATAAGCAAATAGTTTTGAAGTTCTCCATAAAATGACTCTTCTGTTTGTCTTGACACAGTTATAAATAGCTAATATAGTTCTGAAATATCATACATGGGATGGGGTTGACCAAATCAAATGCCCTCACATTTACAGATACAAATCTCCCCAAATATTTTGTTTCTTGTCTTCATTATCATGGATCCATTTTCTATATGTTAGCATTAAGAGGCAGTCTATTGGAATCCCATGCACACGAGTAGATTTGTTCAGCCCATGTTTGACACTGAAGCCAGGATGAAGATCAGTGGATATGCTTGGGAATAACTCAAACATAAACGTAAGAAAGGCTTGACTGTGGGCATAGCTCAGTGTAGCACACATGTCTAGTATTCAGGGGGTCCAGGACAATAACTTTGGTTCCTAGTGCTTAAAAAAAATTGCAAAAAGTAAAAACATGGTTTGCCCTACCGTGTTCAACACTGTGTAGGAATTAAGGGACTCACAGGAAGAACTCAAGCGTCACCACTTTTGCTCCCCCAAGGGTCTCTAGAACTCTGCAGGGTCCTTTCCCTATGCCTTGAGAGGCAGAGGCTCGGCCATGAATATATACCACAGCCTGAGCCAACAGAGGATGGCGTCTACCCCTTTTCTCCTTCTGTGTTTGCTCTCTTCCTAGTCATATCCTCTGATCTCTATCCAGGGGCTGAACACGGACTGGGCACATCTATTTCTGTGCGTGGACCTAAATTAGATCACTTCTTACTGCTATCATCTAGAAAATGGAGCCGTGATAATGAGGAACTGATGGAATGATTTTAAGAGGCATTCAGTCCTTAGATGGGTTCTACTTGCCCGACCAGTGTCAGGATATCTGGTTAAATATTTCATTCTGCTTTTGGTTGTTTTGTTTCCACATATTTCAGAGTTTCTGCTCAGGATCAACTCACTGGTGTCAATTTGGATCAATGTCGCGGTTCTATACTCATTATGATCCCTGTGTCTTTGCATGTTGCTCCATCTTCATCTCAACCCACTGTTCATGCTCTGGGAAGATCCTCCAGGCCCCAGCTAACAGCTTTGCTGGCTCAATATTGGTACTTAATCAGATTTGCTGCCTGTGTCCCCCAAACTCCCTCACTCAGTCTGGAATGCCTGAAAAAATACATCATTGTTCTTATAAACAAAAACGTGTGTTTCCCTATGTTTTACAATTTTTCAAAAGTAGGGCATTAATATCATATAAAAGGCTTGCTTCTTTTTTTTCTCATTCAATGGTTGTAGTCCATCACTTTCTCAGTTTTTATGTTCCAAAGAGGTCCGACTGATAGGTTCTAGAGGAAAAATACAAATGAGGCCATGAACAACTCTACCCAGCAGAATTAATCAAAGACAAAATAATCTTCTTTCCTCTGGGTAACGTTTACAAGTCTCTCCATGGGAACAAGTAATAATAGATAATTTTCCTGTATTCTGAAATGTACAACAGGCACACACACACACACACACACACACACACACACACACACAGAAGGTCAGCCCTCTGGTTTGTCAAGCAGTTGTGCACGTGCGAGTGTGCATGCATGTGTGTGTGTGTGTGTGTGTGTGTGTACAAGAGCATTCACTCATGCCCCCTTCCACATTCAGGCGCTCATGTCCCTTGGGGCAATCAAAAACTAAACATTGAGACTATCAGATAACTCAACAGTGCATGAATTACCAACATACAGGAAATTATTCAGTTTTATGCAGAGTTCTAATTTGTGTTGCCTCTTCTCCGGCACGAACCATACACCAGCGCATCAAGCATACACTGCGGTAATTTCATTAGAGTAAGTGTTTGAGGCAGGGCTGTCTAATATCTAATTTCTTTCTCTGTCTTACACACACGCACACAAAAACTGTAAGAGCAAGTCCACACTTCCTCACTTTCGTCTTTTGTTAAGAAGGGCTAACCAAATGGAGCGGACACACAATGTTCCCTGGAGGAGAGATTTGTGGTAATTTGAGGAGAGTGACTCCAATGTAGTCGTCTGGGTTTGCTATGTGAGCCTTCGAAAATGGCAGGAATTTTACGTTTCTGACGGAGGTTAGTCTGTGACAGCAGAGCAAAGTGGCCTCATCCTCCCTACTTGGGCATTTCAAGCAGAGTCCCACAGAAAATATCTGGAGAAAATCACCCTTTCCTCTTGATTATCTCACAAATAATACTCATTAGCTCTGCATTGTGAAAGTTTCCTGGGACAAATGAGACAATTATATACATTCAGCCTGTAACAAAGCTCGAACCTTCCCCATTATGTGGGCGACTCTGATGGGAATGAATTTTAAAAAAAAAGGGGAGACAGAAGAAAGAAGGAAGGAAGGAAAAATGGAAAGAAGGAAGGACAAAAGGAAAACCATTAAATTTCCCCAATTTTATTGAGCTAGAGAAATTAAACCAGAGCAAGAAATGTTGAGGGTTTTTTGGTGGCAAATTTTTATGTGTTTTAAAATGCTATTTATTCCTGTGCTTCTTCCTGCCATTGCAGACTGGGAGGCGGGGCGGGGCGGTGTCGGTGGCAGCTACCTCCTCTTTTTGCTAGAATTTCCTGCATTGTGGGGAGGATGTAGCTCTCCAACCTGTTCCTGGGCAGAAGCTGAGCAAAGGGGACAAAACAGTGCACCTACAAAGCCACAAGACTGTCTCCAGGTGGAGTCCAGCAGGCTGCTCCATGTGAGGGATCAATGCCAGGACCTCCGCCTCCTTCATCATCTGCACAGTCTCGAAACAACTCTGAACCCAAGAACCATCTCATTTATTTCATTTTTTAGCAGGAGAGACAATAGATTCCTAAGGAAGCTGGACAATAGCTTGAACTCCACACTGTTCTTCAGGAAAGAAACCTTGGGCAGACAGTCTGTCTCTAACCTCATCTAACCTGGTCTCTGTAACCTATGGTTTACATATAACATATGGTACTCAATTCCAACAGAGTATGAAAATGGCAAGGCATGTGGCTGGGTTTATTATTGTTGTTGGTGTTGTTGCTTACATAGGGGCAGGAAAGTAGAAAGGAAGCATTGGCAAAGGCATCATGAACCCTCCTCGAACTGTCATGCGCATCACCAGCACCCATGTTTCGGTTTTTATCAACTGACAATTAGTTTACTGAAATAACAAATGACCTCTCATGGTGGAACAGAAGGAGCCCAAATATCCAAGTTTAATATTTATTTTATATGAAGCTACATTGAAGATTACTTTTAGTTTTGAGTCTGAATACAGAGGGTACAGAAATGACCCCTCTCCTTCTGTGACCGTATAGGCATCTTGATGGGATGTCTTTTCTCTGCCAATTGAAGAATTAAAAGGCAGGATCATATAGGAGGGGGAGAAGTCTCAGCTACAGCAGACAGAATCAGCTGGTGTTGAAAAAGTTGTGTTAGGGGTGAGGAAACACACACACACAGAGAGAGAGGGGGGGAGGGAGGTAGGGAGGAAGGGAGAGACAGGAAGAGAGAGGGGAGAGAGAGAGGGAGAGGGAGAGAGAGAGAGACAAAAGAGAGAGAGCTTTGTAGAGCAGAATGGGGGACTGTGGAAGCAAGCCAAAGCCTGTTGTGTCCTTGAAGGCTGGGGTCTTTAAGGGTCTTTGATGGGTCTTCCTCCTGAAGCTCAGGCTTGGTCAGTTTGAACAAAGCCAGGGAAGC
Organism: Microtus pennsylvanicus; assembly: GCF_037038515.1. Classification (NCBI taxonomy): domain Eukaryota; kingdom Metazoa; phylum Chordata; class Mammalia; order Rodentia; family Cricetidae; genus Microtus; species Microtus pennsylvanicus. Next base: position 27,973,119 of record NC_134587.1, on the reverse strand, counting down.
TGATACCAGTTACAGGTCTGGGGTGAACAGAGGCTGGTCTGACCTTCAACTTTTTGAACCATCCCACAGGCCAGGGGTTCTCGCAGCAGGAGAAAATGTCAGCCATGCTTTTGTTTTCAGCTGCGTATCTTTGTCTCGGGGCAGGAGAATGAGGAAGTCAGCCATCTTGAAAGTTCACCCTCTGTTTTACTGCCTAGTCACGGCCCTGTCTATCGATCTATCTGCCTAACGGGGACTCTGTTTGAGAAGCATGTTTTTTCGTGGAGCCATCAGAACCCTGGGGTGTTCAACAACCTGAGACCAGCACAGGCAGGAACAGAGGAAATGGAGTTCGCCAGTGGGAGACAAGTCTTGGTCCTTTTCCTGACTTCAGGAGACTGAACAGAAGGAGGACTCCCTGCTGAGACGTAAAAAGTGCTTATAAGGACTTTGGCTCTGAGAACCTCATGCGGTTTTCCTGATAAATAGTTAAGATCTTCACAAATTTCTCAGGCTGATAAATAAAAAGAAATCACAGAAAATGCACCCATCGTTTTGCCATGGTAAAGACTTACTCCTTAGGGAAGAGAGTGGATTTATCTGGGCTCTTACCTAGCTAGAGAAGGGCCTTCCTCACATTCCATCCTCATTTATTTCCCAACTGTATCCCCACCTATCTTTGATTCTTCTCCAAAACGTTTGTGTGTGTCTGTGTTTTTGTGTCTATGTATATGTTTGTGTGTGTTTGTGAGTGTATGTATGAGTGTGTGTGAGAGCGAGTGTCTGTGTTTTTGTGTCTATGTGTATGTTTGTGTGTGTATCTGTGAGTGTATGTATGAGTGTGTGTGTGTGTGTGTGTGTGAGTGTGTGTCTCTGTGCGTGTGTTGGTGTATAGTCAAGTGAGGTCGCTAGTTCAAGAAAATGAATTAAGAATGCTGTAGCCTACAAGTTAGAAAGCAGAGCCCCTGCCTGTGGAGCTGCAGTGCTGGAAAGTGTCTGTGAGGCCCAGAGACAAAGGCTTACTAAAAACCTGACTCTTCACTGGAAACTTCTAGAATATTCCCCTGTCCCATGGCCTACCTGACACCAGCAAAGCTTCTGAACGATTACTGTGTGGGGCACTTGGACACTCAGAAAAAGTCGAAATCAGAACACAAGGACTTTGATTTCCTGGCCATCTATAGCTACCAAAAAGACCAACAGCAATCTAACTTTTGGCTAAATTAACAACAACAACAAAAAAAAAACCAGCCTTTACAATTAAGGACTAGTTAATCTGTCGGCCAAGAAGCAAAACAAACAAACGCACAAAACCCTAGACCTTATGAGGCAACACTCCTAGTTGATCAGACTTACCTATCACAGAGGTTGAAAGAGTCTGGGAATCTGAAATAATTGTGACTAGCGTGTAAAACATTCCAATGGAAAAAGCAGAAAATATATGAGAACAGATGGCTAATAAGTAGGAGTGGAAATTCTAGGAAAATACGGAAGTACCAGAACCCACCAGCACAAGAGAGATGGCCTTTGTGTACTCTCCATCAGAATAGGTGTGACCAATGGAGACACGGTGATTGACAATAGAATAGGGCAAGCGATTTCCCAAACAAAAATATGAAAACAATAAAAGCTTAAAACATCAGAACATTCCAGAACTGGGGGAACATTTTAAAGGTGTGAACTATGCATAACTGAAACACCAGGTGAGTCTTACATCACTGCATGGAAACTGAGTTGTGAACGGTTGCAGACAAACAAAACATCACATAGGAGGCTTAATAATTTTACAATTCTATAACAAGTCCAAGATTCAAAGATAGAGATGCGAATTCAATATGTCAGTTGCCAAAATCACAAACAAACAAAAAAAGGCATGATGCAATTCCATCACTCCTGGATAAGAAACCCAAAGGAATCTAAATCAGCATATCAGAGATATAACTGGGAACTTCACACTTGGCTCATATCCTTTTAGAGCTCCTAGAAGTCAAGGAACCAGTGTCTTGGTCACTGTTCTATTTCTGTGAAGAGACACCAAGGCCAAGGTTACTCTTATAAAAGAAAGCATTTAATTGGAGTCTTATTTACAGTTTCAGAGATTAGTCTGTTATCATGATGGCCTGTGCATGGTGGAAATGCATAAAACTGGAGAACTGGAGCAGTAGCTGAGAGCTACATACTGATCTTCAGTCTAAAAGAGAGAGAGAGAGAGAGAGAGAGAGAGAGAGAGAGAGAGAGAGAGAGAGAGAGAGAGAGAGAGGAGAAACTGGGCCTGGAGTGGGCTTCTGAAACCACAAAGCCCTAACAACACACTTCCTCTAAAAAGGCCATACCTACTTTAACAAGGCCACACCTCCTAATCCTTATAATCCTTCCAAATAGTTCTAATTCCTGGTGAGCAAGCATTCAATTATCAGAGGCTCTGGGGACCATTCTTATTTGATCCACCACAGCCACATTCCAAATAAAGGATGATCGGCTACTGTGAAGTGAAGTCATTTTCACCAAAACAGACGGTAGAGCTTTTGTGTCGACAGTCTCCAAACACGGCCTCGTTCTACGGTGAACTTCTCCACCAGCTTCACTGGGGTCAGAACTGTCCAGGGCACAGTCCTTCACCTTCTTTTGCTTTCCCATCCTTCTCAACGTCTGCTCTTTGGTCAGCTGTCCCCTCAAAGCTCCTTCAAAGCAAACCAAACACTCAGTTCTCTTCTTCTTTCTGTAAAACCACTTCAAAACATCAACTAGAGCATAGGCCACTTAAGCACCTGAGATCAGGAGAAAGGACAATCTGAGGTCTGTTGTGTTTCTAAGGTTTTCAGGGATGTTATACCCATCATTCATACACAGGCTTCCTTTCTCAAACAAGATGTGAAGCCTACGACGAGATGGCTGACTTCTTTGTCTTAACCACTTCAGTGAAAGGCTCTGCACCTGAGCACAGTCCAGATCTGTAGCACTGATTATTTTAATGAAATGCTGTAAATTTCTGTGTCAAGGTGAACCTGGCACACTTTCCCTTTGTGCTCAGAGACCTAAAACAGGTCTTGTCAGCCCATGCCAGTTTCCAAGAATGGAATGGAAAGAGAAGCCAAGCCACTGGGATACCAATTTTTGTCTTTTTTTTGACTCCCCTCTCTCCTTTAAATCTCTTCTGTGGTTTTAAAGATCATGAAGAAATTGGTACTAATTCTGAGCACTTTCCACAAATATCTGGAACACTTAGGAAAGGTTCGGCATGTCCTTGGGGATGGTGAACATAAAAGTTCGAGAAACCACGTGACTCAGCAGAGCCCAGTTCCCCACAGGATTCCTTCTTTCCCATGAGCTCCCTGGTGTGCCAGCTTCGCAGATGCTGCAGATGAAGCAGAACTGACCCTGGAGATATACATGGCAGAACCTCAGAGAGCAGACCCTACCTCTCCATTTCCCCTGTGCTGTGACCAACCAAGCTGACCCTGTCAGGTTGGAGAGCTCATTTCCTGTGGGCAGTATCAGCTCTTAGGGCTTCCAAGTGCATTTCCTTTTTTAGTGTTCACTCCTAATGAACTTAGGAGATTGTAATGAGATTGGTTTGCTACAACTAAAATCCTATCTATGAAAACATATTTGTCTTTTTATCCCAAATGCTCCCCGGAAGGACTGCCCCTTCATGTTTAATTGTGCTTCTCACGTGGCACCCTTGGCTGCTCGGTGTCTGGGCTCAGATTGCTTGGGTTTCACTTTTGACACATTTCCTGTCTTGGCTTCACGGCTGGATCCACATCTGTTTCTTAGTGTGTTCCAGGCCCAGATGTGGCCTTTCCAAAAACCGACTTGCTAAGAGTGACTGTTTCCATGGACATAGCTTTGGGGATCTGGGACTCTTTATAAAATCCCTATGAAATATTTGTCCTAATTCTCGTTCTTCAAACATTCACTGGAGATCTGCTTCTTTCTTATATACAAGAAAGCATTTTAAAGGTAAAGAGCTGGGAACCCATTAGTCAAATAGTTACTTGGATAAGAAACTGGGCACTAATTTAGAAAACCCGTCTTGCTGTGCATTCTCTAAGCACACTGTTGGTTTTCATTGCGACAGTTTACCAAGTATATCATATATTGGGATCATATTCATTCTTTGCTCCTCCCCTTTCTCCTCCCTTCTCTTTTCTTCATCCTGTTCATCTTTCTCCTGCACCTACTCTCTCTACATTCATGCCACTTATATACATTAATGATTTTACTCATCTATTAAAAAAATTCTAGGCTCCATATGTGAGAACATAAATTAGTCTAGCTGCTATGAAAACCATTATGGTAATTCTTGTCAAGAACTAAAAATAGAGCAACTGTGATCCAGCTGTACCACTCACAAGTCTCTCTGTGTGTGTGCATGTGTGTGTGTGTGTGTGTCCATCTGTGTGTGTGTGTGTGTGTATGTGTGTGAAGGAACTTGAGTCAGCATCTCACAGAGATGCATGCACATTTATGCTGTTGCAACTCTGGCCACAATGGCCAAGCTCTGGAATCAGCCCGGGTATCCGTATAAGATTTTAACAATAGAACAGTTGTGGGCAGGGAAGGCGACTGCTGTGGAGACAGGGTAGCAGCTGGAGTGAGGCTGGGTGGCTGATCCAGTTGTAAGGATGCCTCAATGAGTGACATCCAGTCAGGGCCAGACAAGCTTACTTAAGCTGCAGGTGCTGCTGGGCAAATCCAGACAAGACTGCTTTACACCTGTTGCCTAGGTAGATCTCCAGTCTTTACAGCTCTCTTTTAGTACAGAAATAAGATGGTGGTCACCACAATTCATAGATCCGGAGCCCAAGGGGCTGGAGCCAGACAGGAGAAAGTTAAATTCTGAACCGCTAATGCAGCAAGATTGGGAGAGGGAACATGGGTCTTCCCCGCACATTCTCTGACCCCAACACAAGGAGCCAGCAGTGATCAAACTTGTCAGGCTGGTTAGCAGAAAAGTAAAGGTAGCCAAGTAGGCATCAAGATGAGTGTGCATTTCTCGAGCAGCGAAGCTGGTGATCAAACTTGTCAGGATGGTTAGCAGAAAAGTCAAGGTAGCAAAGTAGGCATCAAGATGAGTGTGCATTTCTCGAGCAGCAAGGCTGCTGATGCTGAGCTGATGACGTCACCATTTTGTTCATCTGCTTATTTATTTACCCTACAGAAGGAAATCTTCATCAGAAGGCTCCACCACTCCTTGCAGTGTTGTAGCTAATGCATTACAGTAGAAAGGTGAGCCCTGAAAGAACTCAGAGCTCCCCTGGGCTGCCTCTCCTGCTTTCCCTAAGGCTGGCTTTTCCTCAGCATCACTGGCCCGGGTTGCCAGAGCAACCTTCTACTGCGGAATTCAGTTCATGAGATGCCCAAGGACAGGAATGCCTTAACAAGAAAGAGAAGAGGCCCTGCAATGGCACTGGGGGCTCCCAGTGTCCTGACTAAAAAAGAAACTACCTCTTCCTCCTGCCACATACCCTGCACAACTCTTTCATACCTGGGATCACCAACCAGCCAAGAAGGTGTGAAAATGGAACTTAAGACCTGTTAAGTTGCTTCCCAATCAGAAAATGGAAGCTGAGAATTCAGGAATGAGGCAAACTGGCTTTCAAAAGGGGCTGAAAAGCTGCATTTATCTATAAGTGTTCCAGTGTGGGGAAGTCTCAAGAGTTCTAGTTGGCATCAAGCTTGGTTTGTGTACCCCGGGGGTGAATGCCGGGATGGCTCTCAGTGACTGTGTTGCTCCCACACATTGACAACAGCTGAGCTTCCTTGCTGGGATCGTGTAATGCATGGCAACACACCCACTGGGTATGCAAGCCCAGAGCAGCTGCCCAGCTTTGGTTTCCAACGGTTTAGAGAAAGTCTTCCCCAAAGAGTGTGCACGGGAGTCCAGCAAAACATTTTATCCCCTCTTTCCTCTCAGCGGATGCGTGGATGTGGGGATTGTGAGCTGCCTGGGGATGAGGGGCGGTGAAATGAAATATGTGACTGGGCAGATCCAGGTTTCTCTGATGCTGGGGTGGAGGAGGGAAACAACCACCCATGTTCTATAGGGCAATGAGCCAATGGGCCATTTAATGGAGGTCTGTGAGGATGGAGGAGTGGCCACAAGTGGCTTCAGTGGTCCAGTGTTTAAAATGTGTTTGACCTGCAATTGTTGCCAAAATCCAATTAGTGTTACGTTCTCTTCCTCTTTCTATCCTTCCTCCGTGTTCTAACATTCCCTATCTCTTCTCCTCTGCCAACCAATACTGCCCACCCCACACCCCTCTAATATTCCCACCCCACACCCCTCTAATATTCCCACCCCACACCCCTCCAATATTCCCACCCCACACCCCTCTAATATTCCCACCCCACACCCCTCTAATATTCCCACCCCACACCCCTCCAATACTGCCCACCCCACACCCCTCCAATATTCCCACCCCACACCCCTCCAATATTGCCCAACCACACCCCTCCAATACTGCCATCCCCACACCCCTCTAATATTCCCAACCACACCCCTCCAATACTGCCATCCCCACACCCCTCCAATATTCCCAACCACATCCCTCTTATACCACCACCCCCACACCACTCTTACACAGCCAGTCTCCCTCTCCAGACCTTGGTTCCAGACTTATGCTATGATTCAGGACTATGTCAGAAGTCCCACATCGTTATTGAGCATCTACTTCTGATCATCTTTAGAATGGTTTGATCATGAAAGCAAATCATTCAACTCCCTCTTCCGCTGCAGAAACAACCAAGGTATCTGTGTTTATTGGTAATGTTTATTTAAAAAAATCTCTTCCTATTAAAGTTTGATTTTGGAATAATATTGTGATATCCATTGTCTTTTATGTTGCCACGGTGGCGGCACACATTGCTAGGCTCTCCTTGCTTCTTCAGACGTCCTAAGATTCTATTAGTCTTGCTGTTCTCTCCATCCAGAATTGTTGGCTCATACACAGGCAACATGGGCATTTCACCTAGAATAGCATCAGAATACGGACGTGATCTACAAAGACAGTCCCAGTAAGTTAAGCACTGGAGCCATTGGCTTTAGTAGCCAAGCCCTGGTGCTGTTTGAATTTTTATGTGCTGAATTATGCTTGATGCCTTGGAAAAATATTTAAAACAGTATTTTCAGTATTTTCCAAAACCACATTTTGCTGATTTTTGGCTGTTAATAAAAGCATATCTGTTTGCATCAGGAAAGATGTACTAAACAGAAGACAATTAAATATAGGCAGGAGAGACAGTTCAGTCAGTAAAGTGATTGTTTTCACAAACATGTGGTCCTGAGTTCTGTCCCCAGAACCTGTGTGACAATACTTGCATGGTGGCATGTGCTTGTAGTCCCTGTGCTGATGGATTGAGAGTAGTGGATTTTTGGCACCTTCTGGCAAGCCATTCCAGCCTACCTGGTGACCTCCAGGCTAAGGAGAGACCCTACCTAAAAAGTAAAATTAAGGTGCTCAGTGCTTGGGGAAAGACACCTGAAGTTGTTCTCTGATCCATGCATGCCCATGCGCCTCTCCCCCCACCTCACAAACACACACACCCATACATACATACATACACATACACACATAAGCACATGCAAAAACACAATAACAATAAATAGATAGACTGATACACACACACACACACACACACACACACACACACACACACACACCACCGGCATAGTTCCTCTTAGGCTCTACTATATAACACCTAGACACTGGGGATGAAGTTTCCAGAGCAGGGATGTTGAGGAACCATATAAAGCTTGAAGGATCTCCAGCTATGTGTCATTTTCTATTTGTCCATCCAGCTCCCAAATAATGACATGGAGACTTCTTACTAAATAAGAAAGCTTGGCCTTAGCTAAGGCTTGTTCCACTGGCTCTTATAACTAAATTAACACATTTATTTTAATCTATGTTCTGTTGTCTGGACCATTGCGTCATATCTCTGTATGGCTCATGCTGCTTCCTCCCTGTCTGCTGGTGACTCCACCTTCTTCTCCCCAGAGTTCTTTCTCTACCCTGAAGTCCGGCTTATTCCTCTTGCCTAGTAGCTTTTTATTACAACAACCACAGCAATGCATTTTCACACAGTGTACAAATATTCCACAACATCTAGCTGTGAGACCTTCTACAAGTATAAGAAGCCATATTTTTAGATAGATGGTAGATAGATGATAGATAGATAGATAGATAGATAGATAGATAGATAGATAGATAGAAGGTAGATAGATAGGTAGATAGATGATAGATAATAGATAGATAGATAGATAGATAGATAGATAGATAGATAGATAGCAGGCCTTTAGATAGATAGATAGATAGATAGATAGATAGATAGATAGATGATAGATAGATAGATAGATGATAGATAGATAGAAAGATGATAGATAGATAGATAGATAGATAGATAGATAGATAGATAGATAGATAGATGATAGATAGATAGATAATAGGTAGATAGGTAGATAGATGATAGATAGATAATAGGTAGATAGATAGGTAGATAGATGATAAATAGATAGATAGATAGATAGATAGATAGATAGATAGATAGATAGATAGATAGCAGGCCTTTATGCAGCCATGGCTCCAAAGCCTTCTGTGACTTAGTAAGCAAGTCACAGATAAGGGAAACAGCAAATCTCAATTGAAGCCTTACCAACCGAAACTGTCAAAGAATCCTGAGCTAGGGGCCAGCTGTGTCAACCAGGAACGGTGCTCCTGTGAAGACACTGTGCATGTTGTCCTCTCCATACCCCTGGCTTTGGAGTGTTTCTGTGCATGTCAGTTGTGCCACCTGCCCAGTTCACGAATTGCTGCTGCTCAAATAAACTCTTCAAATATTTCCATACACAACCACCAAACAACCTTCTAAGTAAGGGTCCAGTATACAAGAAGTTTCCCTGGGCCAACCTTCCATTTTATCAAATCCGTAATGGATTTGCCTCTGCTTCTTACTCTTCTTTAAACAAGGGTGGGATTCTCTCTGAACTCGTGTCTGAGTGACAGTCATCTCTACCTATCTCCACCTAGAACTGTTATAATTATTCCCAGAAATCCATTTAAAAGTAATCTTTATGAGAAATTTCATTTTGGATGCTCTTTTTCAAATTTTCAAAAGTCTTAGACTAGAGGTAAAATGTTGTTGATGGAAACCATGGATACAACTACGTTCAAGGTCAAGGCCTCCTTGAGTCCTGTTATTTAAGGCTCATGGGTAAATGGATGCAGTTCCCATCTGGCGATATGTTCCCATCTCCATTCATCAGCCTGATGTCTCCCCTATCCATTTTTATCTTCAAGAAAGGCAAGGATACCTGAATAAATAGCACAAGGGTCCATTAGTTCTTTTCAGTCCATAATAACATCTGCAGTGAATTAAGCCTCCACTGACTTTCTGTACAATATATGAGTCATCAGGCAACAAAAGGATGTGAGCCTGGCTTCTGTGCAGAAAAGAAGGCTTTAAATCCAGAGGTCAACTATTTCTTCTGCTACAGAAAGAAAAGAGTGGACATGAGACATGAATAACCCCCATATGTTCTCATTTCAACTCTGTGCAGATGAGTGTGAATGCACATGTAAGTGTATAAATGTGTGTGAGTGTATGTGAGTGTATATGAGTGTGTGTAATGGAAAACATGTGTGAATTTGTGTATGAGTGTTTGGGTATGTGATTATGCATACAAATAAAGGGTATGCACTTTATATGTGTGCATATATAAAAATAGACAAATGTACATGTATATATGGAAAAGAGTTTACTACATTGACAGAAGAGCAGGGCACTCCGTAGCCACTGGAAACAAACATTTCCATGTTCACAAGTTCTGTTAACTCCTAGGAGTCTATACCTTATACTTCCCACAAAACTTTCATAATGAAAGTCAAAGAAATAAATTTGTATTTTGATTCTCTGTTATCCTAAGTGTTTCTTGTGTTTTCTTCCTCATAAGACAGAACTGACTAAGTGTGTCCTTGGATCTGGTAATATGTGCTTTACCAAAAATCACCCTCCTTTCTAATGGAGTTTTAAGAAAAGAAGAGAGTATAGCTGTGTAAAACGGCTAGAACAATGAGGAAAAGCAGCTCTTAGGTTGAACCCTCTTTGCTGTTCCCAGATCGTGTCAGCTTGGAGAAATCACTCACATCACTAGGGATATGAGGATCCGCCATAAGAAGAGTTGGACTGAGTATCCACAGCTGCCAATACATTGTAGACTCTTAGGAGGGATACTACTGTAACCTCCTACCCCTTGCTCAGAGCTCAGGAGATAACTGACTTCAAGGACAGATTCATTAACTCTTCTTACTCCTACTAGTAGAGCTTTCTCTGTCTACCCTGAATACATGCCTCAGCATGGACAGAAATCCCCAAGGTAACAGGGTTGGAGCTGAGCTAAGAAGCAGGTGCACATCTGTTCCTCCACCTTATCGACAGCTCTAGCACCTGATTATGCTGGCAGAGGCTGTTGTGGGAAAAACTGCATTGCCCTAACAGACTCTATTTCCAGTGGATGCTCTAAGACCCCTGGATATTACAGGTGCAATACAGAGTGAATTGATACAGAAGAAGGGAAAGGTGCTTGTCATAACTCTTTAAGTTGCAACAAGAGAATCCACTATAAATGTGCTTTCATGAAAAATAAATTCTTGGTGCATGTAACAGAAAAAATTAGAGAATTTGGCCTCCAAAATAGTGATGTCCATAGGTTGAGAAAGCACCAAGAGGACTTGTGAGAGACAAGAGAAAGAAAAGAGAGAGAGGAAAAGAGAGAGAGAGAGATTCTCTTCATTAATAAAAGATTTATTTCCTATTGCTTCGGATTGTCTATGTGTCTGCCTGTGAGAAAATCAACAGGAATAGGAAGAAGATGCCCTCCCTCCGGTGTGTAGCATGCCCAGAATTTCACCCAGATGCCAAAGATACGCACAGAAAAAACATTTCAGGAGATGCTTTCATACGGAGCAGAAATTGAAGATGTACAGAATGTTTACGGCTGTTTATTTCTAGAGGCCCGCCTCGTGTTGCATAAGACTTGTCCCAAGCTTTTATTTTGCTACAGAAGCTAGTACAAAGCCTTGCAAAGACCTTTACAAACACAACTTTTCCAGTCGTTGGCACCAAAGCCTTCTTTACCACTAGCCCATATCTGAAGCTTAAACCAGCAAGCACATACATTTATTTTCAAAAACTGTTCACCATGACTCCTTTCTTAGTTAGAATCTTTATTGCTATAATAAAACACCATAAGCACAAGCAACTTGGGCAGGAAAGGTATTATTTCATCTTGTGCTTCCGGGTAACAGAGCATCACAGAAGGAAGTCAGAACTGGAAGTGAGGGAGGGCAAGGACTGAGGTAGCGGCCATGCAAGAATGTTGCATGCATATGAGCTTTTTCCTCATGGCTTGCTCACCCTGCTTTCTCATACACCCCAGAATCACCTATATAGGAGTGGCACCACCCATCATGAGCACGGCTCTTCTGCATCAATGACAAATTAGGAAAAATGCCCCACGGGCTTGCCTACTGGTCAGCATTTTTTCTATTGAGGTTTTCTCTTTCTAAATTGACTCCATCTTGTTTCAGGTTGATATAAAAACTAGTTGGCACAGGTCCTTTCTTTTCCATTTCCAGCCAACCTCACCCTGGCTCGCACAAAGCTCCCCTTAGCCAAAGATAAAAAAGCAGGCGATTTCCTTGTGTGTATGTAAAAATAAGGAACAACCAATAGACACATACACGAAAACGTGTAAAATATTACCAGTTTTATATATATGAATCCAACTGGAGCTGATTTAGGCTTTTCTTCAATATCTTCTCAAGATTATTGTGTGCCAAAAACTATTTAAAGTTATGGACTCTTGAGGTAATCCGCACTACACTGTAGTATTGTAGACTAGATGGGGTATGGAAACTTACCTGAATATCTTAAGAACACCTAGGACTCCCAGAGGGGTAGGAACAACTGTCTCCATGGAAACATCACACAAGACAATGGTCACCTTAACTTTCAATAAAACCCCAGAAAGGAGGTCGCCATAGTGTTTCCCTGTGGAAGAGGAGTGCAACTTCCCCAAAAAAGGCTTCAAACAACTAGAACAGAATTTCATCTCATTACTGAGCTCCCATTCCACTGGAGGAAAGAAACCCAAGTAGTTTTCCCGGCTCCTCTTTGACCTTCAGAAACAGCACGTACTCTCAGGGGAATTTGCTTTACACCCGACTCCCAAGGTTCAGGGTGAGGAGCTCTGGTGAACAAAGGGAGAAAATTCTCTCCTCTCTGCATTCTCAGAGATAACATTCCTGAGCCGAAGGAGAAAATTGAGCTCATTCAGTGACATATTGAACAAGAAGTACATTATTCCCCAAAGGCTCACTTCCATTTACTTAGAAAAAGACTTAATCCATGATATGATTGCTTTCAGGGCAATGTACTTTTTGCTGACCATGAAACATGAATCAGAAACCCTATACACAGCAACTCAAATTCCAACAGAATTTGACTAGCGATGGCGACAGACTTTGACATGACCTCCTTACTCAGTAGACTCTGGTTACCTTCCGCCTGGAAGGGGAACCCGGCCGTGAGTGGAAGAAATTTGGCAAAGTCTTCTCATTGGAGCTGCTTTATAAAGCAGAGATGAATCCAGAGAAGGCTCTTGGCTATCTCTGATCATAACACAACTATAAACACACAGCTGAGTGTATTTGTACATTAGAACCTGCCAGAATCAAGAGAGTAAGATGACATCTTTTGACATTTTCTATGCGAGACAGGAGACAGTATGCAGGCACTGACTTTATTCTTGTTATACTTTAAGACATCCTTCAGACGTATTCCCTCAGGATGAAGGAAGAAGATATAGAATTGATAGATTTTGAAGTGTTCTTGTTGATCCTGGAACCCCAAGAACTTTTAAAAAACCGAGTGCTTAGAAATGATTTCCCCAATCAATCATTATTTTTGTCAGCTTATGCTCAACATGAAGCCATGGCTAGTGCACAGGAATTTATCAATATGATATATAAAAACTTTTTTCTTTTAATGGCCAGTGTTGATTCTGAAATTTTAAATGTGTAATCAAGGAAATTTTATGAGAGCTGTTAGCCAAACAGTCTGAATTCCTGATCACATGGGCTGCTTGGCTAAAGAAACTAACTCAGGGATTTCTAGAATAGACCCCTTGGTTTTGACAAGGAGCCTTAATCACAGAACCTAGAATTCACAGAGGTCTGCATGCTTTTGTGTTTAAATGAGGCTTGATGTATAATTAAATATTTCTTTATTGGGCAGGTCACATGTACCTGTATGTTGCACATGAAAATAGAGATTTTTTTTTAAAAAAATTAAGTAAGATCCATTTTTCAAAGAGGCCACTGATCAGATCTACTCTGGGCGATGTGGTAAGTAAGATTCATAATCAACTTCTAGTCAATTGACACAGTGCCCGAAAGTTTCTAGTCCTTTGGTGAAATGCCAAGTTAAATGGCCATTTGATTGAAATATGTGGCCGAAAGCAACAGAGAGTTGGCAAAGTCACAAGATTGACAGCATGACACTCTCAGGCATATAAAAGAGGCAGAGGGGAAAAAAAGATACATGTGTGTGGAATTTTATCCAAAACAGAAGTTTAGTCTCAAGTGGAAGGATAGCCAGGGCTTCCCAGAGACTCCAGAAGTCCTGTAAATGGAGCCATTGTTTAATATCCACAAACACCAACCCCACCAAACACATGCCAGCAAACACTCAGGCCAACAGAGAGATGACTAAACTCTACCTCAAGGAAAGAAGCCACACGGCTCCTTATTTTGAATTTATTTATTTTATGCTGGCTGATTTCTGCTTTGTAACGTCGTGGCTCTGAGTCCTCTGTGTCTCTCACAAAACCCCAGCTTAAGTTGGTGATAGCGGTGACAGCCTCGGTGGAGGTGATCGGTTCATTCGGTTGTCGTCGTGTGAAGGGCCGATTGCCAGGAATCAATCACCTCACCATGTGGCCAGCCTAATACAGTAATTGTTTCAAAACAGAAGCTGCATGATAAGTTCGTTAGCTGCCAGTTTGCAAAGGGTCTGTGCTTGTAGACACAAGCGTATGCACAGCACGAAGGAAGCGTTGAGTGGATTATGAGATTGCGGCTATCTGATAAATCTATTAATTCTATTTACTAACTCACCTGAATTTTTAATGAATCCCACTTTAGTTTAGGGTCCTTCCTGTGTTTGTATGTGTTATGTGTTCAAATTCATTGATTTGTGTGGCCAGTCTTCTGAAACAGTGCTTTTTTTTTTTTTTGGTTTCTCTTAGTTTCTAAAAAACTCATAAAGTATTTTTTATTTTTTTAAATTAAAAGAGGCCACAAAAATGCAGGCAATGATTTCTGTGAATAACTTTTGTCTGTCTCCACAGATTTGGTTGATATTCTTAATGGCATTTTTAGGGGCAAACATGTTTATATCATGCTACATTTGTATGAAAATTCTTCAGAAAGAATTTTTTTTCTTTTATAAAGGAAATTTGCTGGTAATAAAATTCTCAGCAGGCAACTGTTGATCTTCCTAATTCTGAGGCTGTTGCTCCACTGTCTTTTGACTTAAGTTGTGCCCTCTTTCTCCTGGTTTTATTTCTATCCTCCAAAGGTCCCTTTTTATCTCATCTTTCTCCAATACCCACTCAAATAAATCCATACATTAAATTATCTCTGATAAAATCCTTAGTTTCTGCTTTACTAACTGACCTGTATCCAATGCCGATGATCACTTTAAACTGTACAGCTGATTGCTCTAAAAGCTTCACTTGATCCTTCTGTTGACAGATACTATTGTAGTGATGCCTGTATAGGTTGTTATTTTTCTTTGATGGTGAGTGATAAGTTTGATTGACTTCGAAGGCCATATGGACTCTGCGGTTAGGGCTCGGCTTCACCACTATCATGTGAAAGTTGATGAAGTCAATAAATAAATGCATGAAGGAGAATATTTTAATAAATGCTTATTTCGAAAGCATGAGTAGGCTGGATTTGTGGTCAGAGATGACCAGCTTCTCTGGGATGGATCACAACTGCTATAAATTAGGAATCACTGGCAAAAACTGCTGTCCATCAGGGCAACCTGCGGGCTCTGCAGGGAGGGTGAGATGAACATTATCTTTTCTCAGGGCCTTCAGTGGTTAGAGTCAGCACTGTCTTTTCTCTCACAGGCATAATGCTTGAGAGCTGGGCTCCCTTCTCACCCTTCCAGTCACTCCTCCGAGAGCAAAGCGACAGGTCTCATGTAGGCTGCCATAAGGAGCTGCCTCTGCCTTCCTGGATGCCCTTCTCCCTGTGGTTTGAGGCAAATACACAGTTTCTTGTGTATCTTTCCCGTTTTCCGCTTTAGATCATTTTAATGTTTGTCTCTTACTACTGTAAGTAAAACTCTCAGTCTATGATGGATTCCTTCCCTAAAAGTATAGGTAGTTACACACAGAAAAAGGTACTATAACTTCACAAATGTTATTCAATTTTATCTTTCATTAAATATAATTGGCAGTGGGTATGAAAAAGAAGTTCTGATTGGTTTTTCAATATATTTAAAAATAGATTCTAGCTACACTAAATATGAAATTGCATTATAGAACTTTTCTATGCACATTAATCAGTTAATTCTAAAGTCATTATCAAACTTAAAATTAAATTACTCAATTTCCGTGGGAAAAATGGGGAGCCATATTTCCAAATTGACTTTAAAAAGCCTCCATTTAATTGAATCTTGATAGAATTTATTTGTTAATCATATTCTAGTATTAAAATAAAACATTCAGCTCATTTGAGAATATATTTTAATGAACAAAAATTAAGTTAAATTTTTAAAAGAAAATCAAGCCTTTGGACTTTTTGTTCCTTAGGATAATGTTACTTGAGTGTGTGGAAGAGTTTTAATTATATGAGTGTCAGCATTATGCAGTCTGATTCTTTGATTAAGAACCTGTGTGTCCCTGGTCTGGTTACTTAGGCTTTCTCTTGGATGCTCAGCATTATACCCAATAAAATAAGCGCTAATAAGTATCTTTAAAATAATTAGTTCACGCACTATTTATGTATTTTATATTTATCAGTGAGCAATTCTGATAATAAACTATTAAATTTAGTTCTATAATTATGTCCATTTGACAGATAAAAAACAAGTCTCTATATTTGTGATTATATATATATATATATATATATTCTATCTGTCTATATACATATATATAGAAAATTTATCTGTCTATATACACACACACATACATAGTTCCATGTGATAGGAATAAAGTGTAGAACCAGGACTGAGCAGAATGAATTTAATGTAATTCACTACATAACTGTTAAATATCTTTATAATTGAATGTAATATTGCAAAGTCTCATGGAATATTTGAAAAAGAGCCCTGACAAGTACCTTGGACAGTGATCATTTTGCCCACCATTGTCCTCAAATACTTAGGTGCCACCACATAGCCTTCAAACTGCTCAAATGTTTTTGCCCTTAAGGAAAATTTGAGCTAATATGTGTCAAAGTATTTCATATCTACCCTTAATAATTGTGGTGGTTTGAATAGGAATGGCCCTCGTAGGCTCATATATTTGAATACCAAGGAAGTGTCTTCAAAAAAGTGCATCACTGGGGATGGGTTGGGGGTTTCAAATCTCAAATCGGGTCCAATGGCGCTCTCTCTCTCTCTCTCTCTCTCTCTCTCTCTCTCTCTCTCTCTCTCTTCCTGCCTATCTGTATGTAGACCTCACAGCTATCTCTCAGCACCATGTGCTGCCGTGGTTCTCACCATGAAGATTTTGGAATAAACCTGCGAATATAAGCAAGTCCCAATTAAATTGTTTCTTTTATAAGAGATGGCATGGTCATGGTGTCACTTCACAGTAACTGACTAAGAATCATATTATTTTTTTCAAATTAGGGATTTCAAAACTAATGCATGACAATTTGTTATGAGTATTATTTGACGATGTTCTATGATCCTCTGAATGAGTTTCAAGTAATTCCAAAAATCAAAACAGAAAAAAATTGCTAAAAACTCAACTTTGAAAATCAAGTTGAAAAATTATAAAATTATGTTTTTAAATGTCCATTTGTTGGTCATCAGTTGTATAACAAAATCATTAAAATCAGATATATATCTTGAATATAGGTCTGTTCATACAAAATTTTATCACCATCCATTAAAAAGGAAATCTGTGTCCGTATTGCTCCTGAAGTGCACACCTAAAACAAGACAGGCTTTTAAGAACAACTAAAGAAAAAAAATTTTAAAAACCATATTCATAGAAGAATTTTATACTATCTTACGTATGGTACACTTTTTTCTTAATAATTTCCTTACATATTTGTCTGTCTGTGTATGTTTGTGTGTTCATATATGTGTGGGTACGTGTTTGTGTGCATGCGTATGTATGTGTGCATCTGTGTGTTTGTGTATCCATATAAGTGTGGGCACATGTTTGTGTGTGTGTGTGTCTGTGAACCTGTGTGTCCATATGTGTGTGAGTGAGCACATGTTTCTGTGTGTGTGTCCATATGTGTGAGGGCACATATTTGTATATAAATGCATGTATATGTTCTTGCTCATGTCCACAGAGACTCAAAGTAGATGCTATGTGTCTTTCCGACACACTCCACTCTCTTCACTCAGGAAGGGTCTCTCTCTGACCCTGCAGTTTACCAATCCCAAGTAGCCTTAGCTATGAAGCTATGCTGTCTGTCTCACGAGTGCAGGTGGCCCCCGTGTCTGCCAATCTTTCCCATGGGCTCTAGGGTTTGCAATTCTGCTCCTAATGTTTGCAAGGCAATCACTTGGCTCACTGAGCCTCTTCCCAGTCCATCCAATGACTGCTTATACAGCACTCCATGGTTTCATGGTGATATTTAGACGAAGGAATTTTAAGTTTGATGCATATTAATTTCAAAAAGCAATTTTCACAATTATTAAGTATTACTCGGCAAAATAAAAATCAAAATGTCGGTGATGAGTTGCCCACGTGTCCAGTGACTTCTTGACTTTTTCAGAATTCTCCACGGGATCCAATGTGCACTGTGCACTGGACTGACTCCTGCACCACACACTGGGACGCACAACAGTGTGCTTGGTACCAGCACTTCCCTTTCTCAAGCTCTGATTATAGAGTGGTGGAAAAGACTTTGGAGTTTTGTAAATGTTTACACACCTGGCAGCCTGGAACAAACAAACAAATGAAAAAGGAATGTATCATGGAGCCTTTGCCGGTTTGCCTGGTGTCAATGCTTTCCCTGTGGCCCTTTGCAAGCCTGCAGTACAGCTCACCGAATGCAGAGGGGGCGAGAGATGAGAAACTGCGCAGCACTGATCAGTTCAGTGACTCTGACACCGTGCAGATTCAAACCATCTAAACAGTGAGGGCATAATAAAATAGAGCCAAGCCATTTTAGCACGGCGTGTGTTTCGATTGTGTGCCCCACATACTTTAGTCTAATTTATTTAGTTTTAAGTTTCCATAATTCAATTTTCTGTAACGGGTGTGCTTCACTGTCAGCTTATGAAACCCTTGAAAATTTGCAATCACTCCTCATGAGATGGGACAAGTCAACCACAGCAACCCTCACCTCCGCGTTCCTGGTAAGGGGAATAGAATACGGGAAGTAAACAGGCACTGGGACGGCCACTGCTTCCTCTACTACTGAAAACGTTCTAACAAAGGTTACAAAGAGCAAAGGCACACAGACCCCCTTTCACTCCAAGAGATCAAATCTTACAGAGATCTCAATTTTTCCACTCTTGAGTAAACCACAGACCTGAATCAGAACAAACTCATCTGTACTCTGCTGTTCTTGGTTAGGGCTTACTATCACTATGATGTAGCACCAGGCCCAAGGGCAAGTCTGGAAGGAGAGGCTGAATTTGGCTTATATGTCTACATCACTGTCCATCATTGGAGGAAACCAAGACAAAAACTCAAGTAGGGTAGTAGGCAGGTCCCTTGCTTGCTTGCATCCTCTGACTTGCTCAGCCTGCTTTCTTCTAGCACCCAGGACCACTAGCCCAGGAATGGCACCACCCACAATGGGCTGAACCCTCCCCATTAATTAAGAAAATGCCATATAGGCTTGTCTACAGCCTGATCTTCTGGAGACATTTCCTTAATTGAGGTTCCCCCCTTTCAAATGACTTTAGTTCCTGTCAGGTTGACATAAAACTATCCAGCACACTGCTGTGACCAATATGTCTTTTGGGATCATCCAAGAAACAAGAAACACATTTGGTGGCCAGTTTTGTAAAAGGAATTGGCTATTGAGTACAGCAGATTAGATCTTAATGTCCCCGAAGCCATGTGCCAGGTCTGTGGTACAATTAGAAGGTGGTGGGTACCACCTTTAGGAGACAGACCTAGCAGAAGAAGTAAGATCGCTAGATACATTCCTTTAAAGGGGATTTGGAGCCTGGCCTCCCTCTCCCTCACCACCTGGTTGCCATCAGATGACACATGTTTGTTCCACAAGTTCATTGTCATGATGCTCTGTCTCCTGACATGTCCCAAGCACGAAGGACAGAAGAATGTGGGTTGAAAGCTCTGAATCCATGAGCGGTCATCAATCTTTCCTCTAAGTTGTTTGTCGCAGATATTTTTGCCACAGTGATGGAAAACTCACTAACACGTTGAAGCTCTGTTCTTTGAGCCAATCCTTACTAGCCCTAGAAATCGTTATCGTTTACTATTGAATTTTCAGATAATGTTTTACCTACAGTCTGTCTGAAAAAAGAAACAATACATTCCAGGCACCTCTCTTGGGTTCTCCGCAAACTGTGAGGACTGCTGAGATGCTGTAAGCATTGGGGTTCGCACTCTGAAAAGCTTTCGTTCTTGTTGGTTTCCAAGATGACAAAAACAGAATAGCTCAGCTCAGTGCTTTACAATAAATGTACTGACTCTGGATGTGAAGGTAGACAGACTTCCTGTAAGTCAGAAAAGAGGTCCCATTTATCAAGGAGAGATGCCTTGGGTGGGACTTCCTAAAAGGGCTGTCTTGAACAACTTGGGACTTCTTGAATTTCCTTCTTCCTCACACCTGACAATAAAGTCTTTAGACATTGAATTCTGGCACAGCCCTGTCTAGTATTTCATTGGTGTTCCTGGTCTGAGTCAATGGGCTTTTTAAATAAAGTTGAATATGTAAGCTAGAATTTACCCTGCGTTCTTTCGCCTTGTTAAAAGAGCATTATGTAATGAAGGCCTCCTGACTGTGAGCGCTGAGTCAGTCTTCCTGTACCTGTTTTTATCCCTGTTTTTAACATCGTGTCTTATTTTACATAGGCATTTAATAGTGGTGGCACAGAAGGGGTTTGGCATCAAACAAAAGAGCCTGCCTCTTAGGTACATTGGATTCCTATAAACCCAGTTATTGAGTAGCTATAATAGAAAAACAGATCACCAAAACCCATTTTCAAATGTGAAAATAATTCAATATTGAAATTCACTACCAAAATGCCAAATAAGCATCCTATGACCTCAAGTTATTATTCAGTTATGATAATTAAAATGCATTATATTTGCATTTTCTTAGATATTGATGTCCAGCCCATAAGTCATCCATTCTAGAAATATTTACTTTATCCAAGCATCAAGCTAAACTTTAAAGAAGCTGGTGATCTCTGCATTAGTGCAGTCATACAGACATGCGCAGAGCACCCAGGAGAACAGTAGCCAGGAGCTACCTTTGATGTACTGAGCAAAAGTGACCATTCCATTATTTCTGCATAGACCTCAAGAACTCTTTGACCAGGGTGATATAAGCCTGTGTATTACTTATGCTCAGCTTAGCAATCTTTTAGTCTTGAACAAATTATCTAATGTTCCGAAGCTTAGTTACATGAGAAGGAAAAAAGAAGGAAGAAGAGTTGGGGCTCCCCATGGAGAAGCTAGTAGATAATTCATGCAAGGAACCCATCACAATAAACCAACATTTATTATGCATATTAAAAAAGACATGTCACTAAGTATATAAACATAACTACACATGAAATGTAATGTTTTCACAAGTAAAGCAAGCATACAAGAAACAGCACAACTTGTCCATAAAACAAAGAAGTCAGTGAACTCTAGATTCAGAAGTTGGAAGCAGGAGATACATGCTTTAAAGTGGCTGTATTGTATCCATCAGTCACTGCCCAGTAAAACAAAATCCAATCCGGGGGTGGATCTTCAGGAGCGGAATAGAAACAAGTATTTAAACAGATGTGTGAGGGATGGGCACCCAAAATGAGACCTCTGGCAGGAGGATGCCCAGAGAAGGGGCTGACTGTCCCCCAGAAACATTGGGTGCTAGAGAAAATGAAATAACCCCTACAAAGCAATCAGAACAAGTAATTGCAGACTTAGAATTCTACCCTCGCGGAAAATGTCCTTCAGAAAAGGAAAACTTTTTCAGGAGAACAAAAACATGATGTCTGCATCAGCAATGGGCATGCACATAGACAAAGCATACCAGATCTTCAGATGATTGAAGGAAAATGATCTTTAACAATAGATTGTGTGGTGGCTAATATTGGTTGCCAACTTGGCAAATCTGGGAAGAGGGAGCTTCGACTGAGAAATTGCCTAGATCTTGCTGTCCTGTGGCCATGTCTGTGGGGCATTTTCCTGATTGCTAAGTGATGCAAGAAGACCTAGCCCACTGTTACTGCCAGAGGGGAGGACTAGGCACGTAGTCTAGGCTTGAGCTGTACGAAAAAACTAGCTGGGCAGGAGGCAGAGGAAGCAAGCCTGGAAGTCGTGTTCTTCTGTGGGTTTCTCCTTCAAGCTCTTGCAGGGAAAGATTGCTAAAAATGAATATCTACAGAGCAATGTTAATAATAATATATGGAGAAGTGGGGGCTGGAGAGACGGCTCTATGGTTAAGAGTGCTCACTGCTCTTCCAGAGGACCCAGGTTCAATTCCTACCACCTACATGGCAGTTAACAGCTGTCTGTAACTCCAAGATCTGACACCCTCAGATAGACATACATGCACGCAAAACACCAATGCAAATAAAATAAAAAATAAATTAATTAAAAAATATATATATATGGAGAAGTTTAGAAAATACATAGTCATGAAAATGATACCACGTATAGAAAAATGACTAATGAATTATGTATTAAGGCACGTGCACCAGTGGGATGCTACAGTGTAAATACCCCAACTACTTCCTCTTTTCACAGGAACTCATCTCCAGTAGGGTTTCGTGCCCTACCTCCATTCCAGAGTCTATTTCCTGGACACACTAAAGCCGCGATGACGCTCTGTTTAGAGCCTGATGCCCTTGTTTTTTCAGGGCACGGTTGGGTCACACTCTCACAAACGCTTGATGCCGTCCGTCTTAGTAACTTGCTATCTTTGATAGATAAGAGTAGTGTGTCATTGAGATTATTCTGCGCATTTCCCTGTGACTAATGCTATTCAATATCTTTCCATGCATTCTTTCCCGTTATTGTGATGTTTCTGTTTATGTGTCTCCTTTTTATAATAACAGGCTTGTGTTTTGTGGCTCTGTATTCTTTAAACTATTATTTGTGGGATTTCTTTAGTTGGGAAACCAAAGGGTGCCCCTGGAGAGGGTGGACAATTGCCTTTGCTGCAGGCCTCCTCCCAGCTACTGAAGATGGAGGACTAAACTGGAGAGCTTGGGACTAAGCAGGATACTTCAAGTCCATTCTGAGGCTGGATTGCGTATGGATTCGTGGCAGGAGTCTTTTGAGGATTGGTTTCATTGACGGTTTCTTTCAAATTTTCCTCAAGTGTCAAAGTTAAAGGTATGCCAGACAAATATCCCTAATGCTTTCCCATAAGAATAATTTTATTTTCCTAAATTGAAGAGACAGAGGTCTTCCCTCAAGATCCAATCTGAGGGCTCGGCGGTGGTGGCACATGCTTTTAATTCCAGCACTCAGGAGGCAGAGGCAGGTGGATCCCTTTGAGTACAGCCTGATCTACAGAGCAACTCCCAGAACAGTCAAGGCTGCATAGAGAAACCCTGCCTTGAAAAAAATACCCAGTCTGAGGCATCTCCATTTCGCCCTTCTCCCTGACGGACCCAGGCTTTGTATCCTTTCAACCTAGGTGAGGTGATTATCGCTGACCTTGGCTACTAGCGATGATTGGGAGGGAACCTACAGGGAAATTCCCAGCTCTGTGACTCATATATTACCTGAACCCTGCTTTCTTACAGCATTTTGTGGGTGGTGGTTTGTTGGTAAATGTTTAACAGCATTTAAAGGAAGGAGGAAGGAAGAAAGAGAAAACAAATGCTGAAAATCAGATCTGTGGTGTTTACTAGCTTCCTCTGTGGAAATATTCATGCAATGGAAAACGTCACTCCACCAGTGCAGCCTCACTGAACAACAGGGAAGAAATGTGCACCATCACTTCTACCATGTGAGGAGAACACACTTAAGTAATGTAAAAGCTCAAGTAGTATGGTCCCTTCAATGGGGGCTTCCTATTGTTGAATCCCATGGGCATTTTCATGTGTGGTGTGTCTCTTGAATAACCAAGGGTACATGATACTTTACACAGAGATTTCTGCCAGACATGTTGCATGCCTTATGTGATTGGACCCTTATCATAACTCCAGAGCTTTTGTCCTATCTTTGGTCCCACTTCCCGGAAGAAGAAATGAAGTTCTAGAGAGAGTAAGTTGCCTCCAGACTTAGACAGAAAAAATAATAGGGCCAGGACTTGGACCCAGACAGTCCAGGATTCAAGTCCCATCCTTTTAAGTCAGTGTTGTCTTTCCCCAACTCAGGTCAGCATGTCTGTTGAGAAATCCAACGGAAGAGGACCCACTGAACTAGGTTTAAACACAAACAGAGAGAAGCTAGCTTCATAAACAAGCAACTGCTTGAAACCTGAATCCAGTCTTGAGAGATCTTCAGAAGGACCCAACCAAGGGACACTAAGTAAATCAACCTCTCTAAGGAGAAGGGGTGAGTGGGAGGGAACGGGACGTGGGAGGAGGAGCTAGGAGAGATGAACACTATCAAAATACATTATATAAATACTATTTTAAATTGTGTGTTAACGGAGTACAAATGAACTTTTCTTGTTTAAGAGAGGCTAAAGAGCTATGACAATAGGATGTAGCTCGTGGTTTGCTGTTCCTGTTTGCTAGGAAAGACGTGGGGACCACTGGGGAAATCGGGATAAGAAGGACACACTAGATAACATTATCACACGGTACTTATTCCTTGGTTTGGATAATTACATAAGAAAATTGTTTGTTTATAGGAAATCGACCCTGAAAGTGTTAAAAGGGTATCATGAGATGACTTACACTTACATTCAGAATATCTATCTATATCTATATATATAAATAAATACACAAGAAAGTTTGAAAGTGTGAACAAAAGCAGCAGCCAAGCACTAGGTAGAAGCAGCTGAGGGAGAGAGGTGACATGTCCTGTACGCCCTTCTGAATAAAAAAGTGAAAACAAATGATCAGAAAAGAGCCAGCAGGATCCAGTTCTGGTGTTCCGTCTTGAGTGTGCCTCAGCCCCTGAATGTTTGTTCTCTGTTGGTGTATCCTTTTCAGCTTCTCTCTGAGCCCTTCTTACTCTCTCTGCTCTTCCCCAGCCCTTTCCAGTCTGGGAGGGTTCCAGATCGACCCAGCTAACAGCTGCAAGTGTGGCTGCCATCTAGCCCAGCTGTCGTGCTTGTCAGGCCTGGCTCCAGCCTGGGCTGCCTGTGCAGCGGAGGGAGAGGCAGAGCTGCTTTCCTCACCAGAGACCACAGGCCGACAGGTAGCCTTGACTGACCAGTCTGATACAGATCATAAAAGAACAGTACTACAAAGGGGAAAGTGGAAGGTCTTGCAGCGTTCAGGGTGGAGTCAAAGGTTAGACTGGCTTAGAACCCTGACTGCTATCAGAGCCACAAGTCCTGGTACTCCACAGGACGCTCCCACTGAACTCCCAAATCCTAGTGCATTCAAAGGGGAGAAGCAGTTTTATTATACCACAAAGTGTCTTCTTTTTGTTTGTTTTTGGTTTTTGTTTGTTTGTTTTATAACAAGCTTTCAGGTAGGTTTTTCTTTTTTTTCTAATTTTATGTGCATGGCCGTTTTGCCTGGATGTCTTCTGTATTATGTATGTGCTTTGGCTATGTGTATTTTGTGAATCATGCATGAGCGTGACTGTGTGTACGGTCGTTTTGCCTGCATGTGTTCTGTGTATCATGTTTGTGCAGTGCCCGTGAAGGCCAGAAGAGGGTTAGCTATCCTGGAACTGGAGGTTCAGACTGTTGTTAGGTGTCATACAGGTACTGCTGATGGACCCAGGTTCTCTGGAAGAGCAGTCAATGTTTCTAACCAGTGAGTCATCTTTCCAGTTAAACGTAGTGACTTCTTTGGAAGACAATGTCTTAAGCATTGTGTAGTGGCACCTGCTTTTAATTCCAGCACTCCTGAGGCAGAGACAGCTAGACCCCTAAATTTGAGGCCAGCCTAGTCTAGAGAGTTCCAGGATAGCCAGAACTACACAGAGAAACCCTGTCTCAAAAAAAGAAGAGAAAGAAAAAAAAAAGGCAATGTCTTTATATGATATACTAACTCTACAGACATTTTCCAGTCAACTTTTCACTTAATAAATTTTATGGTATTTGATTTTTAACTCAGTGGTAGCTTGTGTTTAGAAGTTTGAGTTCAAAGGTCAAAGACTTAGCATTGTTCTGTTTTATTTAAAAGTTGTTGTTGTTGTTAATATTGTTGTTGAGACGGGATCTCAGAGCAGACTGGCCTCTAACTCTAGGCATCCCCCTGCCTCATCCTCCCAAGTACTGGCATCACAGTTTTACATCACTTGGTTCAGGCAGCGTTATTGTTCAGTGTGTTCTTAAGACACAATTCAAAAGAACTCCAAAAAAGAACTCCAAAGTCCATTTTCCTATCCTTGAAGCAAGACTGTGTGACGATGCTGGCAGCTTTTGTAACTTTTTCCAACAGATCTTCTCTAAAGGAAAGTGGGTTTTGGTTATTTAGGTCATTGAGTCAGAAAGCAAACCGTTTGTCTTTGATCGTGCCCTTGCCAGAAGATCCCTAACTCATTAGCGTGCTATTAATGAGGCTGGATTTTAAAGCAGGTGTTGTTAAGTGCAATCAGAGCAGCTTTATTAAGCTGCAAATTGTCTTGCGATGACAAAGGAAGTCAGATTGGTCCATGCACAGTTAACCTTTGTCTCTCTGCATGGCTTGGCTGATTAAACAGCAATTGATAATGACCTTCAGCCTGGCAAAGCCGGAAATGGAGATGCCTGATGTTGGTATTCATTGTATGCGATGTGAGTGACAGGCGGGCAGTCTCTTTAATTTAGAAATCTATAATGCAATTTCAAAATTAACTAATATTGCAGCGCAATGAACCACTAATTTATGTGTATTACGCTGGTATTTTGATGTGCATGTTGTTTGAGATGAGAATATTATCGCTGGGAATTAACTTCAAGTGGGAGTCGTGTCGACAGACCGTCTTTAGTAACTAGAGAAAGAGGATTGTGGAAAACAAAGGAAATAGACCCATTTCTTTCTTTCACTGACTAACCACCCTGAAGAGTGGCCTACTAAGTCCAACACAGGCCCTGCTTGTGGAGAGGCCTCAGCAGCTTGGTAGACAAGAACACTGATCTTACTGCAGCTTATTCAGGGCAACAGTGATATATCAAGAAATAGCAGGACCTCCACTAATTCCAAAAATGTAGAGGAGGAGACAGTGAGTGAATGGAACCTTAGAATTTCTACACCGTGTGTGATGTGCTGGATTCCTTGCTCTTGCTTCCTCATTGGCTCCCACTAAACATTTCTGAGATTAAAGGGGCATCGATTCACAGAGAAGATGACAACATTCTCAGTCAGGATGATTTGCAGGATGATTTGCCTGAACTCAGCTGAACAGTGTGGATCTGAAGTCACAGCTCACTTCTCAAACTTACATTATTCAAAACACCGAGTAGAAACACGCTAGATAGATAGGATGAGTAAATGCCTTTGTCGCTTGCACTTTGCAGATGTACACAGTCGCGTGTGTGTGTGTGTGTGTGTGTGTGTGAGAGAGAGAGAGAGAGAGAGAGAGAGAGAGAGAGAGAGAGAGAGAGAGCTCTAGTTTGAATGTTCCCTGGTTTAGGGAACAGAAAAGTGGTTACCGTACCACAAGATTAACTTGGAGCAATGGCTTCCTTCTCATGGAACGACACATTTCTTTGTATATCTTTGCAAGTTCATCTTCATGAACAGACATTAAAGAGTGTCACTATTTATCGCAGAATTCTCCATTTGCATGTAAAGCCTTTGCAAAGTACTCCGCTAAAATAGAAGTATTGGAGGTAATTATAATTTGGACCCTTGCTAATGCTTCCACTTCCCAGTTTGGGGCGAAGGACATTGTACCGTGGGATAGGGTTCTGTGCCTGGCTCCAATGGGTTTGTTAACTGGCAAACAGGGGTTAGAGAGATCTCTTTCTCCTTGCAGGAGCTTTCAGAGCCTTTAATATGCTAATGATACGGTGACTTTGTGGAGAGAATCTAGCGTTCCACATTTCCCAAGCTTTCATGACCAGGAGGCCCTTTGTTCCTTGAGCACCAATTAACACTCGCAAGAATTGTGTGCGCAGAACAGAAAGTCCCTGCTCCATATAACTTTAGCTGCCAGTAGCAGCCTAGAGCCGGCTAAGCAGGGCTGTAGACAGAAGCTTAGCGATGGGGGAAAACCATAGATTTACCTTTTGCACAGCTTCGCTGTGACGTGTCGTAATTATTGAGACACTAGAACAATCTTAATGAACAGGGTAATCATTAAACACATAGATATAAATGATCCTCATCTAAATTGCCCAAAGCAAATGCGAATAGTTACTATAAATATCAGTGGGGATTTCCTGACTCTTACATTTCTTCTGAATGGTACTCGAATACGCTCTTTATTTTCAGATTATCTAAAAGTAATTAAAAGATTAATTGGAGTAAATGGAATGTGAGATTTTGATAGAAGCACCGCAAATTGCTAAGGATTGACTGAAGCCCATACAGAATGGATCGTCTGCACTTGATGAGTTGTATTGTTCTCAGAAAACAGCACTTGGGATATTAGAGGCATCTTTCAAATGTACATTTTCCAAATCATTTTCCAAGATCCTAGTTTCTGCTGGGCAGTCAAATGTCAGTCTCTCCTTTGTGAACTAGGGCATCCTGCTTTGGTTCTGACTAGGGTTCTCCAGGTTGGCATCTGCTGGGAGTCGTTGCTACTATTCATTCCGCATGTTACCTCCTGGTAACACCATCCTGTGAAATCCCTAAGCGGAACTCCTAAACTCCCCCTCCATGAGCGAAAGCCTTCAATTACAGGTTGTCTCTGCCACTCCAAATCCCTGGGCTGCATTATGCCTGTCATTGCTATGGGACATCCTGCTCCGGACCTGTGACTACATCCATCTAAGTGTCATAGTAACCGTGGGAGCTGCCCTGCCCTGCTGTTCCCCCCTTGAAGTCCCTGGAATGTGTCCAAGTATGCTATACAATAGTAGCATTGCCTAGAAATGCCCGTGCTCCCAGAGCAGGAAGGGAGCCTGCAAGAATCTCCGAGGAGTGTTAGATTTAAAAAGACATGAACTTCATTTGCTGTGGGGTGTCATAATTGCTTTGTTTCACATCATAATCATTTTGTTCATCCAAATGTCTTTTGGAATCCCTTGGAAGATCACCTTCTTAGGAAAAAAAAATCTAATGTCTATCTCTAAAACTTCTCTCTGCCACCAAGAGATTACCAAAATAGTAAGTGATAAAAATTATCATTGGCACTAACTGCAATGAGACCACCTGTTCAACTTGCTGACAGCCTTGAGCGACTTTTGCTTTCGGCTGGTGATCAGCAGATAGAAGTGGTGTAGAGCAGGGATCATTTGCTTCTTCCTCCAAGGTGGTTCGTTTATTCACAGCATAGCAAGGTTCAAGTCGGGTTATTTTACAGATCTGGCAGCGAGAGGTCGTAACCTGGATAAGTGAATATTATTTCGCAGCTGATGTACATGGACCCAATAAAGAATGCCTGCCACTCTTCGGAAGTAGAATTCTGAGAAATGATGTCCAGACTTCAAAGCTGAGTCAATAAAGGGAATGTCATTCGAAGCCTCTCTCTAGCCATGAGGAAAGCAAATGGATATGTTTCCCCTAGTTCCTTCTAATTGAATTGGACCCAAGCATGAGGGCTGGAGCTCAAATCTCCAGAAGACCTATAAAGAGGCAGACCAGGCCCTGTCGGTGATATAGGGGGTGGTGGCTGGATGATCACTGAGGCTTTTTAGCTACCAGCCTCACTCCTGGGAAGACATTATTAAGAGAATAAGTGGGAGGATAGAGCAGGATGCTGGGCATCTTTCTCTGACCTCCACTGGAGGACCCATACGCAGGTGCAAGCATAGATCCGCCCACCCACATTTACAGAAGACTTTCCCAGTGCTTTATCAAAGACTAATTATCCTAAAACCTGGTAGAGTTTTGGTGATATGCTGGTGGAATGGTGAGATGCCGATATAGCATTTTTCAAAAAGTCTTCCCGGTATTATTTCTGTTTGGCCCCAACAAAGAAAACACAACTGTTTGGGGCTGTATTTGCAAACAGTCAACAAGGAAATCATGCATTAATCCTGCAGATGAAAGCTGTTCCCATTGATCTGTGTTTATCGCAGCTCCAGACAGCCTGATTGGGAAAGCACTCTGTGACGGGAGAGCCAGAAAGGCAGCCTATGAGTGGCTGCTGCTTTCCTGGGAGGTGTTGGGTAGCAGACAGGGTTTTGTTGACCTTGTTCCTGCACACAATGAGTCTGTGTGGAGGGCCGTGTGCAGCAAGGCCTGGGCCTCTGTTTTTACTTCTTAATTTCTTTCACGGCATCAAAAGGCTTTTTCTCTTCCAAAGCTTTTCTTTCTCTTTTACCCCTGAGCCTCTGCAATTGAGGCACAAGCGCAATCTACCAGCAGCAGCCTTTGTTCTGGCCTTTCAGGAGGCCGGGGAACAGTGTGAGTCCTTCCTAATTAGCCTATGGACCAATGAAATGGTTCTCCAAGCCAGGAGCAGCGGCAGCAAGCCCACAGCCTGAGTGGTAGGAAAGGGGGGAAAGGCCTCTTTAATTAAGGCCCAACAAAACCAGCTTTAAAAAAATGGTATTTTCCTCTCTACAGATGCCTTTTGAAAAAATCCCTGTAAATGCTGGCACATGCACAGGCTCTCAGACGGTGCCTCTGCTTATGCCAATGAGCAGGAGGCTCAGTTTGGGGCTTTGAATTGCAGAATTCCTGGCCTGTGAGTTTGGGAGCCCACAGCCTTTGCCTTGGCCCCGGTCTGCATTTGAACGAGTACAGCCTGTGCCGGACATAGAAAGCAATCTATGGTCCCCACTTCTTGAAACTATGCCCAACAGCCTACCTTCTATGCTTGACATTTACGTGGGACATTCACAAATGTCACGGCACAAAAGCCTCGCCTACAGCACAGATGTGTTAATTTTTTGTTTTCCTCCATTGTTTGTCCCGCATCTATGTCTTTTAGCTGTAACACATTGATTATTTCTTTCTCCGGTGACTTCTTCAGCAGGTTCACAGAGGACAGGTTCAGGAGCCAGTTTTAGACACATTCCCTGTCTATATCCTTTCTATCCTCCATCTTTGTATGTCATAACTATGCGTCACTGTGAAAAAGGTAAGCCTTTGTGATTAGCCTCACCTCTGTGTTTTCAAACTAGACTGTTTTTCCTTGATTTGAAAAGCTATGAACATTTGCCGCAATATTAGAAAGAATTATCATGCAGAGAGCCATATTAAGACAAAGTTTTAAAGCCCTGTAAAA
Source organism: Microtus pennsylvanicus (assembly GCF_037038515.1). Classification (NCBI taxonomy): domain Eukaryota; kingdom Metazoa; phylum Chordata; class Mammalia; order Rodentia; family Cricetidae; genus Microtus; species Microtus pennsylvanicus. Next base: position 27,942,275 of record NC_134587.1, on the reverse strand, counting down.
TGCAATGCTTCAAGATGGCACTGTACACTTGGTGAGAGATCAGCCCTTCTATGTGTTCTGTGTGAGTTTGCATAGGTGTTTCCCACTTGGCAGAGCGTGTAAATACACACTGGAGTCAGTACATATAGCTACATTACCATTTTCAGTGGCCGTATACTATCACCTTTTAAAGATGATAAAAGTAGCAAGACCCCACTGAACACATTTTTAATTAGCTTACTGACTACAATGTTTCTCTATGGTAGCTTCCAACATACTCAATTTTTGTTGATTCTTCTCCCCCATCTACCTGCCTCCCCTGCACCCATATAAATCCTTCCACCTCAAGTCCTTCCCTTTCCACTTTCATATCATGAGCATTCTATTAACTTCCCCACATTTCCCCCTTCTTGTGAACCCCTAATCCCAGGTAAATACACATATATAAAATTTAGAAGCTAGGCTCCACATATGAGGGGGGGGGAAATCATGTTGTTTTTGCTTTTCTGAACCTTTATTACCTCGATATAATATTTCCAGTTTCAGACATTTTCCTGTAAAATTTATGATTTGATCTTTCCTTCTAGCTAAGTAAGATTCCACGGTGCATGTACCACATCTTCATTGTTCGTGCATCTGTTTATGAGTATTCAGGCTTATTCCATATCTTTGATTCCATGAACGGAGCACTAACAATGACAAATTTGAAAGTACCTCTGGAGTAGAACAAAGAGACCTTCAGGGATATACCAAGTCACATGGTCATATGGTCAATTTTAGTGTTTTTATTTCTGTTGTGGCTGCACCAGCTGAGACTCCAACAAGCAGTGAGTTAAGGGTTCCTTTTCTCCCACAATCTCATTAGTCTTTCTCGTTACCTGTTTTGTTTCTTCGCTCAATTTTGGGGTTGATCGCCTGTTTCCTCTTCAGTTTTTCTTTGTTTACTTTAGTTGCTTGTATATTCTAGATATTAATCTTCTGTCCAGCAGAGATCTGCTAGGAAACTTCTCCCACTCCACATATTTGGTCTTCATTCAGCTAGCTGCTTTCTATCATGCAGAGGCTTTCAATTCCCTTCCTTCTCACTTCCTCCTCTGAGCTCCCGAACTTTTACTCAGAAAGTCGTTGTTGGGCCTCTGTCTTGAAAACTTTATCCTCTACCAGTTTCGCAGGTTCGGGTCTTATATTCAGGTCTTTGATCCATTTGGAGTTGACGTTCATGCTGGGTGAGAGATAAGGTTCTGATTCCACTCACATACATGTAGATACTCCGTTTCCCCAGCACCATTTGTTCAAAAGCCTGTCTTTTCTCTAATGATCAGGGCATCTTTATCACAAATCAGTATCATAGGTTTTTGTCTGCATATGTTCTGCTTCACTATGTATGCATCTATTTTAGTCCATACCATGCTGTGTTTGTTCCTGAACCTTTGCAGTGCACCCTGAAATCAAGTGTGGAGACGCTTTCTTCACCACCATCATCTTCTTCACCATCATCATTATTTTGCTCAGGATGCCTTGGCTATTTTTCATGTTTCCAAATAATGTTTTTTTCTATTCCTCTGAAGAATGGAACTGGCTTTTTTTTTTCAAGGAAATTGCACCAAATCTGTAGACTGCTCTTACTAGGACATTGGTGCTTCCAACCCGTGAGCATGGGACATCTGTCCGTCATCTAGGGTCTTCTCTAATTTCTCTGCTAGGTTTTTAAGATTTGTTACTATGTTCATTTCTTTGATTATATTTATTCCATAAATAAAATGTCTGTGTACTTCTCAACACAACACAAGTTTCCACTTTAATGAAGGTCTTTGTCTTTGGAGGCAATATATACTAGGCTAAACATGAATATAAATGAGAAGCTAGAATCACTGCACTTATTTTACATGATTCGAGTGAGAAATACGCATAAGCATGAACAACATTCTTGCTTTTGATTTTTCCCCCACACAGAATTGCTTTGGTGATGGGATCATTTAGATAACAAGCTGTAAGGAGTGAGAGAACTCAAGCACCTTCCGTTGTCTAGATGGCCTGATTTGTTTCAAAAATAGCCTGTCTAGAACACATGAAATATTCAGCCTACTCCCTGCAAAGTTGTTGGAATTTTGAAGTGTTGAGCATTTTTAGTGATGGAGTATCATGCTTAGCAACCACATTCAGCATAAGGGGGAGCTAAAGTCACCCCTGAACTCAGTTCTGTTTCACCATCAATAATTACCTTGAAAGATGTATGCCTCTTACAAAGAGGAAAAAATCAGCAGCCTGATTCTCTGGGAGAAAGACCAAGCTATTCAGAACCATTGTTTCTACCCATAGTCACTTCGTATATCAAGGCCTCAACATTATTAGCTATAAAGAAAGAAAAATGCCTGCTTAGAATGTCATCAAGTTCAAGGAACATAAAGTCAGTAGCTTGCGTTTCACCTTGTAGTTTCACTTTAAAAAGTTTCTTTAAGGACGTACTATTTCAGGCTTTAAGAGATACACAAAACCTTCCATTTTACGGCATAGCATATACAAAGGATTTTCACACATACGATCTAATTTACTGCTAAAGTTCTTTGAGTCATTAGTATAATTATCACTTGTAATTTAAGTTTAAGTTAAGAAAACCACAACTCAGAGCAAAATAAAGATTCTGACCAGGCCTCATGTAATGTCAGAATTGAAACAGTCTCAATTCTTTACTTTGCTAGGTTTACTGTGTTCTTCCCTAGGTGTTTTTGGCAAAGGTTATGGAACATCAATCTTGAATGGTGGGTTCATGGTTATTTTGTCATTTTCATCATATGACCATCTCGTCAATGAAGGTTTAGTGATCTGAAGTGTGGGTGCCCACCAAACATTACCTAGTGGTTAGGTGGACAAGTGGCTAAGGGCCTGGGAGAGACATTTGAGATGAGTGGTACAGTGTGTGCTGCATAGGCCTACATGGCACCTGGAGCTGTGGGCACAGGAGAGATGAATGCAAGAAAATTACTTTAGTACTTGTGGTAGTTTGAATGAAATTGCCCATGAAGGCTTATATGTGTGAATGCTTAATCCCAATTAGTGAAACTGTTTAGAAAGCATTGGGAGGTGTGAATTTTTTGAAGGAGGAGGCATCAAAAGCTCATGCCAAGCCCAGCCACTCTCTCTCTACCTGAAGGTCAGGATGTAAAGCTCTTAGCTACTGCTCCAGCACCATGCCTCTCCTTCCATCATGATTATGGACTAAGCCCCCTAAACTGTAAGCAAGCTCCTAACTAAATGCATTCTTTTATGAGTTGCCTTGGTGTCTCTACATAGGAACCAAGCAGTAACTAAAACGGCTCAAATTTAGCGTTAGTATTTTCATCCAAGCTACTGAATAACCATCAGGTTTTGTTGTTTTTTTTTTAAGTCCAGGAGCTCCCTGTAATCCAAGGTTGGTGCTGATGAGGGGGAGATTCAAAGGAAGGGATGTTGGTCTTTCATGCATTGTGTATCCAGCAGTGATGGGCATTGGTAGCTGTGAGTCACCAGTAGGAAACCAACCTTATGCACAGTAATGATGCTCACTCCCCAGTCTCTCATCCCTAGTAATTCAGCCTGGATGAAATGCTGATCCACAAAGGAGGACATCAGAAAGTCTAACCCAAGATTCTTTGAAACAGGAATCAACAAGGTACAGTAGTGTCAATAGTCCTCTGTTGAAGCTTTCTGCCACTGTTTCCAATCTCAGAGCAAATCATCTGAAGATGTGATATAAGAGAGATGTGTAGCCAAGGCCCACTGAGTTCCTACAGTAGATGCCAATGTGTGCCAAGGTGATGGAGCTGCCTCTTCACGGCCCAGAGGATGGAGAGTGGAATTCTGCTGTCCTTTCAAAAAGTAAAGCTGCTTCTCTCAGGACAGGTAGAACTGTCACAAGAAAGCTACATAGAAAAGCATGGCAGTAGGACCCATGTCTCTGTCTATAAATGTATGTCACCCTGTGGAGCAGAAGGTGGAGTCCAATTGAGGCCATTTACAAAGACTGCCGGGGCTGTGGGCCATTTCTATAGTATCCGATTACAGATGTGCTCAAGCTAGGCTCTCTTATGGTGGGAGCTCCTTCTCTCCTGGGTTTAGTTTTCATTATTTGTTGATGTGGGAGTGCCATATATCAATCTGTTGATTTCATTGGTTAAGCAATAAAGAAACTGTTTGGCCCTGTGGGTGGAGTAAACAGAACAGAATGACGGGAGGAAGAGGAAGTGAGGTCAGACTCCACAGCTCTGCTCTCCGGAGCAGATGCTTCAGAGAGACACCATGCTACCTGCTCCAGGGAAGACGCACACTATGAAGCTCTGACCCAAGATGGACTTAGGCTAGAATCTTCCCGGTAAGCGCACCTAGGGGCGCTACACAGAAGATTAGAAACGGGCTAAATTAATATGTAAGAAATGGGCTAGTCCAGGAGCGAGAGTTAGCCTAGAAGAGGCTAGATAGAGATGGGTCAAGCAGTGTTTAAAAGAATACAGTGTCCGTGTAATTATTTCGGGGCATAGGCTAGCCGAGCCAGGCGGCTGGGGTTTTGGGGACACAGCCGCCGCAGCGCCCATATTACTACAATTTGTCCCATGTTCCTGTGAGCTTTGTTTCTGTGCCTCTTACCTCTGACCTTTCTGTATCTGTGTCCTACTGTGGTTTTGTTTTCTGTTTTTTTTTTTAACTGAAATTGAGAAAATCATTTCACAAGAAGGAATGGTTGAGTACTCTTTCATTACCCCCAAGAAAAGCAAAAAATGAAACTAAACTGGTTTCCAACTTCCAGCTAAGACAAAATGGAACAGTAGAGCGCAGGCTGTACTTTCTGATTTCCTGTATGGAATGAGAAGGTAAAATTAACTACCATTGTAAAAGCAGCCAAAGGAAGGCCAAATGGGCTTCTTCATTACTGTCTGTGAAAGCAGGAGTTAATAGAAAATGTGGAAAATCTGTCCGAAGTTCTCCAAACGTATTTCAAGGCTAACTGAGAAATGAGTGAAGAAAAATCGTAGGTTTGAACTATTTTAAAGTGCTGCTTATGTTGTTTTTATGCTATAATTTTGATTTTAACTGGCAACTCTAATCACACTTTTCTTTTACCTACTTTAACGTAACTCAGTACTGACTTATAAAGAGATTATTCTGGGGCCATACTCCAGGGTGCATCTTGCAATTGAACTGAGAAGGCCTTTGTATCCTTAAACGTGTGTATGAAAGAGTGTGACTATTTTGTTGGACACATAGCTCTGGGCAAATGTATAAAGAAGGGGGTTGGTGTTTTCTGGAAAAGAGCACCAATAGAACAGAAAGAGGTGTGTATAGAAGAGGAGATTTGTTGTAGGAATTGGGTTATGAGATTCTGGAGGTTGAAAAGCCCCATGCTCTGCCACCTGCAAGCTGGAGACCCAGGAAAGCTGGGGATGCATTTCTGTCAGAACAGAAAGGCCTGAAAGACCAAGAGGGGTTGTCAGTAGACGTAAAGATGTAATGACCCACAAATCAGGACTGTCCATGTTCAAGCACAAGACAGTATAGACATTCCAGTTCAACGAAAGAATGACAGAGAGAAACAGAAGAATGAATTTGACTACATGTCTGTGGATTAAAGGAAGCCACCCAATCTGTGCAAGTTGCCTAAGCTACTTCCTACTGCTGTGGTAAAACACCATGACCACAGGAACTAGGGGAGGAGAAGATTTATTTGGCTTACAGATTCCAGTCCAGAGAAACCACCAGAGAAAGCCAAGGTAGGAGGTCAAAGTAGGCACCAGGAGGTAGGCACTGAAGCAGAGAGCATGGGGGAATGCTGTTTGCTAACCTGCTCCCCGTGACTTGTTCATCCTGCTGTCTTACACAAGTCAGAATCAAGCGAGAAGAGGTTGCACTGCCCCCAGGCAGCTTGATTCTTTCATATCAACCCTTAATCAAGAAAATATCCCCACCCCAGACATGACTGCAGCCCAACCCAATGGAGGCAATTTTGCAATTGAGGTCATCGTTGACAAAACAAACAAACAAAAAAGGTAATCAGTAGATCTTTTTTCTACTGACCGAGATGCTAATTTCTCCTAGCAATCTCGGACAGATACTTGCAGAAATAATTTTAATTTTACCGGTTACCAAAAGATCCCTTTGCTTAGTCAAGTGGATACACAAGAGTAATTGCCACAGGTGGTTTCATTGAACAGTCCTCAAAATAATGACTGGAAATATTTCCTATCTTCTGGCCATGTATAACTCTCTTTTTTCCTTCTCCCCATTCTCTGTCCCTTCTTCCCTCATTTTCTTCTTTTCTCTCCCTTTTAATTCTTCCATTCTTTGTTTCTTTTCTTGTTTCTTTCTCTCCCTCCCTCCTTTTTCTCTGTTCTGTTTTTTCCCATTTCCTTTTCTGCCTTGCTTTCAAATAATTTCTATTCCTTTGTTTATAATTCAAACTTTGGAATCCCAGTGCCAAAAGTGGGCACCCAGTGTCCTAAATGGATCACTTACACTCATAAAACACGGTACCCAGTAGTTTCACAGCTATAGCTAGAGAGAGTTTCCTGCAGTCAGCTGATATTCTAGATATTGAGCCTGTTTGCAGGTATTCTGGAAGCCATTTACATTTTATCCACACTGGGATTCTGGAGAGATTATAAAAATTGAAACAAGACAGGGCAAAATATCATACTTTACAGGCCATAAGACTGCTAACAGTCCAGTGTAATCTAGTCATTGTATTATGGTCTTGTATTCTCTAAGGAGTGTCTGAAATCTATGAGATATTTCTGTATCCACATTTCCATTGGACTCTTAAGGTCTATCTGAAGACCTTAATTTTAAAGGAGATCAAGGTGTCCCCCTGATTTCATTGTGTTTGCAGCAAGTGTTCTGGGAGATTACATTTCCCTGGCTCACATCAAAGAAAGCCCGAGATTGACATTCACCAGGATGTCTCATCAGCCCTTGGAGAGTTTGGTCTATGAATTTTTGAATTTCAAGGGGCAGGAAAAATAGATAGTATTTACCCAGAAGCTCACAAGCAAGGTCTACCCTAAATAGGACTGGTGCTCAATGGCACTTCATTCATATAGCTCATTTTCTTCCTTGTCTCCTCTTCCTGGCACCTTCCAAACTATGTGGACCTCCCCTGGTCTCCTCAGAGGCTTTAACACAGCGCCAATCTTCAACTCTGAGAGCCTTACTTCTTAACCCTGTTCCTCTTAGCCGCAGTGTGAACTCAGGTCCTCATTTTGTATTTTAAAATTGATTTCCCTCTTCTTAGCTTGAAGTGCAGTTGAATTTCATATTTCACATTTCCCTCTCTCAAAATAAGTAGTTCCAAATGAAAATAAAGTTTCTCTGTCTCCCACAGCCCTGAGTCAGTGATTCTATGTAGGGAAATGATGAAGAAATGGTAAAACACCTTGGAAGATAGCCTCGTGATTTCTTATAACACTAAACGTACTCGGGCCATACAATCCAGGAACAACGTTCCTTATGCATTGCATCCAAAACTGTGCACTATTATCCACACACCAAAGCCACCTTGATTACTTACTTAACAAGAAGCTGTCATACATCTTGAATATTCTCAGTAAAGAAAAATGAGCTAGGAAGCAACGAAAAGGCACAGAAGACTTCTGAATACAATTAGAAAGTGAAACAAAGCCAAACAGATTTCACTTTGACTCCAGCTATGTGGCCCTGGATAATCCAAATTTTTGGATACAATAAAAGAGATGAGTGGTCATGGGGTCTGGTGGTGAAGGAGGATTAGGCAGAGTATGCAGAATGCTATCTTGAGAGGCTGTTCATCATTGGATTTGTACATCTGTCCAAATCCAATGGCATGCACAGCAACAAGGGGAAACACTCAGGTAAACTATGGACCCTACATAATAATAAGATAGCAGTGTAGGGTCATCAGCAAGCAAATGTGCCACTTCAAGGGACGATATTGACAATGAGGAGACTACGCATATATGAGAATAGATGTGTAAAGTTTTTCTGTACCTTAGACTTCTTCTTACTGTGAATACAGAAACAATATGAAAAATTAGTCTGACTATTACATGTGTAACAAAATTTTAGGAAGTCCATTTTATAGTACATTCTGCTCGGTAGAACCTACTATAATGAGAAAAAGGTACTGATGAATACAGCAGTGACAACCAACACACACAGAGCTGCAGAGCACGGTGCAGGAGATGTGGTTTGCCTACCCATTTTGTTTATGTGTAGCGAAATTACATTCCAGTAAAGAGGAAGGAACTGTTCCCAAACAGAAGAAAATTGCTAGTGGAGCTACATTCCGAAGGCACACAGTGCAATCTAAAAGAAGGTCGAGAAACATATTTTTCAGTAATAGAATTCTGTTAGGACACAGTAACAACCAGAAAATGGATAAGAAACAAACACTGAGTTTTTCAAACATTCAGTTCCTCCCAATAGTTGGTTTTGGGAAACAACCAAATTTAGTCAAAGCCCATCATTCATGTTCAACTGGTATTTCGGTAAACTCAACCAAGCCAGCTCACACCTCTGAAACCAAGTTAGAAGCTATGAATTTTTTCATTTTTTTTAAAAAATAGTAATCATAATAAAGCATAATAGACTCCAGAGCAGCACAAGGTGACATCCCTCACAGAGGGGCCAATACTGCACAATTAGCCTGTCTTTAACACAGAATCTAAAAGCAGCATATAGGTGCTTTTGACAGCATTCAGAAAGGTGATTTTTACCTCCATGAAGTATGTACATCTCTGCAACACCAACTTGTAGAGTTCTTACATCCTTTGAAAAAGTAGTCCCACACCCAACACCTGTGCTCTTCTGTGTAACAATAAAAAATAAGCTTGAAAATGCTGGATTATTTCAGTGTGGGCATTCTATATGCTCTAGGTTGGTTTTTAATGCCTGTGTATGTTCTGTATGCTCTAGATCGGCTTGTTATGCCTGTGTGAGTGTTCTATATGTTCCAGGTTGGTTTGTTATGCCTATGTGAGTGTTCTGTATGCTCTAGGTTGACTTGTTATGCCTACATGAGTGTTCTGTATGCTCTAGGTTGACTTGTTATGCCTATGTGAGTGTTCTGTGTGCTCTAGGTTGGCTTGTTACACCTTTATAAGTGTTCTATATGCTTTAGGTTGACTTGTTAAACTTCCAGGGAAATAATTGGTGCACTATAGACAGGGAAGTAGGCAAGATTACTTCTCTCTAGGTTAACTTTCATTGTTGTTCAGGGAATAAGGTGAGTCTAGGAAAGTCATTCCTCATTCCTAGGATTCAGCATCCTCCTTTGTAAGCTAAAAAGTATAAAAAGTGATGGTTCACAGATTCTGTTTCATTATCCAGTAGTAACTTAAACAGGCATGAGATTGCGATGATTACTATTGAAGATCAGCTTTACAGAATCTACAATCACCTACTAAACAAACCTCTGGATGGGTCTATGAGGCAATTCTAGATTGTGTTTATTGAGGTAGGATGAGCTACTCTCAGTGTAGGCTCCTGGATCCAGGACTATATAAAAATGAGAAAGTGAGCCACGCACCCTAGAACCCAGCTTTCTCTGCTTCTGGCCTGTGGCCACTGTGTGGGCAGCTGCTCCAAGCTTCTGCTGCCATGATAGGCTGTAATCTCCTCCTGTGAGTTCCAGTCAGCTTTGTCATCCTTAAACTGCTTTTGCCTGGCGTTTGGCACCGCAAAGAGAAAAGTCACTGATACAGTGCCGTGTTATCAATCTTCAGTTTCATCAAGTAAGGACATTCAAAATCTGCATGTCCTGTCACTGTGATTTCATAAGGGAAGAGAAATTTAACACCCTGGAAACATATCTGTTCCTGACTTGCCATCCGGTTGATGATATTTTCTTACTGTAATGAAAATGGATTTAGACTCTGATCAAAAACAGCTGTCGGGTCTTGGAGCTGGACATTATTCAGTGTTTATTCCCCACCTGTTTACTGGTTCCCTACCAGTCATACTCTTATGGTTGAGAAACAGTACCCTTACACTTATTTCATACGGGTCTGAACTTAGGCTTACTAATGTTTCCCCCCTTACCGTAGAATGTTCTTCCTTACTAATCTTTGTTCAGTTGCAACAACAAAAAAGTCCAGGTACATTTCAAGTGCTCAGTTGTCACCTGTTATCAGCTACTGGATTAGACAGTGGAGGGCTATAGAAAGACTATTCCCATGGACAAGTCTTATCTAAGTATATGACCAAGGAATACGAGATTGCTTTATTATCTGCCTAGGATTGTATTGGATAGTGGAGGTTTATAGAAAGACAAGTCTTATCTAAGTGTATAAACCAAGGAATGTAAACTTGCATTTTTTTCTTCCCAGAATTATTGCAGCAATGGTTTTGTAAAGAAAGGAAATATATAAGCGTCATCACTCCCAGACTGAATTCTCATGAAAAGAAGCAGATTTTGTATAGAGGTCTTCCTAACATTAAGGCTCTACTTAGCACTGACATTCTTTTGGTTTATGGTTTTGTTTTTGTTTTTTCAGGCTTCTTACTTTGCTACTAGACCAGATAGAAACACATTATTGATTCTGATGTTTTCCAACCCCGTTCCAGGTCCTAATATCAAACACTATTAGAGAAAGAGTCAAGGATTTGGGGGAAAATGTTTGCTTGGTCTGGACATGGTTCTCTGTTCCAAGCCTCCCCTCACTAGATCCATTTCCTTAGAGGAACAGGCACGCCTGCCAGTCTCAAATGGGTTCCATCTGCTCGGTACCTAATCCCTATTTAAATCAAACTAAATAAGCAGTTACTTCTTTGGGAACACTGGGCACATTTCTGTAGTGGGATTGTATGGAAACATCTCAACTCGCATCTTCCAGAGCACCCATTTCTGGGGTTCGTTATTCTTTAAGCTCTTTTTAAACTATGTTATAATAAGCACTACAGCTTTTCCTTATTTTTCAGATGATTGTCTCCCATACACAAGAGGAGCAAGGCAAAGCTTGTGGCTATCTGGTTAATTTAGTCAGGGGAGTCAGCCACAGCACATGATTGCACTTCTCTGGTAAGGAAATCAGAGCATGGGTAAATTACTCTGCCCAGTCCCTACGCTCATTTCATCCATACAATGGTGGGACTCCATTCACACCGCCTAGGAAAAGGATATATGCATCTTTTCCATTCTGTCCACCCTTCTCCTGGTCCCCGATACTCCTGATTAATTCAAGAAAATGAAGTCAGTGTCGCTGATTGTTTTGTGATCAGTCTGAACCCTAACATTGTTTTCCTGCAGAACATTTGGTGTTTTGTCATTTTGAAATGTATGGGAGGGTAAATGTACTCTGAAAAATCAAAAAAAAATTTTAGATGTTTTCAGGAAGTCAGACTAAGGACTAATAACTAATGGAGCTAGAGTTTGAAGCATCAATCACAGCAATCTTGGCAAACCATACACACATATACACAGGTAACTAATTTTTCTGCAGAGAGTATTTATTATAACTTAATCTGATCCTATAAAATACAAGGAGTTTGTTCTAATATTTATACTGAAATGCCATGAGGGCACTCTTTATTTTTCTTTTTGAAACTTGAAATCAAAACACTGTAAAGTTGTATATAATCTAGAAAACACAGATGAGTTCTGACCTTTATTTGTTGATTTCTGATAAATGTTCAGCTCTACCCTGGCACGGCAGTGTCATGGGCCTTCTGGCACACTTTAGACATCACTAGGTTTCTGACTGGGCTCATCTTCCTCCTCTGTCTTTAGTTTCATTGCCCTCCATTTGTAGTCTGTGGCTGGTACCCATGTACAGTGTATCGAGACAGACACTGCTTTCTAATGTCGTATTCTTTATATCCAGCATTTCTTTAGAAAGACAAGAAAAAAGTGTTAAGGTTATTATCTCCAATTTTGTCCAGCAAGCTATGGCTTCCCATGTCATCCTACAAAAATTTCTAATGGTGTCACTGTGGGTAAGAAGCCACAGTATCTTTGAGTAGCACTATGTCTGAGATTTCTAGTTACTGAAATTTTTATTAAAAAAAAGCTGTTGCTCCTTTTCTTTATACCAGAAATATATACAATCGTAAGAAGACTGATAATTCCTGTTAAAGAGTCTTGGGCATGAGAAAAAATAGAATAGTATAAGCAACCTAAGGTTTTGGTTTCTATTCTGGCCATGCCACACTCTGAACATGAGATGCTGCATGAACTCATTGGTCTTGCAGGTCTGATAAGCCATTCATTTAATCAAAGAATATAGTAATTTGTGTCTCATAGAGGCATGGATTGAAGAATATTAATAGAATACTCTAAAGACAAGGATCCTTCTGCCATCCTGGTATTTCTAGCACCTAGGACTGGTATTGAAAAGGAAGAAGGAATTTAATCGAATCTACAAGAGAGTGCAAGACACTTTGACTTTATGACTGGGCCAGTTAGTAGATGCAAATCCTATACAAAGATCCTGAGCTGTTTGATTTGAGGTTTTGTTTTTGCTTTCTTTTTTTAATTTTATCAACACAAAAAGAACAAATTCAGAGTAAATGACTGGAAGTCTGGACAGGAACTTGCCATCCACAGGACCTAGAATGGGTCTACCTCATAACAGACACTTGGAAGTTGCCTAAGTTAATTAATGATGAAAGAGATTTGTGTTATTTTCAGTCATCCCAAAAAGCTCAGTAGAACACATGTTCTGTTCTTCTTGGGTCTTTTATTCTTCCACTCAGATGATCACTGCTGCTCCTCCTCACCATCAACCAGGCAAAATCTGTAGACTCTTGGCTCCTGAGATGGTGAGATGGTTTAAGGGCACTGGCCTTCAAATCAGATGCCCGAGCTAAATCCCTAGATCCCACATTGAAGAGGACCGCAGATTCCTGAAAGTTGTCTTCTGAGCCTCATATAAATAATTTTAAACTTGTGGTTCTTTTATCAAAGCCAATTTTGAAAACTTTAAGTCCTGTTTGGGTTATGAAGAAAATTGGCAGAGAGACAAGAAAACCTACAGTAGATCCTACTCTAAAATTACAGTTACTATTGTTTTCTTTTTATAAAGTTCCATGTTTAAGTTTCCTAAGGAGCTTCCCCAGTAACCACAGAGAAATGCTGGAGCTAGCTGATGCTATAAGCCATATGGACCAAACAGATAATGGTAGAACATTTCACCCAGACACAAAAGAATGCATCTTCCTCTCAGCATCTCATGAAACCTTCTCCAAATTTGTCCTTAGACTCAACAGATACAAAAAAAAAAAAAAAAAAAAAAAACTGAAATAAAATCTGCAACCCTGCTGATCATCACAGATTAAAACTGTGTATCAACAAAAACAGAAACGGCAGAAAGTTTCCAAACTCATGGAAACTGAATGAATCATGACTGAATGAAAAATTGGTCAAGAAAGGAATTAAATATTTTCTAGAATGGAATGAAAATGAATAAACAACACATTGAATCTTGAGAAATAATGAAGATGGTTCTAAGAGACAACTTCATAGAACTAAGTGCCTACATTTTAAAAATAGAGATCTTATACCAGGAACAGCACAGCTGAAATCTCTATAACAAAAAGAAGAAATCACACCCCAAAGGAGTTGATGGTTAAGAAATAATCAACTAAAGGATGAAATAAATAAAATAGAAACCAATAAACCAAACAGTACAAAGAACCAATGAAATAAAGAGTTGGTTCCTTGAGACTGGCAAACTCTTTTCAAATTAACTAAAAGATAGAGAGAAAATATTCAAATTAACAAAATAGAAATAAAAAGGGAGACATAACAACAGATACTAATGTAATCCAGAGAATCATATGAACATATTTTAAGAACTTGTACTCCACAAAATTGGAAAATCTATAAAGAAATAATATTCTTGATACATACCATTTACCAAAGTTAAATCAAGCTTAAATAAACAATTCAAACATGCTTATAACTGCTAGTAAAATAGAAACAGTCATCAAAAGTCTCCCAACCAAAAAATAGAAGCTCAGTACCAGATAGTTTTAGTGTAGAATTCTACCAGACTTTCATAGAGTAGTTAATGAGAAAACTCCTCAAGTTATTCTACAAAATACAAATAACAGAATACTGTCCAATACATTTTGAGGCCACAGTTAACTTGACACTGAAACCACATACAAGATCCAGCAAGAGAAAGAGAGAGAGAAAGAGAGAATTACAGACCAATTTCTCCTATGAATAAAGATGAAAAAATTCTCAATAAAATACTTGCAAATTGAATCCAAGAACAAATCAAAAAGATCACTCACCATGACCAAGTAGGCTTCAAGGCTTCATTCCCAGACATGCAGGAATGGTTCAACATACATCAGTTGATAAATGTAACCACTATATAGAAAAAAAAACAAAAACACCTCATCAACATCTCATTAGATGGCAGAAAAAGGCTTTGTCAAAATCCAACATCCTTCATGATAAAAGTCCTGGGAATACTAGGGCATAAGGGACATACCTCACCCTAATAATGGCAGTGTACAGGAAATTCACAGCCAACATCAACATAAGAAGAGAGAAACTCAAGGAAATTCTGCTCAAATCGGCACCAAGACAAGGCTTTCCACTCTCTCTATGTATCTATTCAATATTCAAGATTGAAGTCTTAACCAGAGCAGTAAGACAACTGAAGGAGATCAAGGGGGTATAAATGGGAAAGGAAGAAGTCAAAGTATCATTATTTATTTGCAAATGATATGATAACATACATAAATGGCCCTAAAGTTCCACTGGGAAACTCCTACAGCTGGATAAACGCTTTCAGAAAAGTAGCTGGATACAAAATTAACCCCCAAAGTCATAGCAGCCCTTTTATATGCAAATGGCAAATGGACTGAGAAAGAAATCAGTGAAAACACCCCTTTCACAGTAGCCTCAAATAATATGAAGTATCTTGAGGTAATGCTAACCCAAGCAAGTGAAATGCCCATATGATAAAAAAAATTTTAAGTCACTGAAGAAAGGAAGTGAAGAAAATATCAGAAAATAGGAAGATCTCCCATGATCATGTATTGGTAGGATTAATATAGTAAATATAGCCATCCTACCCAAAGCAATCTACATATTTAGAGCAATCCCTATCAAAATGTCAACACAACTCTTCTTTTGAAAGGACAATTTTCAGCTTCATATAAAAATACAGGAAACACAGGAGAGCTAGAAGAATCATGAACAATGAAAGAGCTGCTGGGGGTCCCACCATCCCCTAGTCTCAGCTGTTACACAGCTATCTATGGTGAGGAACGCAACGTGGGGATTAGCCCCTTTGTAAATTAGTCTCTTTCTTTGCTGATTCAAGACTTCCTTATCTGTGTTAAGTTTTGGCTTTGTCACAGTTATCTTCTGTGTCTGGGAAAGAAAGGGGTGGCAGTATATCCTGAAAGCTTATAGGCTTTCTCCAAGACAGATTCCTCTACAACCATCTGCAGGGAGGCAGGAGGGAGCCGTGGCTTTTCATGGGGAGAAATCTGCCATTTGTGGAATCAAAAATAGAGATTGAATGTATTCATATAAAGGTCGCTATTTCAATTTTAGGATTCTCTTTCGCCCCTGACCTAAACTGCTGAGGAAGAAAACTCAGTCTTTCTGGAATTCTGCTTTGCCTATAGCGAAGGCACGGCCAAGATCCTCACTTTCTCCTGCTGCTGGGTTGTGCATGAGGTTCTCTTTGCTGTCGAAGGAAACCTTCTGGCTTTCGCGTTCACCTTGAATTCCAGATCTGCCATCCCGCGTTGCTCTTAGCAACCATAGTTCTTCAACAATATCTTTGTCAATCTGTGCCAGCCTGGGGACACTGCGCAGGTCACCTTTTCATCCACTCTTTTCCATCCCAGCCTGCCAGCCCTATCAACCGCACCACAGTGTAGGCCAGAGCAAGCGCGCTCTGAGGAAACAAAGGGCCCATGCTGACATCCATCAAGCTGTAAAGAGCCCCTTTTCACCCATTTTTTCTTCCTTTTCCTTTCTTCTATCTTTAAATATATTTATATGGTTGTTCGTTTTCTATAGTCAGCAGTTTTCGAGGTCCCACAACTTTTCAGCCCAAACATCAGGATCACAGCAGTGATTATTTTCGGATAAAATCATTGCACTACATTGAAGTCATCAGCTCTACCTCATCCCCTACCTTTACAAATGGGAACTCTGACGACCTTGGGAGACACATTGTCACACTGGAGGATGAGAATTGGCCTCTACTTTCTAATGCCACATCTAGGACTCCTTTGCATACAGGATTTCTGGTGAAGGCAGGCTGGTGTGGAATTTCGCCTTTAGGGTACCTTACCATGGCCTTTCCAGGGGCCTCACTGTGGACGAGTGAGAACAGACTGAACAGAGATGCTAACATGATGCTCACTGGTACTGTTTTCCTAGCAGAAGCAAGGCTCTGGGTTCAACCTCCAGCATGACCAACAAAGAAAGCAAGTAAATACAGCTGAGCGGAGAAGAAATCAAGTCACAACGTCTAAAGTCTCAAGTGATCCTGGGACTAGGTCAACGTTTTCTGTTTGTGCCGTGTTCAGTCAAGGGAGCAGTAGTTTTACACTCCTGCTAAAGCCACTGAATGCTGAAAGTGGGTCTCGGAACCTCTGTTGTCTTCAGCTAAGAGCAGCCCAGGGGAAGAACAGCCAGTGTGCTCAGGGGTTGAGAGTAAGGATTCCTTCCCAAAAGGTTCCCAGAAACACGCACCACCCACCTGTGGGTTCCTTTAGGTGAGCAATGAGTCTCATTGATAACATTTGTGAAGTCTGACATACAGTAGGGAATAAATCAGTGCAGAAGGTTCAAAGAATTGCAGTGATGTGGTGAGAGAAAGAGCTGCGGGACAAAATGGAGATGCTTGAGACATACCTTGTAAGTTTAGGAGTTCATTTCTGCTTTGGAGCAGCATGTCCAGGAGACATCGGTGTGCATGAGTTCGAATCCAGAAGACATCTAGGGATAAACACAACTGTGTGGCATCTTCAGAATACAAATATTTGAGCACTTGTTGGAAGAACTACATTTCAACAGCTAAACCATATTTCTAAGTCTCTTGAAGGTCCATACAGCTATATTAGCAGAAGGTATATTGTGGAGTAGAGATTCTTCAGATGTACAGAAGAAAAATGGCAGGCTCGCCTATTTCTTACTTCTTTTCCCACGCTCCTGATGCCAGGGTACTTGCAGACAAGTCTGAGGGAGTAGCCACAGTCACTGCCTGACCAAGGAGAGGGCAACAGACCTTGGCTGTCGCACTCTGAAGTGCCGACCTCTGAACTCTCACTGGAAAGACCAATAAACACCTGGCCTGTGCACATCTTTCCTTTCCGGTGTTCATGGGTGGTGTTTGCAGTCTAGAGGTGATACTGATCCTGGATGAGGTAACCCAGGAAGGCAAGGAGAACAGGAGAGGTTAACGCCAGAGCGAGGAAACTCTGGAGGATGTGCATTTAAGGAGAAGGAGAGCGGTCCACAAAGCCTGAGAACTTAACACAACTCAGCTGTAAAAACAGCAAGAGGGCCTTATCAGAGTGGTATCATTGAGGGTGAAAGGTCACCAACATTTAAAAGCTACAGAGCAGGCCAACAACAATGATGCACACCCATTGAATTTGATATTTAGGAATCTATATACTTTAGTGCTTCAAAAGAGGTGGTAATTGATAAATCGTTCCTGACATTATTTGAAAGTGATTCATTTGTTCCACAAACAGCCAAGTGATTTTAAACTAGCATAAACCACTATGCATGCAATGATAATCAAAACCGACTACTTTGAGCCTTGAATTTCATTCCTGTGAATATGCTTCCTACCCACCCAATGAAAACGTGAACCTTTGCAACCTATTGGTTAGGTCTTTGCAACCACTGGAAATGTCTTTCTCTTATGAAATCCTTTAAACAAAAACAACAGCACAGCCAGTGTCACACCAATCCCTCTTCATGCTCTTCATGTCCCACGGAAACCCATACCTTTTACCATGATGCAGATGCTGAACCCAGTGATGGGGTAGAACTTAGACATAGGCTTAGAGAGCTACAGACTATCAGTCTCCACCTGCTCAACCAGTGCTATTGATTCTAACTATGTTGTGTAAGTAACTAAAATAATAGAAAAGACACAATTGGGTCAAGCAGCATACGTACGCACGCAGAAGACCATATCAGAGGTAGACAAATAGGGACACCGTGCTTTAGAAATGAAAGGATATGCTGTCATATATTACATATGTAGATACATAGGAAGTCTGTGTTTTCCTGTTCATTCACATAGTTTTATGTAAATGGATATCATGCGGGTCTAAAAAGAAATTCAAGGGCATAGCTGGTGGTAGATCATAACATCTGAACCTCACTTAGCCCGTTATTGGAATTCACTTGTGGTTCAAAAAAAGAAAGAAAGAAAGAAAGAAAGAAAGAAAGAAAGAAAGAAAGAAAGAAAGAAAGAAAGAAGAAAGAAAGGAAAGAAAAAAGAAAAGAAAAAACTCACCTCACTGGATAAAAGTTGTCGCCACATTTCTTCACGTTGTGTGCACAGAAGCCAAAGCCCACTTGAGGAGAGCTGGGTAGCTGAGCTTGACCTCTCTTCAACAATGGATGGATCCGTTCCCTCCCCAGGCTACTCGGGTTCCGCTGATCAGTAACACTGCTGATTTAGTGGTGGTTTCAGAGCAAGCCACAGCGACAATAGGAGTCAGTTGTTTCCAGCAGAAAAATGAAAGGAGCTGGAAAGATTAAAAGGATGGGCTGAAAATACATATTATTCTGCTAGCGGGGTTTGCTAGCTGCAGACCAGAGAGGCCACGAGAAAGGGTGGGGATGAAGAAAGGTAAACAGGTTTCCGCCCACTCATGGATACCTGTTAGAGCTGGACGGGTGAGAATTCCTTCTGTTAGGATCACTGTAACTTCCATTCCTAACCTTTCAAGCTCAACAAGAGCTTTCACAAGGGGCTTCACGGAATACAAATCTGCCCCACAAGTTATGAAGCATCCAGATTCCTTACGGCATTCTGCTGCTGTTGTTGTTGTTGGGGTGTGTGGAGAGCAGTGTCAAGGGGGTTTCAGATGGCCCGGCTCTGTGCCTTACAGTGTATCTTTATGTTTCATTCAGTGTCCGCATGGAAAAGGTATGAAGTGAGAGAGTCCTATGCATAACATAATGAATACTCAAGTGGATGGATAAAAATGCAATCCTAGCTTGAGACCCCATATTCCACCTAAATAAATGGCTACTGTAAAACATGGATGCCATTTGAAGACCTGCGATGAATATAAATGATAAAGTGTGTGTGTGCATATATGTATGCCGTCACACACATGCAGTGGGATTCCATGAATAATGCCTACACCTAGACAATAAGACAGAGACCCAACCACACTACCAATGTGTAAATGTTAGGACAAATAACCAAAGGCTTTCAAGTGGCTGCCTCTAAGAGCTAAGGGCA
Organism: Microtus pennsylvanicus; assembly: GCF_037038515.1. NCBI lineage: Eukaryota > Metazoa > Chordata > Mammalia > Rodentia > Cricetidae > Microtus > Microtus pennsylvanicus. Next base: position 27,922,881 of record NC_134587.1, on the reverse strand, counting down.
GGGATTGGAGATTGGATGTGGAGTCTACTGTTTGCTAGCAAGCTCTAAAAACCAGAACTTTATAATTTTGATCTTAAAATACTATTTAAATTTAAAGTACAGGTTAGGATAGACAATGCATAATAAAATGATTCTTTTATATTTGTTTGTGAAATCTGTCTGGACTAATATTAGTAACTAATAGCTAAAAAGAGTCTCTGAGCAGTGGGAGGGCAGCAATGACGAAAAGAGAACTTTTACTTTGCCGGGGTGATTATATCTTATTTAATATTGAGTGCTCATTTATTCTTTGAGAATTTCGTATTTGCATAAAATCAATTTTGATCATATTCACTCCAGTCCACTGCAAGTCCTTCCCGAGCACCCCAACCATGGTCCCCTAGCAGCTTTCTTTCCTTTTTTTATTTGATTTTTGGATGAGCATGTTATTTTGTAAATGTAATATTTATATGCAAATTCAAATTCATATGAATTAAAATTAAATAGAACGTATTAGAAATTAAATGGTGAACCCACTTATGTTAAAGTTTATTTGTACATAATCTTAAACTCTGTGCCTCTACTTTGAAACTGAGAATTCTCAGTTTGTCCTTTGGAAAGCAGGGGCACCACAATGGCGAGATGTTCGGGGACCGAGGCTGATGGAGTGGCATTCTTGATGAGGTCAGGTGACATTATTACACAGAAAAGCATATTGCACATTTTAAAGCACAGAACAAATGCATGCCTGCATTTTCACGGCTGGAGCAGATGTAGACAAATGATAACCCACAGCCGGCAACTGTCAGCCCAGAGACTGGCAAGTTTTCAAGATGACCCCAAACTACGATTTTCCAGAATTGATTATCATTCAGATACATGCCCACACTACTAAACGTTTGGCTACTGTGAGTCCTAGACTAAAGTGTAGCATCAATGGCGTCCTGTCTCCCTGGATGGAGATTAATTGGTATACGAGAAGCATATGTGGCGAGCTAGGTTGCCCGGAGAACTCACAGTGCCGCCAAGTTTCTTGCTTTGATCTTCAAGTGCACTGCCTGGCTTGGTTCTGTGCTTTAGCCACAAACAATGTTCCCAAACCCACAGCTGTAAACTGCAAACCCACGGCCACAAAGGAGATTAGATAGCGAGTGTGGTTAATCCATGCAAAACCACTGAGTGCTAGGTGCAGGCTTCCAATAATGTTTTGCTGTGTAAATTAGCTAGGGAAGAAGTTGTGAGTAGCAACATTACTGTTTCGTCGCAATGTAACTTGATTCCTGCTTCTGATTTTGAAGGTCTGAGGGCATGTCTGCTTCCTCCACTCTAAGCCACTTAGGTTCTCAAAATTGAAAGGAAGTCCACAGATTGTTTACTCTCCTCTGGTGTGTGATAAAAAAAAAAAAAAAGTTAAGCATCACTGGGGGAAAATGGTTTTCTCTGATTGATCGTTGCTGGCTGTTGAGGAAGTAGTTATGTGTCAAACGGCCACTCTATATTGTGAAGCAATAAGGGTTGAAATGTTCTCCTCTGATGGACTCTCTTATCCCAGCTTTGCTCTTTGGTGGGACACTGAATAATCTCAATATGTCTTTGAAGGATATCAAACTGGATTCTCCCCCCCGGCTTCCTTAGTCCTGGCAAAGTAGTTCCTTAGCTCCAAAGCCTGCTGTCAGGTACTTTATGATTTGAGTGTATTCGATTGTTAGTGTCCCTCGGAAAGATGATGCTGAGAGCTGCCAAAAAATAACAAGCTGCTCCCTCGACAATAACCCTCAGTGTCTGCGAAACTCCTTGCCTGTATGGTTTTATGAAAACAACACAAGAAAGAGGAGCTGTGGTCTGGCGCCCGGAATCCCAGTGTGGTTTATGTTGGTCTCCTGTCCGCCGAGGCACAAAGACTACCGGGATGCAAACCAGGACCAAATTGAAATGCTTAGTCTAATTTTAGAACGTGAATAGCTTTAGTGGCATCTAATGAATTCTTTCGCTGCTTATGCAATCTTCTATCATTGTTTGCACCCAAACTGAGGGCTTAATCCAATTAGCAAAGCAATATCCTGAGAAACAATTATTTCATGGTAGATAACTATGCCGTTATAGGATTCAGAAAATGTAAAAGAAGTTGCTGTGGATCGGGTGTTTATGCTTTCTTCAGATCACATTGAGATTTAACTTCGATTGTATCAGTAATACAATTATACAAGTGTTCAGTTGTATACAGTTTTAGGAAGGTAGTGCTTTCTAGAGGAGTTACAGCCATGAGGGCTCCATCCTCATGGCTGAATTAACTCCATTATTGTGAGCATGAGTTGGATGCATAGGATAATTTCCTTGTACAAGCACATATCCAGTCCCTATCTGTCAATTGCCCTTCTCTTTGCTCTTGTTCATGAAATGATCTAACAGGAAAGCCCTCACGTCTTCCCAGCCACATGCTCAAGGACTACTCCCCCTCCAGGACCAGGAACCAATACGTTTATGTTCACGACAAGTTAGGTAAGTTATGGTTTTCTGTACATTGCATGTTACCTGTTTATGGTATTCGCAATGGGAAGTGTGCTGAGAAAGTGTGTAGTATTTTTACATCAAAACTCTTCCTGTTCTCATTCATGTGAATCAATGTTTCTTAATACCATATGAACAAAGCAAAGATCTTAAGACTGCACCCTGTTTGTTATGGCAGTAAGCAATAGCTGTTCATGGATTTGTAAACAACTTCTTAAAATCAAATTCATTCCATGAAGAGATACAGCTCCACTACAGTTTTTATGCTTAATAAATATATATTCAAATTTCTAATAATTTATGCTGGTCTATTATATGGTTCTATGAATTATCTTAGTTTAGTCTGGAATATCTTGAACACTGAAAGCCTTAGAGTCACCAGAATTACCTTAAATCTTAAATATAATGTTCTACACATCTTCTGTTTATACTATGATGAGCTACATCAAGAATTGTGTCCTTCACAGGCTGCAGAGATGGCTCAGTGGTTAAGCACACTTGTTACTTTTCCAGAGGATCCAAGTTTAGTTCCCAGAATACAAATGGTGGCTCACAACCACCAATAACGCCAGTTCCAGGGGATTTGACACCCTCTTTGGGCATCTTTAGGCACCAGGAGCACACATGGGGAACAGACATACAAGGAGATAAAACCCAAAACACATAAAACTTTTGAAAAATAATTGTGTCCTTTAAATTTAAGTATGATACTGCATGAAGGTGAGTTTTCCAGGGCAAAGCTTATCCATCATGTTCCAGGCATGCTGGACCTTGCCACTTCCCCAGTGCTAGGAAATTCTACTGCCAGTGTGTGGTAGTAGGGACTGCTTTCGTTTTCTGTCAGGTTTGGTGTCTCACCCAACACTTAGAAGGCAAAGACAATAAAATCTCTGTGAATTACAGGCTAGCCAGGGCAACAGAGTAAGACTGGGGCCTATAAAGAAAAGAAGGGAGGAAGGGAGGGAGGGGAGGAGAAGGAAAGAAGGGGGAAGGAAAAAAGGAAGAAAGGAGGGGAGAGAAGGAAGAAAGGGAGGGAGGGAAGGAGGGAGAAAGGAAGGGAGAGAAGGAAGAAAGGGAGGGAGGGAAGGAGAGAGGAAGGAGGGAGGGGGAGGGAGGGAGGGAGGGAGGGGGAGGGAGAGAGGGAGGAAGGGAGGAAGGAAGGAAGGAAGGAAGGAAGGAAGGAAGGAAGGAAGGAAGGAAGGAAGGAAGGAAGGAAGGAAGATTTATTGATTTCAGTGACAAATCTTTCTCTTAATGAAAATCAAACCTATTTTAGGATGTTTCTCCTCTTACATTTATAGGACTGAACATCAGTTTCCTCAAGTTCTCTCCAGGAAGCTGAGAGCCAAACACCCTGAACTAACTAATACAAAGTAACTTGGCAGGAATGTTTCAACCACATAAGTCTTTAGTGCCCTTGGGTGAAGTTTGGATGCTAAGATTTGGTATCTGTAGCCAGATACCAAATGTTGAAGACTAGAGAAAGGGGGTCCTGGGTAAAGACCAAAATACCGGAGAGAACTCAGGACCAGCTGACCTCCTTACTCCTGCCGGGAGCAACAGATCTTATTACTAAATCTCCTGTTGTTAGGACCCTGGAAGATTGTGACAGTCACATAATAGATGTTTGCACTGGCGGTTTAAAAAACTACCTTAATTCCAGAGAAACCCAGATTTCCCTTTGTTGTGTGCCTATAAATTGCCTAAGACTTAATGACCATCAGAATTCCATCCGTGGAATTCTGCGGGTTCCCTGTGGCCAGTTTCAACCACGCTGGACCAAACTGGGTGAAACCACAGCTCACTTAGTGATTTTTCACACCACATGAAGTGAAACTCTGTCTTCACCAAGTTTGGAAAAACAAGAGAGGGGTGGGGAGGCTGCCACAACCCCTAACTGAATTAGAGGGCCTCACTTCCTGCCTGAGGAAGTCCAACACTTCTGTGAAGAATTTCTCAGAAGTTTGGGGGATGCTTCAGTTCTTTAAGGGAACCTGGAGTGGGACACGCAGTGTGTTCTGCCCAAGACCATACATGTATGCTGTGCCAGGCCAGCAAGAAGAGGGCAGGGTGTAAGAGGGATACAAAGGATTATTTGTAACAACAACAACACAATAAAGCAGAACAGAACAACAACACAAATCCTTTCAGAACAACACAAGTCTTTTCAGAAATTACTTGATTCTTATCCAGTTTCACAGTAGCATGTAAAAGTAAACCCTTTAAAAGCCCTCTCATGGGCCAGCTGTCTGAGAGCAAGTTCACCTTCTTCTGAAGACCAAAGTGTTGTCCTTCCTTGGGTACACGAGGCCCAACATCACCCAAGACCCTGCCCTCCACTGGGCTCTGGCATTGCACAGGAGTATGCCGTGGGCAAGAGACACTTCGTACTCCACCCCACTTTTCCTCAAAGGACTGAACCATTCTCCTTGAAAAACTGGACCCCAGAGGATGCCAAGAAAGCTCAGAAGTGCACTTCCCTTCCCCCAGACAGCCTTTAAGATCCACATATCCGTGTGCTTATGCCCATGTTCTCCCCAAGTTTGATTTGAGGCTCCTCATTCAGGCTCCTCCTGAACTTGTGCAAATCTTGCTTCTTTAAGTAGAGACAAAAAGGAAGAGTTTAGCAAATTCAGCAAGTCACTTCCTCATCACCATTCAAGAAGAGAGTACATTTTACCTTAAAAAACATCCTCACAACCCATTGTGGCTCCTACTGTATCAACATTAATTAACGGAAGAAATGTTAATTCAAATGATCAACTAGTTAATGAATTCATGATTTCTTAAGTTCAAAAGAACCTATTTGAATCTCAGTAATAAAAATCCACAATTATTTAGTAAGGGTTTAATGGAGACTCCCCTTTTAGGGCTGATTTTTCCAAGGTCAATCACTCTATGTGCGTTGTCTGGCTGTGGATCTCTGTATGTGTTCCCCTCTGCTACAGAAGGAAGCGTCTCTGATGATGGCTGAGATGGTACTGATCTGTGAGTATAGCAGAATGAGATCAGGAACCACATTATTGCTGTGTTCTTTCACTAGAACAGTAGTTTTTTTTACCCTAGGTTTTACCCTAGGTCCCTGGTCTACTTAGTTTCAGGTTCTTGGCCACCCAAGCAGTGTTAGGTATGGGTTCCGTCTTATGGACTGGGCCTTCAGTCAAATCAGATGTTGGTTGGTTATGCCTGCAATCTTTTTGCCACCATTGCACTGGCCGGTCTTGCAGATGGTACAATTTATAAACTATAGATGTAGGCAGGCACCAGCCTGAAGTCTCCATGTTGAACGGGTTGTGTAGGTGTTTTATTTGACAGTGGTGCCTTGCAGTCAGTTTGTGAAGACCAATCCATAGTCTTGGCAACAGCCTGAATTGTTTGGGGGTTCCCCTGGGACCTCTTTAGTCAGCAGTTCAATCAGATGGAACTCATTCCAGGTACTGGAAACTTCATTTGGTAACAAGAGATGTCCAGCAAAGGCTCTATCTGCTCCATTATTTGGCAAATTCATTTCGATCACCTTCACATATGAATATAATTTAGAAAACTTCTACTATATTTTTTTCTATACTGCCCCTCACGTAGTCCTTAATTTTAACTATCTCTCCCCATATTCCCTCCTCTTCCCCGTTTCCCTTTCCCCTGCTTACTTGATCCTCCCCACTACCCATCCATTCTTAACCATCTATTCTATTTCCCCTTCCTAGAGAGCTCTATCTGTACCCCCAGTCCCTTACTCTAACCCCAACCTCTCTGTTTCTATGGATTGTAGCTTGGTAATTATTGACTTAACAAATAATATCCACATATAAGCAAATACATACCATACGGTAGGGGAGGGGTATCGAGGTGCCTCACTCAGGATGAGTTTTTTCTAGTTCCATCCGTTCACCCGTGAATTTCATCATTTAAATTTTTATGGCTAATTAATATCCCATCATGTGCATGTATCACGTTTTTTATCTGTTTGTTTTTTAAGGGCCATCTAGGTTGTTTCCAATTTCTGGCTATTATGAATAGAGCAGTAATGAACATGGTTCAGCATCCTTGTGGTAGGATAAAGCATCTTTTTAATATATGTCCAAGAGTGGTTTGGCAGGACCTTGAGATAGATCAATCCCCATCTTCCTAAGGAACTGTCACCCTCATCTCCATAGTGGCTGTGTAAGTTTGCAGACCCAGTGTTTCCCTTACGTCACATTCTTCACCATCATGACCTGACACTTGTTTTATTGATCATAGCCATTTAGAAGGGTATAAGATGAAATCTTAAATAAATTTTGATTTGCATTTCCCTGATGGCTAAGAATGTTGAACATTTCTTTAAGTGTTTCTCAGTCTTTTGAATTTCCTCCTTTGAGAACTCTCTGTTTATATATGTACCCCATTTTTAATTGAGTTATTTGCTTTCTTAATATCTTGGGAATGTTTTAGTCCTTCATATATTTTGAATATTAGCCCTCTATCCAGTTTACAGATGGTGAAAAGTATTTTCCCATTTTGTATGCTGACACTTTGTTCAAATGATGGTGTTCTTTACTACTCAGAAGCTTCTCAATTTCATGAGGTTCCATTTACTAATTGTTGGTCTTACTGCCAAAGCCAATAGCTTTAAGACTATTCTCCACTTTCTCTTCTATGAAGTTCAGTGTATGTAGGTTACGTTGAGGGTCTATGATCCATTTGTAGTTGGGTTTTGTGCAGTGTAATAAGCATGTACCTATTTGGAATCTCCTGTATGCAGTCATCTAGTTTGACATGTACAATTTACTGACAACATTGTCTTCTTTCCAGGTTTCATCTCTGACGTCTTTATCAAAAATCAGGTGTCCATAGGTGTGTGGATTTCAGTCTGGGTCTTCAGTGTGATTCCATTGATCAATGTGTCTGTTTTTGTGCCAATACCATGTTGTTTTTATTACTGTAGTTCTGTAGTACAACTGGAGATTGGAGATGGTGAAAACTCAGCAATTCTTTTATTATTCAGGATGACTTTAGCATTTTTGCATGTGTGTTCATGAGGGAAATTGGTCCGTAATTCTCTTTCTTCTTGTGGCTTGGTTATCAAGGTACCTGTGACCTCATAAAAAGAGTTGGAGAATGTTTTTTCTGTTTCTATTGTATGGAATCATTAGAGGAGTATTTGCATCAACTGTTCTCTGAATGTCGGGTAGAATTTTGCACTAAAACCATCTGTCCCTAGGAGTTTTTTAGTTATAAGACTCTTAAAGACTGCTTCTATTTCACTGGGTTATACATCTGTTTAAATTACTTATCTGATCTTGACTTAACTTTGGTAAGTGATACATATCAAAAAACCTATATATTTCTTTTAGATTTTTCTAATTTTGTGGAATACAGGGTTTTAAAGTGTGGCCTTACTATTTCTGTGGATTTCTTTGGTGTTTGTTGTCATGTCCTCCTTTCTATCTCTAATAATGAGTACATTCTCTCTCTACGCCACCATTTAATTAATTTGGATCAGGGTTTATCAATCTTATTGATTTTCTCAAAATACCAACTGTTTTATTGATTATTTGTGATTTGTTTGTTTCCATTTTACTTATTTACATTTGATTCCTTTCATACGCATGAAAATTTTTAAAGAAACAAAAAAATCACACTACATGTGTTATTAAGTTACTAGTAAGAGATCCCTCCATTTTTTATATAGACACTTAGTGCTATGATGTTGCCTCTTAGAAACACCTTCATTGCATCCTATAAATTTGTGTATGTTGTTTAGTCATTTGCATTTAACTCTAGAAAGTCTTTTATTTCTTTCTTAATTTCTAGGTGTGACAGAATATTTTAAGTGGTCAAATCACAACCTATACTTTGCTCTTAAGAAGCAAACATTTATAAAAATAATGAATTTACAGAGGAAAAACGCACTGAAAGGCTATCTGGGCATTCTAGAATGAACATAGGGTAGAGGAAGACTAACTGGAAAACTCAGTCCAAGACTATTAGAAACCCTTGGGCACCTCCTTTGGCTCAATTGCTTTCTCTTCCTAGGCAGAAGGACACATTTAGAATTCCTGAAGCCCACTAAAAGCAGTGCCCTCCTCCCTACCTCCCCCCCACACCATTTGCAGTTTCACTTCCTGTGATTTCAGTTACCCATGGTCAACTATAGTCTGAAAAAATGAAATTCTCAGAGATGAACAATTCGTGCTTTCAATTTTGCAGAGTCCTGAGTAATAGATCTCACATCTTTTAACTCTGTCTTACACCGATGTGAGCTTTCTCTTTATCTGGCATATCCCAGCTGTATAAATTATCGCTCATTATTTAATTTCTAACAGTCTTGTTTATGAGGCCCAAACATACTTGTGTTCAGGAAACTCTAATCATATTTAACAACGCCCCTAAAGTGTAGGAGAAGTGGTGTTGGTGATCTGTTATGCCACATAAAAAGTTCGGTTTTCCCCTTAAGTAAACCAGTAAGGAGAGTAAGAGATACTGTTGGAGCCCACAATCATACAACTTCTGTTACAGTACTCACTGTCTTAACTCTGTTTTACGACTCCTATGCCCCATTTACAAATTCACCTTTATTATGGATAGACATCTATGGGGGAGACATAGCATTTATGTAGAGTTCTGTATTACCTGCAGATTCGGTTATCTATTGGAGGTCCTGAATATGCCCCCAACAGATGTATAAGTGAGACTGGAACCCATACACTGTGTGTCTTTGATCAACAAATCATTTTTAAATGCTAGGTAATGTCCTCAGGAAAAATGAGGAGAAAAAGATGCATATACAAAGAAAAAAATGGTGAATGGCAGATTATTACTAGTTAACAAGTATAAAGTCCAGAAAAGCGCTATGACTCTCTCTTAAAATCTAACCTACTAATGCTATTGATGGTTAAAGGTATTTACTTCAGCTGTTCTGTCATTCAGGATTGTTTGGCGTCAATATGTTTGAGACCAGGGCACATTCAGTGCGTATTCAGCTATAGCCGTATGTGAACTGGTAAGTTCATCCACCCAAGCCCCTGTGAACGGGACCTTTTGTGTTCAAGAATGAGCCATATGTCAGTGTGGAAGGAGGAAACACAGGTTTGGAACTGTGCCCCGCAAATCAGACAGCCATGGAAAGGCAAAATGGCAACACACCTTCTCCAGAATACACATGGGTCTCTTTGTTGTTTGCATTTTCCAGCTGTGTCAGTCAAATGTTTCAGCACCCTGAGAGAATGCCTGATAAAAACAACATAAAAGAAGAAAGGACCAAGGACCGTGAAGCTCACTGCGTGGGAATTATAATCCAGTCTGTGTGCTCCATTGTTGTGGGCCTGAGGTGAGAGAAGCGTGTGGCAGAGGAGACTGCTCATCTGATGGAAGCTGAGAAAAATAAGAAAGGATGCGGATGAGACATCTCCATCCAGGATGTATCCCATTGACCTCCTAACCCACTACCGAATAATGCAGCCATGCTAGGACTCCATCAAAAGACAGTCCATCATCTGATCCAATCTCTTCCCCAAACACCCTGCTCTGAGACAGCTGTATTAGGAGCCAGAACTTCAACACTCAAGCTTTGGGAGTAAACACTTCATATTTAAACCACGGTATTATCCCTTTACTGATGAATAAATCCCAAACATATACTTCAAGCAAACAGTGCTGACCTAGCTCCATCCCTGACACAGTAGGCAAACTGAGTCAGGACTCAGAAATCCTTCCATGAGGTAGGTGATGGAGAGGACTCAATTCTTTGTTCCCTCGTGACATTCCGTCCACAGCGAGCACTTTTTAAAATGTTTCTGAGCCGGGCGGTGGTGGCGCACGCCTTTAATCCCAGCACTTGGGAGGCAGAGGCAGGCGGATCTCTGTGAGTTCGAGACCAACCTGGTCTACAAGAGCTAGTTCCAGGACAAGCTCCAAAGCCACAGAGAAACCCTGTCTCGAAAAACCAAAAATAAATAAATAAATAAATAAAATGTTTCTGAGCATCACGAAGGAGTTTATCAATTGATATATGGTAGATAACAGATGGTTTGACCAATGGTTGGGTAACTGGCTTGTTCATTCATTCATTCATTCATTCGTTTAACAAATACTGTTGAGAACCTCTGATTGGGAAAAATGTGGGATGGAACAAACATTAAGCTGGTTGGGAACAGAAAAGCTAAGGAGTAGTTAGTAGCAATGCAAAAGTCGTGGGGGCATTGGTGCAGGAATGCATGGAAGGAAATAGTTAACCCTTTCTGAGAGAGCTGTCCCAGTGAGGTAAGTACATGTAAACTATAACGAGGAAGTAGAAGAAGAAGGAATGTTGCTAAAGACAAGAAATCACAAGAAAAGACGTGCAGAAAAACAACCAACCAGCTGCAGTTTCTAGATGCTTGCTATGGCCCTGGAGCTGTTCTTAACATTCCCATGTAATGACTCATGCAGTCCCTACAGCAAAGCCATGAGGTGAGCACACTTAAAAAAAAATAGCACATGAGAAGGCAGGTCCAGAAAGGTCATAGCTCTTCCCAAGCTCTCTGAGGTGGTGGTGACACCGCTGAGCTTTCAGAGCCATGCCGGCCCTCCACCACTGCAGTCTGACTGAGTTCAGGGTGCAGAGGGTTTCCGATAGGGCTAACCTAGAATTAGTCTGAAGGACTATGGTGGTAGCCCAAAGCAGAAACAGCACTCGGAGGGACTTCCGCCCAGCTCAAGGCCTCACGGCTGGCTGCTGTGTGAAGATAGTCGGAAGAACAGCTGTGCAAAGCAGCCATTGTCTCGAGCCCGTCTATCAGTAGAGCTGGGAAGCACAAAACAAGGACGGAGAAACATTCATCACTTGCCACAGGCTCCTGTAATTACACACAGATGAATGAGGCTCAACCACCTCGGTGTTGCAACACTGGTTTTTGTTCTTCTGTGACATTTTTATTCTGCAGCCAGCCCCCCTCAAGTGTTACATGACATGCATTCATTTTCAGTACAGATTTTGTATTGGGAATTTTATGACATTGCCTAACGGGAGCTGCCGGAGGTGTGACAATTACCAGAAGGACTTATGCAGTGGTTTTCCGAGTCTCCTTCTGCAACATGACCCATCTGCCCATGGTTTCCTTCGCTTCTTGGCATTTCTCCTTCCTTGTCAGCCAGGAGCAGAGGCAACTAGCAGAGCACTTCATGGCAGCCATTGCCGGCGACACTAGGCTCAATGCTTGTTAAAAGCCACCCATGATGGATGACTGTATCAGAAGCCACACAAGATGGCACCTTCCTGGAAGAGGCCTTCAGTGGCTTCTCACAGTCGCTTAGTAGTTTTACCGACAATTTCTCTCGTGTTCTGGTTCTGAACCTAGCCTCTATCTCCTGAGCCATCTCTCCAGGCCTTTACCTACAACTTCACAATGTTTACCCACCATTTTACCTCGGATTTCTGATGCTGTGGGCAATTATAAAATTATATGTACACTTTATGTCTTTTAATCTTCAAAACAGCTTCGTGTGACATCAGAGGCTGGAGTCTCAGAGAGTTTACAGTGCTCCCAGCTGGGCTGTGTAATTGTCAAGGCTGTAAAGGTAAGATTCAAACTCGTACTCAGTGTTCTGCTTACACAACAGACTGTGGACGTCTTCATCCACTCTCCATAATCACCGCGTTCTGCTTCGGGTGACTCTGGAGCGGCTGGTTAAAATACTATAATAACAAGTCAGAAATAGAATTAAATATCTTTGGCTCACCCACTTTTACGAGTACCAGGCATGCAGACTTTGGTATACACCTGCACTATCACAGCTTACGTTCCTTACTGTGCCAGCAAATGCAAAAGCTTCATGTGGTAGTTGGAGTGAGCACATAATCCCAAATGGAAATGGGCTCTAGACTTTAAAATGAAAAAGACAGGAAGGAAGGAAGGAAGGAAGGAAGGAAGGAAGGAAGGAAGGAAGGAAGGAAGGAAGGAAGAAAACTTAGTGCAACATTGAATATTAGAGGAAGTGGTGCATGCCTTTTATCTGAGCACGTGAAAGGCAGAAGCAGCCAGATCTCTGTGAATTCACGGAAAAGCAAAAGAGCTGCAGACTTGAGACCTAGTCTCAAAACAAAACCAAAAACTCCTTTCATTTGGAACTTGGCCTTTTAACACTGAGACCTAAAGTTATTAAACTCACGTTGCTGCCTAACTGCAAAGACTAAATCTTTCCCCAGTAGAGCAGCAAACTTCTTCCCACCAGTGTGTTGCTTTTGCACCTCTGTTAGCTCCACCAAAGGTCAGAGTCAGAACCTTGGGATCTGTGGGAATAAGCAGGTGAAGGTAGTAAGCAGTTCCTATTGGTCCTTTGCCAAGGGATCTTTTCTGATCTCAGGGTTTTGATTTGCCCATGTGTGGGATGACAGTGCTAACATCTGGAGTTCTTCCTTCTAGTTCCTCATGCACTCTCTTCCTTTATGTGATGGTAGGAGTGTGGTCCAGCGATAGCCACAGACTCTGTCATAGCCGCGGTAGAATGGCTGGTGGCCATCCTCCCTCACACACACACATCTTCGAACTCCAGATAATCCAGTCTCCTGTCCCAGACTTTAAAGCTGGAGCAACGCTTTTCTTTACGTGTCCTCTGTTTAAAATGCAGTGATGAGAAACGTGCCTGTCTCCCTCATCTATGCATGCCCATTTGGGAGCCCCAGGTCTAATATTTTCCTTCTATTTTCATGAATCAAGATTCAAACACAGAACAAACAGAACACGTGGTGATTTCTAAGTTGGCTTGCTTGGACTGGTCCTTTTTACTCTAATAATGTCCCAGGTTGGTCACTGTTACACTCAGAACCTCCCATCTGTACTGCATTCTGGTCTCCTGCGGCAACGTGCCTGATACATTGTCAGCTCCACTAAATCCCAAACTCCTAGGTGACAGAGGTGACAGGGACCTCTGCTTTCACCTACAAACGATCCTTGTGTAGAACACATTCCGGAGCTGAAGTTCAACAGGACGTAGCATTTCCATGTATTGGTCTGGAATCTTCCCCATAGTCCGCTAGGGAGCTCCCCAAGTGGCAGATCTCAGGCTCCACAATGTCCTTTACTGGCAGATTGTGGAGATTTGGTGACTCTCTCTTTCCTTTGCCTCACGGGTCTGCTAAGTGGCTTACCCTAGATAGAAGGAGAAGAATCCCAGCCACCTCCCGCGCCACACTGCCTTAGCATGAGACTGTGTATGAAGCAGGTGTTTGATAAAATATTTATCAAGCCTCTTCCTATTTGTAATTCCTACGCCTCTTTCCAGCTTGCACATTGGCGTGATGGGTTTAACAGTATCCTCAAATTCACACAGTGAAGTCCCAATTCCACAGATTATTAAAACAATTAGAAAAAATAATTGCAATCGTAATTAGTTGTATTAATTGTAATTAGTTCAGTAGAATGTAAGGATTCTACTGAACTAATTACAATGAATGTAGTGGCTCTACATTCATTTCACTCATAGCGTATATACAGATAAAATGCGGACACAGATGCATCCACTGGACACATGCTCTGTGGGCATGAAAAGAAGCCAGCTCCAACACAAGGCCAGCATCTGGGAGAAAGCCTTCTTTCTCTCTTCTCACACCACCGGCCTCTTGATGTCAGACTTCTAGCATCTAGGACATAGAGAAAAAGACATCCGACTTTGAGCCCCCCTGATGACAGACTTAGCAAACTACACAGAGTCGTGATATACTTTGAAAGTTCCTTGCCATCTTCTCTGCTCAGTGGTGTTTCTGTGTCCACTGCCATACTTTCTGAATTCTTGTGACCATGTCATCTTGACCTCTAGGATCCATTTAGGCTTTGAGTTCTCGGTCTGCTACTGGCTTCTATGATCTAAGATATCAGTGTCTCAAATCCACAGCATGCAGGCCTGATTGACTTTTGTAGAAGTTGTTGCTTGTATTCAAGGATGCTTCTGTGTTCTTGAGAATATAAATTCAGATGTCAAATTAAAGTACTACAGAGATATTTTCTAGTTGAGAAAAACAAATTGGAGAGTATGACCCCCCCCCCTGGGTCTTATTTCCCTTCTGGTATTTTTGAAAAGCCAAATATCTGGTCATTAGCAACCCCTATGCTTTTTTGGTAGACAGGAACCATTGCAGATCTTGAAGAAGGGAGTCACTCACTCTGCTGAACTTCCCAGCATTGTCTCAGACCAATCCCTGCTGTGATGCAGCTTTTGGAGTTGTTGCAGTTTAATAACTAACATGCTTAGTGTTCGTTAAGGTTGATGAAGCCCAGTGAACTTCTCTGCCTATACCTTTTGTGTGCTCTGAACTAACTTTAAGCCAAAGTCCCTCCCAGGAAGATGTAGCAGGATTCCCCAGACAGGACTCATGAACTCTAATGACAGTATCAGCAAAACCTCAAGGTTCTGACCCAGAGCAGCCTCTAGCTTGGAGCATCATATGTACGAGTCACTTGCCACCCAAGCCATTAGATGGCTATATAATATTCCTAGAAGCTTAAAAAATGTTCCTAACTCATGTTTTAATTTAACCTAGGAAAGGCTGTTTCTGAACTTCTCATGATTATTAAAAAGTAACTGTTTTTTAAACAAACAAACAAACTTGGACATTAAATATGAATTAGCTAACTTCCAGGGTCTGTCTGATAGAAGCACTCACAGCAGCCATTCCGGAGGAGGGCCTTTGTGTTACACTGGCTCACCTACCTCACAGTGCAACCTGTGTGCTGAGCGGATATGCCATGCCTGGTTTGTAGCTGCCCTTCTCCTACACAGCAGAGCACAGCGCTCAGGTAAGCAGCTCTCTACCCGCCCTGCACACTAATCTCACCTTGAGGGCTATAAAGAAAGACTCCAGGGTCCAACCACCAACCCCAGAGAATCTGATTTAACGTGTCAGCAGTAAGGCACAGACATTAGGATATTTTTTAAAGGCCTCTGGTAATTTTAAAGGCTGGGGTTGGCAATTACTGGTGTCTACTGAAGTATGTTAAAATGCACCATTGTCATGGTAACCAGAGTTAGCCAGGATCTACTGAAAAGCTCTAGTTTTTCTAGGCCCTTCTCCTTCTCATGCAGAAGCTCACAGGAGTCCAGCACACACGGAGGGGAGCTTAAATCACTCCTGACCACACTTTCACACAAAAGAAGTTTTATTAGAAAGCAGTGTTAATTGCTTATCTTATTGCTATTAATTATATTGCATTTCTTCCTACTAATGTCACTCTCCCACCAACTTTAAGCAATGTTCTACACACTAACAAGCTTTCCCTATGACTATACAAACATTCTGCTCAGCCTGAACAGTTGTGGGCGATGTTTTACTTTTTTTTTTTTAATTCTTCTTTGATTGTCCTAAGCGAGTTTCCTGCTTTCTCTTCCCTTCTACTTTAGCTTTAATAGCTGTGAACTGGAATAAAGCCCTGCAAGTTCCTAGCAATGGGACGAGCCTATGGAAAGCTTCTGCTGCTTTGGCTAAGGGAAAGGCTGACTGGCCACGCATAGCTGCTGGGGAAAATGCCAGGAGAATCTGACTTTCTTCTGCCTCTCTCCACCCTGAACACCCCCGTCTCTACAATCCCATTGGGAAGTAGATGATCAGTGACCACGCACCCTAGGGCTTTATTCACCAAGCTCCATAGTGATTGTCCTGTTTCTCCACCATTATCTTCTTCTTGATGTCGGCTGTACCTTGACTCTTCAAAGAGATTTCCCAAATGCCCAGTGCCCACAGTGCACAGTGTAGCTCTCGTCAACTAAATCAATGTCGAGGGGCAAAGAAGGACCTCGTAATTTTGAACACACCCAGTTTGGGTCCCAGCACTGTTCTGAATGAGGGAACAAGGGAAGTGCTTCTCAATTGCTTACCAGATCACTGAGTGAGCCCTGGTTCTTAGACTGTATTCCACAAAAGTCTTTCCCTATGGGAACATATTCAAATTAGCGAATCAAAATGCAAATTCACTTAAATTTGGGTCTCGGCTAAGTCAAGTATAATTTTCAGTATAAGTTTGTCCCGTTTGACTTGTCTGAGATTCACACTTCAATGGCATCCTGTATTTTATTCACCAACCTCACCCAGGTAGCTGAGCCCCACCCTAATGAAGTCATCTTGAGTGCACTGTGGTAACCGTCTTTTAAAGACACTTTAGCTGATACCAATCTCAGGTTTTAGGAGCAAATTTAGGAATGTTGTTAGTTCAGAAGCCCCATTTTTTTCACTGGTTCCTAACACGTGAAAATATTAGGCTAGAACTGTGTCACGTTGAGAAGTTGAATCGAACTCTACACAGAGGAGGACTCACTGTGCAGTGAATCCCGGAACAAAAGTTGGAATTTGTTTGCTGAGTGTGTAATGAATTCCCTTGAACATTTAGACAGTAAACATTTCAGACGCTAATCTTGATTGTCATCTTGACTGGACTGAAGACTCGGGAGACGAGTAAGCTATCCCAGGGGGAATATTTATGAGCTATTTCCAGAGAGAATCAGCTCGGTGGAGAAGACACACCTTGCATATAGATGGACTTGTCCCATAGTCTGGGAATCCAGACAGAATAATAGAAGGAAAACAGAAAGTCAGCAGCCTGAGCACAGCTCTCCTTCTCTCTTTATGCTAGCAGACTGTTGTGATAAGAGTTGCTGGACTCTGCTTGCTTTCCCTGCCGTGATGGCCTCAGTCTTCTAAATTCACGAGCCCAAAATAAAATGCTCCTTCCTTAAGCTTTTTGTAAGGTAATATAAGTTCCTCTTTATGTTACATCCTGATGTAAGCTCAATGTTGAAAATGCTTAGACCCTGCCCATGCCAACAATAATATGACGTCAACTACCAATGGAATTATGACCAACTCTAACCTTAGCTAGCTAAGAAGAATTTACCTAGTAACAGGTTCAGTGAAAATAAACCAAGTCATAAATATTACCAAGAGCCTAGAAAGCAGTGAGGTTCTGTGTTAAGTAAACATACAAGTCCAACGTGGTCCTGCACTACAGCAGAATTCCTTCACTTCTGGACCCAGTATCCCTTTGCCCTCTACAAATTACATAAATGTGAATTAGGAAGGCCGAAGGCCTCGGCTTATTTATTACGTATTTATTAATTAATTTAAGGTTAATACTTTCCTCTAGTATCTAAATTGTTGATAAATCATTTTAAATGAAAATAACTTTTATATAGAACAATTAAGGTCAGGGCAAGTTTTTGGAAATTTTTAAAAATATCTAACTTAATAAAAGACAGCTGAAATCTCAGATCCATTTCCCTGTGCAGCCTGTTGAGTTGTGTTATTTTGGTGAGAGTATGGGAGGAAAATCTGGTCTCATCCTGGCAAGATCATCAAAATGCCAGTGTCACTGAAGGGGCATACAGTATGGCCATGTGATTAGTGAGACCTGGGAGGAGGCCGTGGTTCAGCCTGTGGTTTCCACACAGGCTGGATTAAATAGCATCTTTGTAAATTATTTTGTCACAAATGCATACACACACAAACAGAATATCCTTCACCAGGGCATGACTTTAATCACAGAAACATCAATCCATATTTCAAGTAGTCCTGCAAAATTCTTTTTGTTTTTCTCTAAATGTTGAACAATCCGATTTTATACTGTAACCTATGAGAGTAGGCGATGATTCCAGCATTTTCTTACGTTTAACTTCTTCAGTTCTCGGCACCAGTGCTAATTTGTGGTCTCCATTAAGAAATCTTTTCAGGTTATGTGTTCACGCCATGAGAGCTACTTTAGTTAACTAGGAGTATACGCTCCGTGACTCCAGCTACCCAGATCACATGAACTACGAGAGGATAAGCAGGAGAGAATATCACGGCCATTGCTACATCATTGTTCAATGCCACCCCTGTCCCCTCAGACACCTTGGGCAATACCATGGGCATGCCATCATCTACTAGGGAGCTGAAAAAGGGGACCGGGATCAAGCAATGTGTTAGTGATTGGGTATGCTTAATTTTCTAAAGCCTTACCATATTAAAAGTGAATATTTTCTTGCTATCCCATGGATAAGGCTTGGACCACATTCTTAGGACAGATAACTGGATAGAAGCTGATGCTTATCATGGATCTGGAATGCTTCCGTGCAGTGAGATACCCACTAGGAGCACTGGGGCAAAGTGGTAGCTAAGGAAAGGTATGTAGGGCAAAGGTGTTCTTAACTGTTTGAGGAACGAAGGCAAGATAAACATGGTAGTCTTTGGGGTTGACTTGCTTGCATTTCCTCTTGCTGTGATGAAAACACCTTAATAAAACCAGCTTGGACAAAGGGATTATCTTAGCTCCCCGTTCCAGGTTGTGGTCCAACACTGATGGGAAGTCAAGGCAGGAAAGGCTTGAGAGGGTCATAGGCTAGGGCAGAAAGAGAAGAAGTTACATGTATGTTGGTGCTCAGTTCATTTCTCTACTGTTACAAGGAGGTCAGGATCTGCTGTCAGAGAATCACATCTTTTGCAGGGGATGGGCCTTCCCATCTCAATTAAATAAATAACTCCCCGCAGACATGCCAATATGACCTAGACCAGTGGTTCTCTACCTTCCAAATGCTGTGGCCCTTTCATAACAGTGCCTCGTGTTGTGGTGACACCCAACCATAAAATTACTTCATTGCCGCTTCATAACTGTAATGTTGCTACTCTTGTGAATTGCAGTGTAAGCATCTGATAGATAGTATATACATCCCCCAGGAAAGGATTGTTGACCCAAAGGGGTCACGAGCCACATGTGGAGAACCACTGGTCTAGACAATCCATCATTCAGATTCTTGTTCTGATTGATTCCAGATTGTGTCAAGTTGACATTTGAAACTAACCCTCACAGGGATACCACCCCTCAAAGAAGGGGAGTCGTATACTATTATTTTAAGTGGAATGCATTTGAAATCCCCTTTGCTGGAAGTCCTAAAAACTAGGAAGTAGCACTAACTGATTGATGGGTGGGGATCGGACACAGCTAATAGTTAGACACATGGTTGCTCATCTATTACCACAGCAACTCAATGTGCTGGGTGCTATACATGAAGAAGCTGAGGTTCACAGACTGAAAAGATGTGTCCCTTTTTATAATACCCTCAGGAAGCATATGATAGATGCTAGGGTTTGAATACGAACATTCCTCACAGGCTAAGGGGTTAAACAAATACTTGATCCCCAGTTGGTAACACTATCTGGGATGGAGCCTAACTGAAACAGGGGGATTCGATGGACATGGGGGGGTACGAGCAGATCCCTGCTAATACTTGTCCCTGGCCACTTTCTATCCCTATTCTCTGCTTCTGGCCTCCATGACACACTTTCTCCATCACGGTTATAGACACTTCTGACACCAAAAGAATTCCTGTTTTTGTGACTGTTCATTCAGGTGCTTTGGTGACCATGGTGAGAAAACAGCTCATAAACAACAGAAAAGGGAAACAAAGAGACAGCAGTCATTCTTGAATGTGGTGAACTCTGTGAAGTTAAAACAGAGCTGAGAAAATAAATAGAAAGAAAAGAAAATGTTGATTGAGTGGTCAATTACAGCCTCTCCTATAGGTGTTTAAATTAGATTTTAAGGATGCAAAGGCTGTAGCCATGGCAGAAAATGGAGTGAAACCATGTTAAGAACCAAGGCACATGCACACACTCTGGTGTGGGAGCCATCCTTAGAAACCGCCTCCTGCCTGTAGCCAGCCATATGTAGAAGTGAGCGGAGAAGGTGCTGGCTCCTGCTGCCAGAGCTCTCGGATTTCTCTCATGTTACATCTCTTACGACTCTTTAAGCGATTGAGCTATTAAAATATGACCTGGCCCTCTGAGCCATGACCATTGTGTTGTGATCTGGAGGCTCTTATCATTTTGATAAGATTACTCAAGCATGACATGTGAACAAGACACAGCCTGGCCAGTTCTCAAAAGGAAATCTGATACAATTTACAAGATAAAAGAGAGTTAAGCAATCAATTATGACAATATAGGCCTGGAAATGCATGGTTTTGTAAGAAATGGACATATTTGTTCCTGAGCTATGTTTAATAATAGTGTATTATCCCCTTGCCATATTTCCCTAAGAGACTCTGCTGCAATAATTTGCTCAGCCTTGCTGCACAATGGCTATATAACTTACCACATAATATCAAGAACCCTAAAGAACTTTCCATGATTGCCAGGCAGATGGTGAATATTGGGTGGGGCCCACAACTAATTCTCTTTGTCTTAGAGATTCAACATTCCAGATCTGATTTCATTTAAGCAGGGTCCACTGGGAGCACAAGGCTGGAGGCCCAAAGAGAATAGAATTCAGATGCTTGCTGGGTCCATTTCATTTTCCCGGTCTCTGACACTCACTTAGCAACAATCAATGAGGCACTGATAACATTATTGACCAGGGTGACGGTGCTGTTGATCTTAAGAGTCGTCCTGAGCTCTGGAGGCCTCTGGAAAGGGCTCCTGTTTCACAGAAGAGAATGATTTTCAAGATTCCATGAGTCTGACCTTTCATCCTCTTGGAGAAGAAGAAGAACACGGATTGGAAAGACGAGCAGCTGAAGAGTGAATCTTAGACTCGGAAAACATCTTTTTAAGCTCGTTTGTTATTTAAAAACATATGGGGCTTGGTTGGCCTGACACCTCCTGCCACACCAGTCCTCATGAGACTACGCTTTCAGCCCTGCCACCATTCACAGTGGCCAAGTCAGACTGTCAGTGCTAGGGGCCACACCCGGGGATTCTGCCCTGCACCAGCCCTGCCTTTAATGGGAATGACGATGGTCACAAGTCAGCACATCTCCAACATGAATCCAAACTCAACTCTCTCCACTGTGGCCTGCATTCACATCGTTTCAGCCTTCCATGGGAACTCAGACAGGCCCATGACTGTTTCTTTCTTGATTTCTAATCAAATCATTTTCTATTATCCTTTGAGAAAGGAAATTAGCTCATAAATAAGAAATTAGAGTTTAACCCAATGCGTCAATAAAATCAAATATTTTCCCAGTGTCAGTTTCAGGTAGAACTGGCTTTGCCATCCTTCTACCAGAATATCTGTCCTTTCTACCAGCGTGTCTGTCCTTCCATTTCCATCTTGTCTTTTCTTTCTTCTTGCTAGCCAGTTTCTGGTTCCTCCATGGGAACACAGGCTGGTACAGGGATATGATAGGGCTTTTTCCATCTGCCAAACACTCCCTGGAGAAGCCATCCTGCTTAAAGTAAACTCTGTAAAGTGCAGAGACTGTTTGGCTTTTCTTGTCCCTGCACCCTCATCACGTGTATTGTAAACAATTCCTTCTGCACACTCTCTGCCATGTGTTTGAAAAGAGATTGTTAAAGAAAGGAGGCACATGCAGACACACGCATGTACTAGTTCATTGAACAAAATATGCATAACCTCATTCACACCTGGGCATCTGTCACTCCATACAAGCTTGTAGCTTTGTTTCTCCTTACCATAGGCTTCTAGAGTCTCCCCGAGGTTCAATCTGCCTTCACATCAACATCAGGAAATGTCTAACAACTAACTGGAAGTTAAAGTTGAAGAAGTCCCTCACTAGGCTCTGGAGGAGATTGTAGCTGGGTAAAACCTGGAGCATTGGACAGTTCGCTCCCTGCAGTGACATTCAGTAGCAGTGGAGTGGGAGCCACTCAAGTGGTAGTGACTGTCCCATAGTCACATTTAAAAGAAAAATAAACACATTTCTAACATGGTTTATCTAATATAATCAAGACAGCACTATTTTATTGTCTTATCAATGTACAGCATACTTAATGAGACACTACACATTTTTTCCCATCATTCTAGTACTCTGAAGTCTAGCATGCATTTCTGTTTTATAATGAAAGAAGATCTGAACCCGGATCAGCCAAATATGGCTAGTGACATATAGGGCAATGAAGAGCTAGTGAAGAAAATTTACATTCCACATATTTTCAAAAATACCTTACTCCTGTCAGGTGTGGTGGTGCACAGCTTTAATCTCCACACTCAGAAACCAAAGGCAGGCAGATCCCTATGAGTTCAACACCAGCCTGCCTGGTCTACAAAGCAAATTCCAGGGCAGCCAGGGATAAATAGCAGCACCCTGCCTCAAAAACAACTTGCATACTGTTAATTATCTGATCTAAAATACATAAGTCAGTGATTTTTAGTAAAGTTACAAAATTATGGGGTAATTTTCCTAATCAATCCAAAGTGATCCTTAATACCATGACCGTTTCCCAGCATACTTTCTGTAAAAATCTGTAGACTTACCTCTCAGGAGGTTTCTTATGACTCAAATTGAATAGCATATGGCCATCCTCTTCTTTGGTTCTGTATGGTTTGTGAAGCTGATAGGTGATACAGCAAGCTTCAGAATTTTATTTTTTTGGTTTTTCGAGACAGGGTTTCTCTGCAGCTTTGGAGCCTGTCCTGGAACTAGCTCTTGTAGACCAGGCTGGTCTCGAACTCACAGAGATCCGCCTGCCTCTGCCTCCCGAGTGCTGGGATTAAAGGCGTGCGCCACCACCGCCCGGCACCAGAATTTTATTTCTTAGTGCTAAGTAGTATTCTGCCACCTTGACACACAACAACAGTTTTGTTTGCCCATTCCCTGGTTGGCAGACATGTAACTCTGGGACTACTGTGAACAGTGTTCTTCAGAACATTAGCATACAGATCTATATATGTGGACATGTGCTTTACCGTCTCTTTGCAGAGTCCTAAGTGAATTGCTGCAACATGTGTTAAATTTATGGCTTAATTTATTAAGAAACTTCCAGATAATTTTCCAAAGGAGTTGTACCAGCTTTCTCCATTTTCAGATGCCTTTTAATATGACCCGCCCAACCTTATAAAAATTCAAAGTCAGAGAACGGTTTGTTTACAATTTCCTTTGTAAATTCTGTGTATCTGACATCTGAATGTTATCCTATGGCCATGCCTAGAGAGAGTAAGCCTGGAAAAGCCCAATTTTAGCATCTTCTTAGAGCACAGAAATGAGTTCTCATCACTAGCCCATCTTGGGCAAAATTAAACACCCCTTAAAAATGCTCTTGGTGACTCCTCAAAATAAGCTAGAGAACACAGAATTGGAAGGTATTAAAAAGTAGGTCTACGTGGACAGTGTTCCCACCATGTAACTATAGCAGAAGCTAGTTACAAATTAACTAGTACACGATGCACTTAGGTAAGTCATCTGTAATTTTTGGATAGTGAAGCAAGACATTATAAAAGTTGCTGTGGGAAGTAAGAGCATCTGACCCAGGGACTACAGTGTGCAGCTTGACTCTGAACATGAGTTCATTGTCCTCCTGACCTTGTCCGCGATGCTAGGTTTTGAACGAAGGAGCCCACATGAGGACAACTGGAGAGGAGTGCTGGACACAGGCTTCGCAGCTGTTCGAAGGAACTGTTGTTAGTTTCTGTTCGTATCCGTTTAATAGCCCTGCTGGGGTTTCAGAGAGCGCTTGAAGCCAACATCTCACCTCATGACTAGAGTTCTTTGTCTTGGTGTTCGCTGGAGGGAAGGGAGAAGACGCCAATCCTCGATCCGTTTGCATGTATAGAGCAGCAGCTGGCTGAAGGTAGTCTTGCTCTTGGGAATTATCAAGGAAGAGAGGGGCACGCGGTGGCTTCCACAAAGGCGGCTTTCACCGGGCTGAGGCGCTGAATTACTGGGGAAGCAGCTGTGTTCAGCATTTCCATCACAGTAATTACTAGAAGAGATAGATGGGTTTCAAGGTCAGCGAGGGAAAGGAGAGCTAATGGCCGTCGTTCCTCTGGGAGAGCATTCATAGAAGACAGGATGGATGAAGATGTCAATTTCCCAACCTGCCTGCAAGAACCAAGGGCATTGCAGTCCCATGAACAGAGCTTCCTTATCCAGCAAGAAAGACCAGAGTTCAAATTATACCTTTTTAGGTCCCAAAGGCTTGACTTCATGCCTACAGCCTTGCTTTCCTAATGTTCAGTTTCTTAACTGGCATGGAAATACCTATCTTGCAGATAATTTGTGAGCATTGAATGAGACGGTTCAGTGTACATTATATTGGTGACCTGGTACATTGCTTTTTAAAATTGTTGAAATTGAGAAGACCTTCTCTTGTCTCTTTTAAACTCTCTGTCCCAGGGCAGCCTGCTCCCTAACTCTGAAATGAGGAGGGAAAAAAAAAGCAATAAAGAGAGAGAGAAAGAGAGAGAGAGGGAGGGAGGGAGGGAGGGAGGGAGGGAGGGAGGGAGGAAGGAAGGAAGGAAGGAAGGAAGGAAGGAAGGAAGGAAGGAAGGAAGGAAAAGCTGTCCTGAAAAAAAGCTAGAAGGGAAATTGTTTCAAAATAAGGTGACTACCGGCCATCCTATGACATCCCATGATATAAAGATGCCTCTGATGGAAACAGGAAGTCCAGCTCATCCAAGAAGACTCACACAAAGGCCTTCTGCCTGGGATATTCTGGGCTGGGATGCTCGCCATCCGACTCTCTCAGCTTCTCCAGGTGATTTCTGCTGAACCACCCACCGGAAGTGATGGATTGTCGCTCTTCTGGTAATTGTTCTTTCCACTTAGGAGCTTCGCCCGAGGGGGTGGATGCTCTGCTCTGCACGTTCTCAGCTGGGAACTCCAGCGACTGCATCACGTGGCGCTTCCGGGTGGATTCCCGCTGGATAGCTGTAAGCCCAACTTGACGACCTTACCTTTTGTTTGCCCTCTTCAAGCGGGTTACTCCTGTGGTCTCTGCTGGATTTGATATCTTACATCCTGTGTATCTGGTGCTTTTCTGTACCTGCTACTCGCTACGTTTTCTATTCTCTTTTGTTTGCTACTTAATGTAAGAAAAGCCCCAGGTTCACTCTCAAGTGGCATCATTTCCCCTTTCTCTTCTCCACCCATCTTGCTCCTTCGGGAAGCCGCTGAGGTTTGCAGCTTACCTACCCTGGAGTGTTTCTTTCAAATTCTAATAAAATTATCCTGAAGCTTCCTTTTGAGTCTATACTTAGCTCCTTCTGTTAATGAGAAAAGAACCCCAAGAGGGAACTCTGATTTCCCTGATGACACTATGGTGACTCTTGGGGGGCGGGGGCTCACTAGCAGAAATATCTGTTAACAGTTAGCTCCACCTAACTCTGAAGAGTCCATTTATTCCTTCTTAGTAGGGGAGCTCACCAGACCCTTAAAGGACTTTTGTTTAAGGGAGGAGTTAGGAACTGTTGTGTATGCCCTGGTAATGAAGATTTCAAAGAATATTTTCCTTATACATATGAACCAGAATGTCCTAGAACTTCGGTAAAAATTTCAGATTCCTGGGCAAACCTATTGAAAAAAAAAAGGATGAATGAGATGGATTTTAAGTAACTTCCAAATGAGAATTTCAAAGGAACGTTGAAGAGGGGGCCATTGTTGTTAGAATATGCAGGAAAATCCTACACAGAGGACTCAGGAGAGTTAGGCCAAGGTCCTCTCCTTCCTTTGCAAGTGTGCCAATTCCTCCTTCCTTTTTCTGGTCATGTCCTTATTGAAAACTCGGGATCATTAAAGAAGCAAGCACCAAGCAGCCGAGATTTCCATACTAAGAGAGCAGTCTTCACAGGGCCTCTAGGTGACTGTGTTATCCTAAGACTCAATGTCTTCATACAGCCGGGTGGGCGTGCTCCGCTTCCCATCAGAGAGAGCTGTATTCTCCCACCTCCTGGCTTTAACTTTCTGTTCTCTAAGTGGGTGTGGTGACACACACCTTTAGTCCTTACCTTCAGGAAGCAGAGGCAAGTAGACCTCTGAGAATGAGGCCAGCCTGGTCTACATTGTGAGTTTCAGGGCTGCCAGAGCTACATATCAGAGAGACCCTGTCTCCAAAGGACCAAGTAAATACACGAATAAATAAAATTCTGTTATTTTAAAAAACAGAAACAAGTTTATAGTGAAGTTGGGGGTGGGGTTTAACTCAGAACTGCCATTTCTTTCTTACAATGGTTGTCTTCAACTTTCCTTCTTTATTTATTTTATTATTAAAAGCTCTTATATTGTTACTTGTCCTCCTGGGAGAGAAAAATCAATACGCTTTCGAATTTATTTCCCAATCAATTTCATTGTGCACAGATGTTCAATATTTGGAGCTGGAGTCCATTTGGTCCTGGACGAGACATTCCCGCTACGGTTCATAGACTCATAGACAGGACTGGCTGAAGCTGCAGGTGCAGTCTTTCAGTGGGAACCCAAGTCAAGATTTGCATATGCAAATGAGCATGGCTGTACCCAAGCTGAGCAATTGTGCATGCAAATAGGTGATTAAATAGGCAATTACCAAATCTGCTTCGGCAAATGGAGTTGAACCCGTTCTGAAATCAGAGAGCACCTGAACGCTATGCAAGCCAGCAGCTGTCACTTAACCTGGTGAAAACCTGCCCGGACTCAGGGTTATCTTGGCTGAGAAAGACCATGTCTCCAGTTGCACACAAGATTTAAACTTTGACCTCTGCTGCCTTGGGAAAGAAGAGGTCAGATAAGGTCACTTCCAGTCAATGGGAAAGAAGTTTATTTCTCTCATTTTTCTATTTACTGGATTTACAGTAGATAGAGGACCTAGAGATGTATTGTTGTTTGTTTGTTTGTTTGTTTTGTTTTTAAATCATCAGTGCGGAGGGGGGATGAGGAAGAAATTTCTGGTGGCTGTGCTGCATGTCCAAGGCCAAATTTCACAATGGTGTAGAGGATGCAACCCCTCTAAAGCATCCTGAGGACGCAGCTCCTTCGCCACACTCACAGCTGTGATGTTGAAAATGAAAGAGGGGCTTAACTGCCCGCGGGGAGCGGCCTTCAGCCTGGCTTCATGGGGGACAGCAAAACTCCCATTGGTTCTAATTCCTTTTTTTATGAGACCTCAGCTCTCTACCTCCCACCCAACAGTGATGGATGCTGTTGTCAAAGGAGGACATCGATGAGAGATGATTTCACATAACCAGGGGGCTTTGCTGACAAGAGATTAGTTGCAGTGCCTAGACCTGCCTACCAGGAGCCCGAGATAAGTAGAGTTGGAAGCAGCGAAGAGCACTGATTGCCGAAACCCTCATATTCTTTGTTTGGACAGCGTTTTTATCTCTAGGATAGTCTACTTTTCTCACATTGAGTTTTTAGTTTTATATGAACGGCTTGAGGTCTTCCGCGTTACACAATAAGGAATGATACCGCTGTGGCCCATAAAATCAGTTACTCAGCTCAATCAATAAGCCGGTTAAGTGGAATAATTTCTTTCCTCTGCACCTGTCAAGAGCAGATTTTAGAACATTCCCAGCAGGGGTCAGAAGCGAATGGAATTAGCTGTATTCTGCAGAGAGAGGAGCTGAGTTGCCTGTGGGAGGTGTCGGAGGTCCTATGGTACCTGCAGATAGAACGGGAAATAATCACCGTCCAAGGCAAGGCAGGCACCAGAGAGGACAAGGCCCTCACGGGACACCAGCAGCATTGTCTCTGCTCAGGAGCTTCGGCGAGGATTCTGTCAGAGATGCAGGTCAATTATTCCAGTCGGCTGGGCCAGGAATGGTTTTAATGGAGAAGCTGGTCCTCTAGCTTAGTGTCAGAAGCCAAAGAAACCTCATCCTTCTCCCAGGTGTAAATGGAACTTTAAGTCTTTTGTTTTTCATGAGTATCTAAATAAGTGCTTCACCAATTACATGAATACTGCAAAAATTATATTTATATATATATATATATATATGTGTGTGTGTGTATACATACATTGTTTATATTGTGTGTGTGAGGGGGGGAAGAGAGAGAGAGGAGAATGATGTGATCTGAGCTTTTTTAGTAAATAGGACCAGAATAAAAGCTTCTGCATTTGCCTCAGCCAGGCCTATCAAGAACATTATGAGTGTCTGGCAATTACACCATGTTTTTGTAAATCCACTGTTATCCAATAAACTCTAACGCTGTGAAAAGACTCCAACATTTTCATCTGTTTTTGCCATGGCATGCTCATGTCAATTAAGTTAGACTTCATTTGAATTGTTACTCTCGTCTGTCCTTGGCACCCTATCTGGAGTGAATAGACATTTGTTCCTCTTTCTCCAGAAAAAAAAAAAACAATAATAGCGCTGCTCTTAAGGAACTCCGCCGTTTGCCGCCTGCCATGTAGCACGCATGTCCATCCATCCATAGGTAGCAATGCTCCTCTCGGTCGTTACAGCACTTCACGGATGGCTCCTCCTGCGCTCGTCAAAATTTTGCCTCACGTGTAATCCATTTGCAACTTTTGTTATTTTGCTATAGATTTGTAAATTCCCAATTTCCGTATTTTCTAATGCCATGGAGTTCACTGTAGTAGCTGATCTGGATTTCGATTTGATGCTACAGCTAACACTAAGGAAACAGCTGATGGTTCATTTGGGGTATGGTACTCAGGAGTTTCTCGTTATCTGTGAAGATGGTAGAGACATACCATCCACACCCAATTACAAGTCTCTATGAGGTCAGTGGTTTTTTTCATAAACTTCAAACTAATATTTGACAAACGATGAGGTGTAAAAGCAGGAATGTGGCTACGAGTGCCTTTTATTAACCCAGAACTGGATAAATTTGCTGAAATGTGAAATACTGTTGCTCATCTCGCTACTTGTTGTTCTGGAGAGCATGCATGTCAATGGTTCTGACCAACTGTGTCTATATCAACAAATAGCACCCATATGAGTAAGAGCTCTTTTGGATGATTGACAGTTGAAAGCAAATACTATAATATGAATATTTTGATTCCTATAAAATCAAAGTGTTGAAACCTTAATCCTTAAAGTAAAGTCAGGACAACAGATCGTTAGGAGTCTTCAGTTCCGGGGGAATGGAGCATTTATGGACAGGATTAGTGTCCTTATAACAGAGATCTTAGAGAGAAAGGCCTGAAGCCTGAGACGGAGGCATGGGGTCATAGGTTCAAGGTCAGTGTGGGCAACTTGGCTAGTTACTGTCTCTAAAAGAGAAAAAATGTGACTGTGACTATAAAGCCAGTGAGAGGGGCTTGGGTAGTATGTGAAGGATGCAGGCCCGATCCCCAGGAAAGAAACACAAAACAAGAAGAGGCCTGAGGGAACTCACTGTCTTTTGCCACACGTGAGGACAGGATGAAGACATACTCGCTATAATGCTGAGAGCAGGCTCTCGTCACACACTGAATGTGCCTTGTTCTTAAACTTTACCCCTCAGAACCGTGAGAAATTCTCTGATGCTTGTAAGCCTCCTGAGTCTGTGGCATTATGTTGGGACAGCACAAATGAATGAGGCAGCAATTGGTACAAATGTTTTAAAATAAAACATTCGTTCGTATAAAAGGCTAACAAAATCATAAGACTAACAGTGGTCTGTTTAGCCAGAGAAAACAAAGTCAAAGATGCCCAGGCGCTTTCCCCCTGCCTATAGCCTCTGGCTCCCCTCCAGAGCATCCACTAGGAACCTCTGTCAAGAGGCAGCCGCTGGCCTCAGGTGGCAGGAGCTCTGTTGACCCAGACCTGTTGGAGTACAAAATCATGTAAGGGTGGACTATTACAAAGAAAGGTGATGGGTGGGTCATCCCTGTCTCCAGTTTGAGTTTCTCACCTGGCATGCACTTAGGAGTCAGGAAGTCTCACCTTCAAAATGCCTGTGCCTGCTGATTGCCTAACCTAGAAAATCACCCAGATGCGCTTGATTTGATAGAAAGCAAGGGTAGCGTGTGAGCCGAGGGTGGATGCGGGGAATGTTCAGACACACCTTTCTCTGAATTGTCAGTGTGAGACTGAGTGATTGAGAATGATTTGCCACCAGATGTGGGACTGAACGCAGTCTCGAGGGAAGAGAATCTGGAAGAAGAGTCGGGATTGCATAAAGCTTCTGGGCGGTTCTGGGGTGCAGGAGATGTCAGTGAGTGTCATGTTTTTAGACACTGGAATTCCAAGCCTTTATCTGTATGACCCTGGGGGTACCCAGATCAAAAGCAGTGCCTTATCTCTTATTTAGTTATAGCAAAAGTACTTCAAATTTAATTTAATCTCATTTCAGTATGGCACTCTTCCTAGTTCTGCATCCAGTGTCAAGTATGGCATCATCATTCGCTCTGCTAATAAAGCTGAATCCTTTGAAGGAGTCCCAGATAACGAAGGCCTAGAAGGAACAGTAGTCTGTGAGATGCTGTTCCTTCCATGACCAAATCTCACTGTTCAATTGGAATCCACTAGAATTACATATATCTTCCTGCTTTTTCCATACACAAGCTTGGCACTCAGAATCCCAAGCCCATATTCACTGAACGCTCTAGGAACACCATGCAGACATAAGGTAACAAGGCCAAGGGAATCCTGTCCAGTGCCTACAGCTGTACAAGGGCACCTTGCCACATCCTGTTGAAGACGGCGGGAATCCTCATTGGTCTGAACAGCCTTGTGTTTGTCTCCCTTGTGCAAGCACAGGTTTTTAAATCTGGTTCTTGGACCTCACCTGAAAAAAGTCCTTTGGTAAAGCCCTCCTTTCCTTACAACGGAATAATCTTTTCTGTCTTTTCAACTTCTCCAGCTGCTGCATTCCACAGCATCTTATTTTATTTTTAGAATTTCTCCCCCCCAGGTTTAATTATAGACCTTTGTTCACCTTAGTTCAAACACTGATTATTTGAACAAGGGCGATCGCTTGTTCCTACCACCAGTCTTTGTCCAATACCCAGTGTCTATATTCAGATTTTATCCTTGTTATAGCATTTGTTCACAGAGCTTAGTGACTCCCCGCTGCCGGGAGAATAATGTCGGAATTCCTACTTAGCATTCAAAGCTCCTATATACAATACTGTCCACTCCTTAGCCCCTGAGAACAGAAGACGGCGCAAAATTAGTTTAGTCCCTAGATCTACCACAATGCCTGGCATGGAGTGGTCCTGGTCAGTGTTTGAATTAAACTAATCACTTCTGAGTTATTCAGAAACTCTGCTCAATACAATCAAGTCTTTCCCAGGATGGCTGTAAGGACAGCCATGTCTTTCTCTGTGTGCAGAGTGTATATTTTGAGAGGGTGCTTGTGCCACAGGCCTTCACCTCCCTGGCTGGCATACACTGAACAGTGTATTACAGTCACTTGGAGTCTGCCCACCCTGTCCAATGAAGCATACACTCTCATGGGGGTGGGGGTGGGGGTCCCTGCCTTCCTCATCTTTGTACCTGTGTTTGTTAATCAATCACGTGATGTGCTACTTTGATGTATATTGACTGATCGTGTCTCCTAGACAGGAAATGTGTGTTATAGAGGTGGGTGAAAGTTCAGCTCAGCAAACATTTCCCTTCCCACAGTCAGGTACCAAAGACATCGGTGTGTCAACATTAAGTATGATTTTTGCTCTCGTTTCTGTTGACACTCTTTGCCAGATTAAGGATGATTGCCACTTGACCCCTGTCCTGACAGTGGTGACTCTGAGGGCCTGGTGTTTGAGTACCTGAGATCTCCCTGGCTTTCTCATTAATTTGGTCATATCCCTGACCATAGAGCTCCTTAAGAAATGCTAATTACATAGACAAAATCAAAATAGAATCTCTAAACTGCATTTGATAATTAATAAAGGTTTCTAAGGAGTTTCCACTCGGGCAAATCTCTAAGCTCTATTTTGATTTTACTAATGTCATGTTTATGAGCTAGGTGAATGAGAGTAGAAGCTGGAAAAATTAGAATTGTCTGAATTCTGACTGTGGTCATTCGTAGAGTGTGTGTTTAAAAGACACAGTGTGTGTACTGATTCATCTGATCTAAACCAATAGCAATAAAGCCCTTTGGACCAGAGAAAGGGTCAACAATAGGCAATATTTTCTCTGTCTTGTTTCCCTATGAACAACTTTGAAATGTTTAGTATGTCACTTTGTTATTTTACTCTCTCTCTCTCTCTCTCTCTCTCTCTCTCTCTCTCTCCATATTTACTTTGTTTTTA
The DNA here is from genome assembly GCF_037038515.1 of Microtus pennsylvanicus. Taxonomy (NCBI): domain Eukaryota; kingdom Metazoa; phylum Chordata; class Mammalia; order Rodentia; family Cricetidae; genus Microtus; species Microtus pennsylvanicus. Next base: position 27,890,561 of record NC_134587.1, on the reverse strand, counting down.
CATAAGTAAAAACGTGAAAAATGACTTTTAGTTGGCACTTTTTTATTCATTAAGACTGGGTAACATGAATTTTTTCAGCAAAGGATTTGATTTCCGGCGGCTGTTAATTTATCGCCAAGAACTTCCTTTCAAAGGCCTTTCTTAAGCTTCCTTTCTTGCAAGGTGTCTCAGCCAGAGAAGCTGTGCCATGGAGGCAGGGGAGGCGTGCACACGCAGCAGCCTTGGCATGCCAACTGGCGATACCTGCTCGTCCATCATTCCATTGAGATGAATGAAAGATTACAGTCCTATGAGAAAAGGCAGCCCCAGCCATACAATGCTTTGTGCGCAAAGTAAATTGCTAGTTTCCTGTGATCTTTTTGACAAGTAAATTACTGTCGAAAATAGCATGGATGGAAACACAATGGCAAATATGCAGAGACTTAGTCCTTCAAAGGAGTGATTAAGGCCCCAGACAGAAGTATTTCCGAGGAACCCAACAACCTCACCCGCTCTCAAGGGAAGGAGGGCTTCACCCCTCTTATTTCCATGGTATAGCATGAAGAAAAATAACACTTGATGGGTGCTGGTGAAAGTTAGATTCTTCAATAATCAAATATTATCTTTTCATGATCAAGAAGATGTCGAAGAATGTATCTGTGGGTAGACCCTTGCCTCAGTGCCGGTTGTATCTAAGATCCCCTGGCTTGTCATGGGAGACCACAGGATGAAGGATATTCTGCATAAGAAAAGCTAACCCCTAGAAAAGGTCTCTATATTTAACAGTTGCCACTCTCTGCATTATAGTTGTTCAATAATAAAATGTAAATTTTTCCTTTGTTTCATAATGAAGTGAGGAAAAAAAATGCATCTCATTGGAATTCCTTTCCCTTTGCCTATTCAAAGCTGAAAACTCTCAGGCTGGCGTCCTCTGAGGGACGGGTGAGCCCTTGCGGTGCACAAACACACAAAAACAAAGGATTTATCAGCGAAGTCTAATAGAATAAGCAAATACATGGAATATGGTAGCAGTCATAAATAAATCACACATATCATAAATCTTTAGGTTTTAAATTCCTCAGAGAAGTAACTTAGGGTTGACAGACTGCATAACATGATAATTAAGTAGGATTTGTAGGATCGTCTGGTCACACAAACTGACCTTTCCAGTACCTAAGACAGTGTGCATGCTAATGCTGGCTCCAGAAGCCTGCCATGCTCCCTGGTGTAGCCCACTACTAAAATCGCGGCGTTTGGCTATTTTTGTCTGATTTGGTTCGGTTGGTTTGCCTGCACAACCCAAAAAAAATCCTTACCAAAAACTGTTGTAACCAGGAAAGCCTTTCGTGGGAAGCAGCTCCCAGACCAAATTGGATGTGATCTTAGGAAAAATTACAAAGGTCAAACTCTACAGACAGCAGGTGGCTCATGAGGGGGTGGGATCTGATGTCCTCGGGGGCCAGCAGGGGAACACATGCCTGAACAGCATATGTCAAGGATGTTTGCAAAACTTTATATTTAAAGCCATAAAACAGCCCTTGCTTTAAAAGCTACACCAGGTCGAATTTAGTCACCGTGGCCCGTGAGCTGTAGAAGAAGTGCATTAAGAAACACTGGAATAAAATGGGGAGCTCTTTTCCAACACTGGCAGCCTCAATCAGCACAGATGCAGTTGGCTGGCTTGTTGCTGCATTGAGTTGCCATCCATAGCTGTAGAGGACAGATCCAAGAATGTAAAAACAAAAGCAGTTTCTTTTAGATACCAAACATCTAACTTCTTTACAGTTCAAACGCCATAGTCTCATTTTAGTTCAACACATCCCTTGTTCCTACATTGTATAAATAGCCCTAGCCCCGCTCTTTATCCCTCATAATCCTGTACTTTGAGGCTTTGTCTAAGATGACTTCCACTTTTTTTGTTTTATGTGTTTTGTAGCCCCATGCTTTGGGGATCAAAAGCCCATTGCCAAGGCCAATACAGAGGGGACTTTTCCTTCATTTTCTTCCTAGAGTTTATACTTCTAAGTCTTACATTTAGGACTTTGTTCTGTTTTGAGTTGACTTTTCCACATCATGTAAGACAAAAATCTACATTCATTCATTCATTTATTTATTTATTTATTTATTTATTTATTTATTTATTTATTTATTCATTCATTCATTCATTTACTTATTGATTTGAATGACTTTAATTTTCCATGTCATTTGTTGATACAGTGATCTTTTAGCCATCCTGCCATCATGATCAAAGTTTTCAGAGCTCTTATTAAAACCATCAGTTGAGAATAAGATCAGTACCACAATCTTTGAGCCAAATTTGAAGCAAACTTTAACTAAATACTGGCCAAAAAGATGGACTCTGGCCAGGTCTACCATAACAAGTTTTTCTCTGTCCTGCCAGCTCCCAAATAACAACATGGAGACTTATTAAATTTGGCTTTAGCTTAGGTTTGTCCTACTAACTCTTATAACCTAAATTAACTCATTTATTTTTATTTTATTTATATTATGTTCTGTCACATGGCTTGTTACCTCACCTCTCCATTTTGTTCATGCTACTTTCTCCACATCTGTCTGGTGACCCCACCTTTATTCTCCCTTGAGATCTCTCAGTCCCCAGAAGATCTGCCTAACCTCTTTCTGTCCAACTATTGGCCATTCAGTTCTTTATTAATCAATTCGTAATAATACACCTTCACACTATGTAAAGCAATATTCTGCAACATTTCCCCCTAAATAAAAGGGGAAGTTTTAACTTTAGCATAATAAAACAGTAAGAACAATTATCAGGTAAGAATTATATTAATAATGTCTAGTTCATTGACAAATTCAGAGAAAATATTCCATTACCCATCCCCTCTTGATGGGTCCAAAGTTTTGTACTTAATTACTTTATATCATGACTAAGGAAAACTGTATCTTTAACTATCTAGTCTTAAACCCATTAATGATCCAAGAAGAATATAATATTATCGAAGTAAATAGAAAATGGAAAACAGGCAGTTTCCAAAACTATAAGAAATGACAGAAACAGCTGGCTGCCTGGACAGTCACCCAAAGTTCTTCTATAAAGTTTGGGCATCCATTTTCAGTCTATAGGCCTAGAATATCTGACAGACTTTTCTGTAATGCAGGAATTTTGAAAGACATCTCACCTTGTGTTGGCAAAGTTCAGCAATTGCCTTCTTTTGTGTCCTGATTGTCCAGTTTGAACAGGATACTGTCAGCAGTCAAAGCAAGGGCAGTTTCATTTTACCCATTAGCTAACTTTGTCAGAAATGAAAGAAAAACCCATATGGAGGATTTTTGATGCCCATCATCCTCTTTTGAAGTAAATTGGTACTGCCAGGAGTGGACATGTCTCACTGTCATGAAAAGCTCAATATTATGAAAATATTAAAATTCCATATTTTGTAAGTCTCTTAAGTGTTTGAAGATGATCTACTTGAAATATGTTTCTGATTGACCTTGAAAATATGCCTAACAAGACTATAAGTTTAATTGTTATAGATAACTAACTACTAACTTGCATTTCTTTAGTATCCTAAATAGCTTTTAAAAGTAGAACTTTACTTCAAATTTTTAAATAAGCTGCATATGTTCAATTCCTTAAACAAAAATTGAAACATATAATAGAGTATTATAAAAAATAACCTTAAATTTATATCAATACACAAAAATCCATACCAATGTAAAATATTTGAGACCAGTGATTGTTCAAACTATTCATAAACCACAGAATGATCAAAATTCACCTACCCCACCTCCTGAAACTGTGGGTTTCATGTTCTCTAGACTGCTTCCTGTTGTCTGGGGGCAGTTGAATTTTTAGGAGATTCTGAGAAAATTAGGGTATTGGTCAAGTCCTAGGAGAGTTATATCATTTGTTGTCCTGTTTCTATGTAATGAGAAAGCACAGGGATAACTGAAGTCTTGGTGAAAGTAGTCTGTTAGACTTTACCATCTTGGCTAGCAGCTTTGAAAATATTCTGGATGCAGAATTTTGAGGAAACTAAAACAAAGGTACTCTGAGAGTTGGGTCACCTGAACCACCTGTTTCCATTGCTGTCTGGTTCCCTTCTCAGAAAACAAACTTTCAAAGGTAACATATATTGTACATAAGCTGGGCAAAAATGACTTTTTGCTTTATGTGTGAACATGTAAAATATATATTATATATTATATATATATTATATATATATTCTTGTAGGTTTTTTAGGTTTACTTTTTATGTCTATACCCAGGATATTCAGGGCCTCCCCGATCAAACCTGATCTCTATCAACTATGAATGAATCCACAGCTTTTCATTTTCTGTGAAAACAAAAGCATAAGCTCTTCACCAAAGCAATACATCTTCTGACTTCCATTTTAAAGTTCAGACATTCCTAAAGTGTCAAGGTTGGTTTAATTCAACCATCTGTCTTAAAAACCTATGTCTCTCAGCAATTGCCATCTACTTATCTGCAATCAAAAAAATTCAGTCAACAAGACACCATACAGGATCCAGACTTTCTGTGTATTTTCCATCTTCACATGGCTTATCCTTCTTATATTATTTTATTCTCTCTTTAAAGACCTTATTTTATTATTTATAAACTATTTTTTTCTATGTCTGTCTATATCCATTTTCTTTTTTAAGCCTACACGTATTTATTTAAACACACTGTAACCTGTTTAGTGTTTTTGTCCATCTGGATCTGTCTTTACTGAGCACCCCACACTATCCTTTGAACACATGAGACAAATCTTAAATTGCATGTCAGCCACTGTGTGGCTCAGCTTAGCATATGACAGTGTTGTGTGGCACTGGCACACGCAGGCAGTGGCTGGTAGCTACACCTCTGAATGCAGGGCACTGGCCCATCTGAGAGACTGCAGGACTGGAAAGCCACAGCTGACTCTTGTGCAGAACTTTGATTAGCTTTCTAAGACCCTGTTTTTGGATATTCGAGCCCCATATTGAAGACCATATGTAGCAAGTCTTTCTCTATGCCACCAGCTCCCAGCTAACAACATGGAGAGTTACTATTAATTATGAACTGTTGGCCTTAACTTACGGTTGCCCTACTAGCTCTTATAACTTAAACAATTTATTTTATTCTACATTCTGTCACGTGGCTCGTTACCTTATCTTTCCGTATTGCTCGTGATGCTTTCTCAGCACCTGGCTGCCGACCTTACCTTTCTTCTTCCCTGAGACCTTCCTGTTCCCAGAAGTCCTGTCTAACCCCTTTTTGCCTAGCTATTGGCTATTCAGCTCTATATTAAACCAGTCACAGTGACACATCTTCACGCAGTGTAAAGGAACATTCCAGAACAGTCCGCTCCTGGGTTCTTAGGAAATGAGCATGAATCATGTTTTGCAGAGGCTTAAAAAGGCAAAACCCACAATGCACAACATTTCCAATGATGTCCAAAAAAGGGCAAGCATACACGCATGACGCACTTCTAGCATACACTCTTCCCATTCACATGTGACCAAGCATGTCTGGTGCAGATGGGTCAAACAAACTTGTGGCTTGCTATCTTGCATAAACAATGACCTCCAGCATTTCAGGAAGTGTATGTCCTTGGGCAAGGGGCTTACAGATTAGAGGCATTCTTGTTTCATGGATCTCTTAGGCACAGTAATTAAAACATCAAACATAACTTCGTCTCTCCCACTCTTTCATATGTAACTAAGGTATAAAAATGATCCGATATTATTTGTTTCTTCTCCCATTGTTGGTTTCTTTCTGTTGTGGTTGTCTTAAGTCGCATCCTTTGAAGCCCCTATGCTTTGAATTTGGTCAGCATCATATCTAAAAACTCTTTGCCTAGCCAAAGTTGACAGTAATTTTCTTCAGGCTTCTTCCCTATGGTTTAGAGTTTTGATTTGACATTTAGGTTTATGATCTATTTTGAATTAAATATTGCACGTTGCAGAGTGTCTAAGTTGAAACTTCTTTTGAAATCCAAGCATATAATTGTTCCAGGGTCATTAAGTCTCGTTCCTCCATTGAATTCCCCAGTATCTTTCTCAAAACGTGCTCATGCGCATATGTGTGGGGGTGTTTGGGATTTTATGCTTTGTTATGTTGATCTTTGTCTATCACTACCTCACACTGATGTCATGGCGTTAATGAGCACGGGAGTCTTGGAATCAGCTAGCACAGGCTGTGCAGGCCCAGTCTTCTTGCTGAAGTGCTCCACACGTTCTTGGGTTCTGCCTTTCCATGTGAATGTTAGAATTAGCTTGCAAATATATATATACCAAATGCCTGATGCCAACATGAGTGGAATTAAGTTAAATCTAAATCACCTTCAAAACAATTGTCCTTAAAATATTTAATACTAAGCCAAGTAGTGATGGTACACACTTTTAATCCTAGCACTTGGGAGGTAGTGGTAGGTGGATCTCAAAGTGAGTTCCAGAACAGCCAGGACTGTTACATAGAGAAACCTTGTTTAGATATACCAAAAAATAAAAAATACTCTATCTCTTGAACAAGATTCATCCTTGAACTCGTCACTGCCTAATGTCCTCTGTTTTTTCTCAGTAATGCCTATCTATAATATCCAGTATACAGGTCTTCTCCATTGATTTTTCCCGTTTATTCCAGTTTTTATAATCTTGTTTCATGTTTTAAATTTTAATCTATTGCATTCCTTTAGTGAATAGAAACAACTGATTTATATACGTATGTGGTTTATTTGACATTACTGACAAGCTCCCTCATTGACTCCTAGCATCCTCTAAAGCTCATCTGAAGGTCTACAGAGACAAGCACGGTGAATGTGAATAGGACAGTTTCCTTTCTTCCTTTCCCACCAGATAGATGCCTTTAAATCCCTCCTGGATTACTGTTCTGACCAGAACCCCCAACACAGGCTAAAATGAGAGTAGAAGGTCCCTCCATCCTCCCTTGACTTGTTATAATTCCTATGATTACAGATTCTTATTTTATTTTTATGTGTATAAATATTTTGCCAGCATGCATGCATGTGCACCATGTGCATGCCTGCTATCCCCTGAGCTGGAATTTTGGATGGTTGTCAGCCACCATGTGTGTCCTGGGAACCGAACCTGGGTCCTCTTTAAAAATAGTCGGTGCTCTTGACAAGTGCTTCAAGCTAAACTTTAGGCTCCCCTTTTGTTGTTCTTGGTTTTAGAAGAAAATTACTCAAATTCCTTTCTAGAGAAAAGGGCAGCTGAGCAAGCTGAACTTGTCAAGGGAGGATGGAGGGACCTTCTCTGATACTAGTATGTCAACATTTTTTTTCTATAAAGAGCTGTTAAATGTTGTCACTGTTTTTTAGCATCTCAATATTTATTTCTATTTTATTATTTTGTTCATATATTGAATTACATTGATTGGTCTCACATGTCAATCCAACCTTAGATTCCTGGAGGAGTCCTACTTCGTGATAATAGATTGTTTTATTTACAGTTGAATTTGATTTTTTTAAAGTGAAGAAAATGCATGCAATAACCACATGAACATACTCAAAGTATTATTAGATAGTAAGAAGATTCGAGAAGGCCCAGGCTGGCAAGAAGATATCCACTGCCTGCCTGTTTAATGGGGCCAGAAAGGTGGCTCAAACAGGTAATATATATGCCACCACCTGAACACCGAAGTTTGATCTTTGGAACCACGTGGTAAAAGGAGAGAACTGGTTTTTACAAGTTGTCTTCTTACCCCCTACACCTGGGTGGTGGCATGCTCCCCACACAAAGCAAATAGCTATAAGAAAATTAAGCATATTTAGTTACAACTCAATAAAGATGTTCAGAATAAGCAGGATCAACACACGAAAATTCCCTATAACTTATATAAGAAAACCATAAACATCAAGTAGAAAAATGACAAACAATATGAACAGGAAATTTACAAACAGAAAGGATAAATACACATCGATGATACACATTTTTAAAGAAAAATGTTTCGTATAAAGAGAGTTAAAATAAATGCAGCTTTTTAAACTGAAATACCAACCTCAAATAATAACAGTATTGTGTGTTGGAAATAATGCTTACAGAAACAGAATCTCAGATTGTCTTACAGAGATGAAACCTGATACAAGCTCTTCAAGGTGAAACTAGGCACTATATACAACAGGAATGCCAGAAGCAAACAGATCCTTTGACCCCTGCGTTTGCCCTCCTTGGCGTTTATCCAAAGGAAATAAGCAAAAAACATACGTAGATAGACGTGATGAAAGTTCAAAATATTGTAACATAGAAATGAAATCTGAGGCATGTACTAATTAATTCCCCCAAACATAGAATTAAGTGTGGTTTAGAGCGAGTTCCAGGACAACCAGGACTACACAGAGAAAACCCATCTTAAAAAACAAAAGTTTATTTCAGTAAAGTTAATATTACCAAATAATATCTAATGCTTTAAACCTATTTTGCATAAGGAAATATAAAGATTCTGTCATGATTAGAAGTAAGTTAAGTAAAATTTAATTTTTAAAGGTATTGTTAGCCAATCAAAAATGATTTTTCTTTTCTATTCTTTCTTATATTTTTCTACATCTTCCTGCTCTGAAGTTCTTTTGTCATGAAATACACAGCTTTACACAGCTATAAATAAATGCTCTGAGAGACAGTAAATAGCATTAGTGGTTCCTCTGTCCTCCATATACACCAGGCTGGAAGATGGGGGGCGGGGATGTGGGAGAGTGAAGGAAGGGGTTCGTGGTAGTTCCCTTTCCCACAAGGCTGAAACAGTCTCGGTGAAATGTTAATAGGCATGACTGCGGATAATGTTCCTTCTTCCACCACCTCAGCCTCACCCCACCCTCTTACTGTTGCTTTCTCACGCATCATTTCAAAGGCCATGAAATCTGGCTCCGGGTGGGTTTGCTTTAAGGGAGCTGGAGAGAGGTTTCTTGCTTCCAGAGAAATTAGTTTAACCCTGCCACCAGGAAAATGAAGAGAGACACATAGGCAGGAAAAGGGAAGCAGCAGGGGGGGCGGGGGCGGGGAGGGAAAAGTCAAGGTCAGGACTCCAAATTTCTTCGTGCTGGACGTGAAGTGGGGGATTAGAAAGGACAACGGCCCTGATGGATGGCGATGGTGTGGAAGGCCTTTGATCAGAGATAGAGGTGTCATCACCCGGGTCAGAGGATCTTCTCCCACCATCCAAAGAGGTTCCAGTTCCATCTGGTTTGGGTCCACCAGGATCCACGAGACTGACTCTGAAACTAATAAACTATAATTCCCTGAAGAAAAAATTCCAGGCATTTTGACAATTCTGACTTATGTCACTGTTAGGGCTTGGTGACCTTTCCCATACATCTACTTTTATGGGCGAGTTTGTCAGAGATTTCTGTAATAATAATTCTATTCCATAACATACAGCTCTTTTTTTCTTAGAGAAAAGCAACGTATTCTCCTCCACCCTTCCTTTATATGATGCTGACTTTTGTTGGAGGTATTAATATAGTTTTGAAATGAAAGATTAAATGTTCAAATCTAGCATCCTCCCAACTTTAGTGAATGCCCATAAGGGCATTTTCTTAGAAAAAAAAAAAGCAATCCTGCGCATTTGCTGGTGGGGAACAGTCAGCCACATCCTTGCTTTTCAGGACTAAGCCATGAAGTTAGAGAATTTAGGCACAAAGCATGGCAACTGTCCATCTTTGGGCACTGCATCTGAGCACTGTGGCTCTTTGCCTGTGCAGTTGCTTGGGGCTTCCGCCACCAGCTCAGCTCTGATGTTAAACACCTGGCCTTCCCACAGAGCTCAGGTTTCAAAGGCTTGGCTAGGTGATTATATCTTGGTTATGCATCTTTACCATTTGGTTTCTGATCATGAGGGAATCAGGCAACATTAGTGGCCCCTGCCTGTCATGCTCATAGAAATGGAAGGGGAAGGCAGGAAGTTCAAGGCCAGGCTGGGCTACAGAGTGTGAACTTATCTCAAAAACAGACACATAAAAACAAAATCCCTACAAGGACTAACAATATTTCCTGTCTTAAGAACAAAATATGTGACCTCTAGTTGTAATTGTTTATATTTTAAAGCAATTCTGTAAAAGAGGCTGTGTCAAAGTGGCTTAGGAAAGAATCTGATATGTCCATATATATTTCTGCTAAGCATATCATTGGTCCTTTTATGGCACACCCAATACAATATACAAAACAAACCTATATCAGGGCATATTTTCATGAGGTTTCTGCCTGTGGGAATAAAGGAAGAGCAAAATTGCTAGAGAGAAAAAAATGCCCCTGTACAAAAAAATCAAGAATTAGAAGGCGTTAGACTTCTTAATATCAACTAGTAGACTCAGATGCATTTATTTAAATCTAGAACTCTGGAGTCAGCTGGACTTTCAGTCCATTATTAAGGGCAGAATGAAGATAGTTCTAGAGACTCTGGGTGCTAAAAATTGTTCTAGATGATGTTCCATTTAGAAGCTCTCTGAAAGTTTCTTCCATTAAAGAATGGAAAAAGATACATATCTTCAGTGGGAGAATGGAGCAGGGCATCCCCACAGATCCACTGTCCAGCACCCACGTTAGCAGCTCAGGAGAAAGAGCTCCCATGGAGGAAGTTAACTGAACATTTGATACCTGAGAAAATGCTAAGGGATGAATCTGAGTTTTAATTACTGAAGAGCATGCAGAAACCCGAAAAACACAAATATTATTATTAATTAAATATAAAATTTCATTAATTCTTCCAGAATTTCATACACACATACAATGTATTTGGACCATATTCTCTAACTCCTCTCAGATTCACCTCCTACTCCTCCTCCAAGTCCACGTCCTCTCCCTCCACCCAATAAGCCACTGAATTCAGTTTGTGCTGCCTATACATTTATAGATCCTGGTGGAGCTACCAGAGAACACACCAGAAGAAAGGAAGAAAGGAAGGGAGGGAGGGAGGGAGGGAGGGAGGGAGGGAGGGAGGGAAGGAGGGAGGGATAGAGGGAGGAAAAAGAAGGAAAGGGTGGAGGGAGAGAGAGAAATGCAGAAAAAAAGGAAGGAAAGAAAAAAGAAGGAAGGAAGAAAGGAAGAAAGAAAACCAATTTTCTTTTTCCTGGAAGCCATCAACTGTAACTAGCTCTTTAGTTGGGAGTGGGGGCTCACGACCCCCTCCTCCTCCCTCAGCACTGGAATGTTGACTGGCTGGATCCGAGTTCATGCGTGCAGCAACCCTATCATGTCGAGAAGACACTGTGTCACTGTGACCCTCCCCAGTAATTTCAATAATTATATGTTTTTAACAACATTAAATGAGGTACACCGCACAGACGATAACTATGACCAAATTAAGATATAGCTATGTTAGATGGATGAAGTAAGAAGGCATTTGTGCCAATGAAACTCAAATCTTACCTTTTGGAGTAAAGAATTGATGGATAAGACCAGGGGAGAAAATGGGGGGGGGGGACAACCTCATGAAGGGTGCCGTGCATTATGGATCAGTAGGAAAGAAGACTTGATATGCAGCCATGACGACCTGGAATCCCAGCATGCATATAAAAAGCAGAGTACAGTTGCATGTGTCTATAACTCTAGCATGGGGCAGTGAAGACAGGTAGAACCCCTGGAGCTCACTGGCTAGTAAAGCCTGGCTGACACTGTGCTTCTGTTTCCATGAAAAACTGCCTCAAGACAGGAAGACAGGGGTGGCGTGCTCTGGCTTGGACATGCCTCAGGGACACATGTCCTTGTACACTCTTGTGTGTGCTCCACAGATGCACACTACACTACACACACACACACACACACACACACACACACACTCAACTCCCCAACCCTTCCCCCGACATACACATACACACATATTCATGAAAGCAATAAACAAACAATGTATAGATACAGAGGTAATAGAAAAACAAGAGAACAAAAGGAGTTGAGAGTGATTGCCCTTGGATGTTTGCCATGACAACCACTGATTTACAATAGACCTCTGGAAAGACTTGACTTATTAACATAATGTGCATCAATATACTATCTAGAAGGATTTAGAAAATGTGAAAAGGAGGGGCTGGGACATTAAAAGAAAAACTGTTCTCTGGTTTTTGAGTCAACAGTTTTGGTCTCAGGGCTTCTTTTGTCAAATACTGGTCCCATGGACTGCCATGCCTTCACTCATGGGGACACTGCACACAGTGTCCTCCCCCAGCTTATCATTTAGTACAGGTAACACAGTCTCTGTCACGATAAAAACTGGAAAACTGTGTGCATCGTGGGAAATGAACGAAATGCTGTGAATAATTTACAGGAGCCCATGGGACTAACGGAGGCTGCGAGGGAGGTTGTGAGGATGCTTCTCTGTGAGGCAGGGGGACAGTTCAGGGTGCTCACAGATCTCCCGTGGCTTAGTTTTCTACATCTCAGAGCATGTTGATGATGCGTTAAGCTGTGGCAGCTGGCTGCAAATAAGTCATGGAGTCTGCTTCTGCCAGCGCGGAGCTTTCTGGGACTTCAAATGTTTTTTCCCATGTACTTTGGCCCTTCTTTTTTTTTGAGAAATCTAAGTCTGTAGAAAGATTGTGGCAATGCTGAGCTGTTGTGTTATTCATAAATAAATAAAAAAATGTATTTATGTCTCTTAAAGTTTTTACCTTCTGAATTTTCCTATATCCCATGAGAGACTTCACCATTCTAATTAACCTATTTCCAAAAGGGGATTTCTACCTCATAGACACCACAGCACTAGAGAAACTAGTTTGTGTTCTTTCTTTATATTAAACTATTCCATCTTCCACCCTCTTAAAAAAATTCTATAAAGTTGATGAGAAGAGGTAAATACAAACGGTTCCTTGAATTACTTTATATTTTTGATGACTGCTTAAACAGTTTTGTTTATGTGACAGATATGTCCTGTCTATTTACAAACGTCATAAAGTTCAGGTAAGTTAGGAAAGCTTGTGGAGGAGGCCTGTTTTTATTTTAGCCTTCTTGATTCTCTCTCTTCTATTTAGTTCCATTAGGATAAAATGGCCAAATACATCAAAGGCTCAATAACCCATTTTGTTTATCCTCAATTAAAGTCCCCTTATGGACAGTTAGTCTTTATCTAAGTATAAAAAGGTCCGAGAGCCATCAGTGACTAGTGGTCTGAGTCCTTGATTTCGTTTCCATCTAACAGAGTCAACTGTTCTTCCTGGTCTTTCCGTTGGTTTAAATTTTGGATTGTGTACAAGCTTTGCTGGGTACTTTCCTGTGAAATGAAACATTCAGTCCTGACAGAAGGAACATTAAGACTCGGGTGGTAAACAAAACTTAAAGACAGGAAGTAAACAATTCAAGCTTCTCCAGAAGTTCCTGAAACTAGCAAGACTCAGAGTTATATAAGCAGTAATAATTGCTGGGCACAGGAAGCCCTAAGAGCTGTCCACAGGTACTTCTAGGGAATGTAGTTTTTTTTTTTAAAAGTCATTTCCCATGTAAGTAACCCCAAAAATCTCTCTGCTACACTTATCTAGACATAGGGGCAAAATATTTCTCTGTTGTAACTTGGGGTGATTAGATGCTTGCTCATATTTCCCCAGAGAAAGTCACACAACAATACCCAGAAGAAGTTTCTCAAGATTCCATTGTGAATCCCTTCACTGATCCTTTGGGATCTGCTCCAAACTTACTTCTAAATTATATATTCAGTAGAACATTTGATATTGTAAATTACAGAACAGTCCAACACATCCAAAGGATTTGGGGTTGTTTGTTTGTTTGTTGTTGTATTTTAAATCTAGAAGTCATCAGACTTTATGTAATGTAAACAACAGATTGATTTAGCATGAAGTCTTTTTAAGCAGAGAACTCATGAAACAATACTGTCCTTCAGTCAGTCTTTGATTTCCACCTCTTCTTCTTACTCATATTTACTTGGAAATAATGGCAATTTGAAATTCTTGTCTGTTGTCCCCAAATACAATGTAGAACAAGAAAGCTACTATCAACCACTAACCCAGTCCTGGAGCCCCTAACCTGATGCCGTGGCCTTTCCTAAGTTGAAAACTGGATGGTAAAACAGACACAACTCCATACTCATACACTCAAGGGATTGATATAGTCAAGGATGGAAACCTATGAAACTGCCTTGTCTAAGAAATATCCAGGCCCATACCTGACTAGAAAGAGTAACAACCCAATAAAAATAAAAAGCAGCGGTTTTATTGCCTCCTATCATTGAAGAACTCTGAAAAGGAAAAAGAAAGACACTTGAGGAACATTTTTGCTGTAAATGATAAATAACATCAAACCTCAACTGTTTTGTTTTGGTTTGGGTTTGACTTTTTTTTTTAACAGCTTTTTCTTGCATTGAATGTACAGGTTGGTCCTGACCCTGCTAGCCATTTGAATTCGACCATGCCTGGGCGAATGGGACATTTATTTCTTATTTGGAACTACTAGCAATGTCTTTTATAGTTGCAATAAAAATCCCAAGATCAGTGAACAGAACCGCTTGATGCTCGTGATAGTCCCTGCTCAGCAGCCTCTCTTCCCTCCACTCTGCTGTTCAAAGCAATTCCCATGATGAAGCCACACGAGAAACAAACGGGATGAGATGTTACAGACGGCACAGATGTATCTATTGCTTCAAGTCTTGCATAGGACATGGTATGGTTTGATGATCTAGTCAGTCAATCTCAAGCTCTCAACCAAATTTTCCTCGCCCTTTGAAATTTTATTTTGGCTACAGTAGCATTGAGTCATTCACTTTCTAAGGAAGTAAGTAGAAGCGTAGAGAAGTTTACTTCATTGCCCGTGAACAGGTAAGATATAACCAAGAATTCAAACCTAATCTCTCTGGTTCTCAAATCCTTGTATTTTCACAACTCTCTTGTCTAGAAGAACTATAAATCTAACAACTAAGCAGCCTGAGATAACTAGAAAGAAGTTATCCATGAAGCAGAAATTTGGGGAATCATTTCAATACGGAGTTAAAATGTGTCTTAGGGTTGCTATTGCTGCAATGAAACACCATGACCCAAAGGCAACTTGGAGAGGCAGGGGTTTATTTGGCTTACGTATCCTGAATCTCAGCCCACTGGGGGAAGCCAAGGCAAGAACTCAAACCTAGCAGGAACCTGGATGCAGGAGCTGATGTGGAGGCCATGGCGGAAAGCTGCTTAACTTATGACTTGTTCTCATGGCTTGTTCAGCCTGCTTTCTTATAGAACCCAGGACTGTCATCCCAGGGGCGGGCCCAACCACAGTGGTCTGGTCCCTTCCACATCAATTGCTAATAAAAAAAAAAATGCCAAACAGACCTGTCTACATCCAGATCTTCTAGAGGCATTTTTCGATTGAGGCTCATTCCTCTCTGATGACTCTCTAGCTTGTGTCAAGTTGACATGAAAACTAGTCAACACAAAATATAGGCCTAATTAAGTTTAGTAAGTTTATGTGTTTAAAACAATTTCTTAGAAGTCTGTTAGGGGCCAGGGGGACAGTCAGCAGTGAAGAGTTCTTGCTATCCTTTCAGAGGGTTGGATTTTGGTTCCCAGAAGTCACATAAGGCAACTCACAGCAGTCTGTATCTCTAACTTCAGGGCATCCAGTGCCCTTTTCTGGCCTCCGTAGGTGCCTGTATGCATATGCACACACACACATACACACACACACACAAACACAAATACACATACATATACACAAATATTATGCACATTTTTAAAGATTAAAACAAACTTTGCTTGCAGGACAAACTTCTGATTTGCGAGGATGGGATAAGATGGAGCAATGAGTAGTCATTCTGAAATCAAGTTGCAGAGGTTGTTTCCAGGCCTTTCTGTTTTTTTGTCAGTTTTTTTTTTCCCGTTGATAGAAGCCCTGATATCTGTCTGGCCCAAATGCTTGGCACCCATCAATCCTTTTGTACTTCACTCCTTGGATTGTTCAGGTTCCAGGGCCCTCTCTATCATGAACTACATAGAATCTCCATGTCACCAGTGAACTCAGCAGAGTGTGTTTATTGCAAAGCAGGATCCCTTGCAAACCAATGCCTGGCTCCAAACAGCATGCTTCTTTTTTTTTTTTTTTTAGAAGGGGGGCACCCAACCTCAAGGTCTATTAAAAGAAAGTCATTTGAGTAGGCGGCCCTTGGTGATAACTCTCCAACCAAGCATGTGCCCTCCAATGGATCTGTAAGCATGAAAAATGATTTTATTCTTGTGAAGGGGAGCAAGGCCTCCTTCCTTCCTTTTCCTGCGTGCTCTAACGTCAAGTGGATTTTATGCCCCGTTGGAAATAGATGTGCGCTTGCCAGCTGGGACGCCTCTCTACCTTCTTTCCCATGAGAGGCTGCTTATTCGGAAAAAAACAAAAAGGATTTTGTTCTGCTCACTTGGGAAAACCATTCTATGCATATTGATGATGAGGAATTGTCACAGAGAGAGAGAGTGAGAGCGCTTCTCTAAGCTTTTCTGAAACCTCTTCCCTAACCCCGTAGCTCTTTGCTGCAGTCGTCAAAGGGCAGCAGCCCTGCCAGTGCGCTGTTCTTCCCCCATCCTCTCTGGGAAATGGGAATGCGGCTTCCCTAGGCAGCCAATGACAATTCAAATTTTCATGAAAGCTTTTATTCCCTCTTCCTTTTCCTTTACAACATGTTTTTCCAGACACACTGGCATTGGGGATTTTGAGTAAAACTGTTAGGAGTTTCTTTTGATTTCAGGATAATTTGGTGCTCTATTGGGGTCAATGGCTTATTTTCTTTTTGTGCTTCAGTAAATGTGGCAGGAATCTTCTGCTCATTAAAATCTCAAAAAACCAAAATACTCCATGACGTTCTTACCACACTCCTGGAGCACGTTAGGATTCAATATGTGTTTTTAAATGAACGAGTATGATGTCATTAATCCGGCCATCACCAGTCTTCTTCATACATTGGAGGACTCCATGTGTCATATGTATCTGACATACATAATATATACTTTACGTATAATATATATTTATGTACTGTATATAACTTTTTATTTTAGGACTTAAAATGTCACCTGTACCGTATAGTATAAGTACTTGTGCTATCGAAATTCATTTAAAACAGTTTTTTTCAAAAGACACCACTATGACCTAGACTGCCTTGCTTTTACATGAAGTGCCAAAATGTGTTTATAATACGATGGAATTCAGAATAAATTACCAAGGGAGGACCACTCTTCCATAAAATGTGGAGATCATATTCACACATTTAAAGAGAAACACCCCACTTTAAGAAGTGCCCCATCTGTTTTAAGGCGTCCATGTCTACACAGACCATAGCATCACGCCTGGCAGCAGGTGTTTCTTTCATGGGCTGCTTCTTCCGTGTTTTGGTTGAGTCGGTTGAGTGACCTTCTAGTATGGCTTGGTGTGAAGGGATCTCACGTCAATAGGAACATTGCGACGTGGCAGAGAGGACAAGGGGTGGATAAGCAGAGCCCCGCTATTGTCAGAATTCCAGAAATGCCTGAGATGCCTGAACATTTCTGCCAGAGTTTCAAATAGCTGAGTGGAGGACCCCAGCTCAGGCGATTTCTGCCACATTTACTTTGCACTGAAAACCACTAAAAGAAAAAAAAATAAAACAAAATAAAAATATAAAAATAAAAAAAAATGGCCATCAGCCTCAGTGGAGCACCAACTTATCCTTAAATCGAAAGGACCTGGTAACAACAGTTTTACTCAAAATCCCCAATGCCAATATGTCTGGAAAAATATGTTGTAAAGGAAAAGGAAGGGGGAATAAAAGCTTTCCTGAGCATAATTTATCTTTGACTGTCACAAAATCAATAGGCTTTACAGAGCAGAGGAAATTCAATAGCTGGGCATTCATAATAAAGATCGGTTTGGGTGATTTGTCTGCCTCTAATAAGGCAGGCTTTGGACCCCAGCTTCTCTTCCTTTAAAACCCAAAAGGGGTGGAGATTTCGCCATCACAGCCAAGTCCTCTTGCTTGTCTATTGTCGGGACTTTACAATGGTACTACTTGTCTGGCCAGGTCTTGGTTCACCCAGGAGAACAGGCCTCACATTAGGGCGTGGAGGAACAGATGCCCGACTTTACACCAGCATTCAGCCCGCGTGACAGCCTTTTCATGCATCATGGATTCGTCGGTTTCAATGCAAAACCCACAGCAATGCTGCGAGCATTCGCCTCTCCCCTTGGAGACCACGGTGTAGAATGGGTCCAGATATTCACTCGGGAAACTGGACCCATTGCAGAAACATTTGCAAAAGGACTCCTTGGCCTGACCTGACCCAGCTCTCATCTGAGGAAGCTTGTGCTCAGGCAGGCACTCATCAGTGTGCTTAGCTAAGGGGCTAGATGGAGGACAAAAGACAAAGAAGAGGCTGGCGGTGGTGGGTCCCTGAAAGGGGAAAAGAAGCGTGACAAGTGGGGCGGATGGAAGTAAATATCTGATACATACTGAATTCAACAAGAACCAGCCCCTTTGCGCTTAGACCTAATCTTCAAAACGCGCCTGAGAGAACATGTATTAATCCGTTCCTGCAATGAGAGAGGGAAGAGAACTGAGATTCAACGAGATTTAAAGGCATGCTAAATGTCACACACACACACACACACACACACACACACACACACACACACACACACACCGTATGAAAAGCAGGACTCCAAGCACTACTTATCTGACTACAGGGCCAGCTTCCTTGCATCTATTCCAATGGACTTAGCTCCACTGTTACACACTAGTTGAATAACAGTTCATGATCATATCATGAAAGCATATATAACTCCATTGGACTTTCAAAAGCAGGGCTTTGGAAAACACTGCTATATATGGCTAATACTCTATGACTTTATGAAAACTAGTGTTTCTGAGCCCCAAGTTCCTTTCTTTAAAATAGTAGTGACGAATTCCACTCCACCTCTTTTTCAGCATGAATACATGAGTGAAAGATCAGGACACCATTTTCTAACTACCAGGTAGTCCGGCATGTAAGTTATCAATAGCAGAATGGGATCTTAGCTAGGAGCAGAGGAAAAAGTTTCCAGCTAAATGGAGGAGGGTTTGGGGCGCACCAAGTGGGTCACAACTATTTGAAGGGGGCTTCTTGGAAAGGCAGGAAATGAAGAACAGTCAACTAGTAAGTAAGTTACTGTTACATGCTGCCTTAATGTTCATGGTGATTAACCTATGACACGTACCGTGTAGATCAGTGCTGGAGGCTAGAACCAAATGGAGAAATAAGGGGTTGAGAGTCCAGGCAGAGGAGTGAGTACAAGGGACATTCAAGAGGTATGATCTGCAAGGTACCGTAATTGTTCTTCCTCCCCTAACTGGTCTCACTTCTGCCCAGACCATTATTTTGGAGCTGAGCTGACAGAGCATGGGGGAGTTGCTTTGTTCCCCATGGTCAGCAGTCAGCAGATGCACTGGTTAAAGGTTTAAAGTGTTTGAATTCAATGCATAGAATCATGGAAGGAAGCAGCTGGTATTACCTCCAAGATGGTACATAAAAGAACACCCAGCAAAGACTTGCAAACGTGTTTCAGAACCTCAGGGTTTAAAAAAGGACATAGAGAGAAGGAAAAAGGGGCCATTTCAGCTTCGTAGGACCAGCAGTACTGCCACGTTATATATGCTGAACTTGTGTTTACCTTATGAGAAATTATAAACACTATGGATAACGAAGTAGATACATCATTATTGCATGTCGAAAAGTGTGTACACACACTCAGAGAGTCATTTAGAAGCACACAGAGACAGATAAATGCACACTATTATCACATACACACAGAGACACAGACACACACACACAAATGCAAGGACAGTCTAAGGCATGACTTTGTGAATTCCTAGGAAATGGCTCCTTTCTTCAAGTTGTGTTACTACCCTGATGTAGCACAAATTCTAATTGAACTTAATAATAAAAACCCAGAATCAGATATAGTGATAAATGCTGGAAGATCAGAGAAGCAGAGCAGCCAGACACTAGTTCTAACTTCTACCCAATCCTCAGACAGAGTGGGTGATCCCGTCGCTAGGAATCCTCAGACTGAATGAACTCCTGTGTCCTCCTGTCTTATATACCTCTCTCCGTCCATCCATATCCCTTCTTGTCTCCATCTCGCTAGTGCTGGCATTAAAGGCGTGTGATTCCCAAGTGCTGGGATTAAAGGTGTGAGCCACCAACACCTGATCTCTATGGCTAACTAGTGGTTTAGCTCCACACTCTGATTTTCAGACAAGCTTTATTTGTTAGATCACAAACAAAATACCATCACACCCCATCTCCAGCTTTTGATCTTTAACCTGAACTCAAATTCTATCATTTCTAAACTCCAAACCTACAGAAACCTTTTAAAAAACCAACCAACAAACAAGAAAAAAAAAGCAAAGAAACTAAGGTAGACAGTTCTCTCCTTTTAAAATTCAACTTGGCCAGTGGCGAAAAAGATGCCTCTACTTACATCCCGAACCCATAAACTAGCAGAAGGAATTTCTCATCCCTGTTCCCACAAAGAATGTGTCAGATCTGTCATTAAAAAGGGGGGAGTACATATTAGGAAATAATTTCCAATAACTACCAGGTACTTTCCCAGTCTTGAGCAAAAGTGAAACTAGTGCTTTCCAAGCCCAATGTCTGGAGGAGGCCCTCAGGAAAGGCCAAGGATGCTGTGGGCATGTCCAGGGGCCCTCAGGGGCCAAGGACTCTTCTGTGGGCATGTCCAGAGGCCCTCAGGAAAGGCCGGGACTCTGTGAGCATGTCCAGGGGCCCTCAGGAAAGGCCGGGACTCTGTGGGCATGTCCAGGGGCCCTCAGGGGCTAAGGACTCTTCTGTGGGCATGTCTAGAGGCCCTCAATAAGGCCAAAGATTCTGTGGATATGTCCAGAGGCCTGGAGATGCTGGTCAATTATGCTGCATACAGGTCCACTGGCATTGCACCAACAGAGTCTCTTCAGAACTAAAAGGAGAGAAAGATAAGGGAGTTTAAGGGGAAATTATTAAAATGCTGGCGGGTGATCTGGCTTGTAAACTTTGGTATTATAAGCAATTTGGCACAGATGTGCAGTCATTTCTAGAAGTCAGTTAGTTCTTTGTCTACTGCAGAAACACACCCACAAGTCCCATTAACACAAAGACATACATTCCTCTAACCCCCTACCATCCACATTCAACATACACACAACATGCACACACATGCGCACACACACACACACAACACACACACACAGATGCATACACATACATACACACCCCTTATAAACCTGTAGTCTCACAAGCTCACAGCTAAAATTTCTCAAGCTGATGTCATGACTACATGTAATGGGACTTGATGAGAGGCAGCTCTTGTTGGAGAAATAGCGCCATTTCATGAAAGATGATTTGCATAAACCAACAATGAAGAACATGTAAAAATTCTGTTGTCCAGGACTTTCTTTGGAAGTGCAGGGCCTGGCGTACACAAGGAGAAAGAATTTCCTTCCCCAGTCCTCTGTCACTGAAGGTGGTCGATGAGAATAGAATCATTTGACCTTTGCTTTAAACGCAGCTTTGGGAATTTGGGGCTTTGTGACAGCCTTTTCACAGAGCCGGTGAACCAGCTAATCTGACTGCCAGCTGACTTGTTGCTATGTACAGGGGGAAAAAAGTTTGCCGATAACCAATCTACATAGTAGATCAGTTAATGGTAGGAAAATATGATTTAAAACATCCATTAAATGGAATACTCATAAAGCTTTGGATTTTACTAATAAATACAGAATGGATAAATAAAAAGCCTAGTTCTTTTTGGCAAGAAAGTAAAATTGTTTATTTTAATTGCAAGTTGTGATGAATAAGCAACAACAACAACAAAAATGTTGGTTCCTTGCCTGAAAATAGATGCTGAATCTTAGGGAACTAAGTCAGAAATTGCTAACGCAGAAGAAATGGCATAAGATCAATGTTCACTAAATATTCGATTTGCTCCTCTTCATTTCTTAGTTTCTTCAATTAGATTCGAACACTGGACTAGTTTTGTTCAATAAAGTGTGAGCAGATATTAGAGGCTTGCCAGTCAGTGGTCAATCAATGGTCAATTCTTTTTTTGTTGTTGTTGTTTTGTTGGGGGGGGGGGGATGAGATAGGGTTTCTTCGCGTAGCTTTGGTGCCTGTCTTAGAACTAGCTCTTGTAGACCTTGCTGGCCCCAAACTCGTGGAGATCCTCCTGCCTCTGCCTCCTGAGTGCTGGGATTGAAGTCGTGCACCACGACCCAGCCCAATTATTTTTTTAAAGAATATTTTTTTAATTTATTTATTTAACCTGACATGCACGTGCGGCTGCCTACTTGTACGCATGCGCACTGCGCACGTGCACTACCCACAGCGGCCAGGAAACAGTATCTAAACCCCGAGAACTGGAGTTACACGTGCTTGTGCACCACAATACAGCTGGAAACTGAACCTGGGTCCTCTGCAAGAGAAGTATGTGCTCTCAACAGCTGAGCCATCTCTCCAGCCCAAGCAGCCAGTTCTCTTATTTTTCTTCTTTTCTCTAGCATTATGAACAAGGAGTCTTCATATTCCATATACCAGGTATATGAAACGACAGCACGCCCCTCATGAACTCCAGCAGGGCTCTATGAAGCAGAGTTCTGGAGGACCCGTGAGGGACACATCACAGGAATGATAGACTTTGTACTGAGATTGCCCGTATGAGGTTACCACAGCACAACCCCGCAAATGCTAACGAGGAGTAAGCAATTGTACACCTGGGCATGGCCAGCCTTGGAAACTGAAAACGAGACAACCACAACGCTTCAAGACGTCGAGTTCCTCGATAGCCTCAGAAGCGAGAGAGAATCATGTTTCAGTTAAGCAAACTTACTAATAAAATGTTCTAAACTTAATTCTAAGTCTGTGCGTTCAAGTTCCAAAAGTGTTCTTGAGTTCTGCAATTCGAGAACATTTCTTGGTCTATCAACCAAGTCTACAGAAATGCTTTTGTTCACTTGTTTTTAGCAAGCTATTTTCACCACAGATTTGCATAGACGCTTAGAGTGTGTAGACTCCTCTGGGAATGGCTGGTCTGTGGATTTCCTATGGGGCTCTGAATTCTCAAGGCAAAGAATGGGAGGGGGGCTGGAAGAAAAGAAAAGAAAAGAAAAGAAAAGAAAAGAAAAGAACGGAAAAGAAAAGAAAAGAACGGAAAAGAAAAGAAAAGAACGGAAAAGAAAAGAAAAGAAAAGAAAAATGTGTTTGTTAATCTTCATGTTTCAACATTGCTAGCTTTGAAGCCTAATATTAAGGAGCCCCATCTCTGGGCATCTGCGAAAGCATTTTCACTTTAACTGAGGGGAGAAGACTCTTTAAATGTAGGCAGTAATAGGACCATCTAATGAGACCAAATAAAGAGAAAAAAAAAGAAGAGAAATCTAGTTGAGCACCAGCATTAGTAGATAGTCTCTCCCATTATATGTGAACTAAAACAAACCCTTCCCTCCCTCAGTCCCTGTTGTTGGGTACTCCGTCACACCAACAAATACACAAGGGTATTATCGAATAAATAGCTCCCCTTCCCACTGATCGATTTTCTTCATCTGCAGCCTCACAAACTCCAGCTTTCCTCTTCTGAGTGCTAGTGTCTGTAGGGAATACTCACTAGAGTTTACATGCTTGAATGTGGTGGGGTACCACTGTGGGCTTTGTATAGACACACATTTGAACACATTGTATTATGCAAAACACAAAATACATCTTAGATAATGACTATGCATTTGTATAGCTGAGAATATTCTCATCTTCACTCTCCCCCAATCTGCCTAGCATTTAGGGTCTTGCAGATGCTACTTTAATATTTCAGTTTTGCTGAAACTCTTCTTGATACAGCACTCACAGAGATTTTCTATCCCACTGAATAACACTCTGAATTTTCATGAGAGATGGTTATTTTTTTTTAAAAAAAGCCTTTGTACTCTAGTTCTAAGTTCTTCTACAGAATATGCTTTTATGAAGAAGTAGGGTCTTAACTGACCCCTTCTAGAACATGCTTAATATCTCAAGTTAACTAAGGCCACCTGAACAAGACTCTAGTTACTTAGGAAGAAGTTGGCTGGGCACTAGAGAGATGACTCAGTGGTTGAGAGCACTTGTTGCTCTTGCAGAGGACCCAGGTTTGATTCTCAGCACCCACATAGGCCTCACAAGCATCCATAACTCCAGTTCCAGAGGATCCAATGCCTTTTCTGACCTCCACAGATACCACACACACACACACACACACACAATTCTCATATATACATGTAAGCAAAACGCTCTTTAGTTTAAAAAGAACATGATGGGTTGTTTTATTTAGCTGTCTGTGTCTCTTCCAGGGAACCAGAACCTTGATTTCCTGGTTACCTGAGAAGGCAGGTGATGCTGCCGCCTAGCTTCTGTGTCTGCCTACCCACACCATCCTGCACTCCAGCCTCTTTTTTTAAAACCTCCATCTTTTCCACATTGGCATTGTAAGTGATTGTTTTCTAGCCATTTTGAGGTAATGATGGTTGGTTTTTCTTTTTCAGTTACAAAAAAAAAAATAGTTTAAACTTTGTTTGAAAGAAAAATGAGGCTGTAGGCTTTGTACATGCCTTCATTCTGGAATAATACCAAACCAAACGAAACCAAATAATCTTTGCCCTCACTCTCAGTCTTGCCTTGGAAATCATCAGACAGTGGCTGGTCTCTGTCAGGACAGATCTTGTCCTGAACAGTCTCAAACTGGAGTGGGAAAGAGGGGAGTTATATATAAAGAATTTTATTTAAGTCATCGGAATCTAAACCCAAAAGTAAGATGGTCAACCAAAAGAGTAGAGAGCCGCCAAGGGTGGGGAGTTGAATATTGTGCTTATAATGATATGGTGGTTTCTGGTTGGGCCAAGTGGCCACCCCTGTCTGCCCACAGCTCTTTTCAGAAGTGAGTGAACTGAGGACCATCCAGCTAAGGAAGTGTCCCAGGGCAGATGGCCCCTTCCATCTTCATCAGAAGAGAAAGCAAAGGAGGCCAAGGAAAGACTCTTTGAAAGGCTTATGAAAGACCTGAAATACATCACAATAGCACAAGCAGGGAGCCATCTACTCGGGGAAACCTGGCTAGGCTCTCCTTCCAAATCCGTGATGACCTCAATTGGCTCAGGTTCTGCCACCAGCCTGTGGTCCTGATTGCCTTAACAGGAACAAAGATTGATAATGGTGCTTTCGATTGTTCAAACCCCAAAGAGGAAGTTTTTGCTTCAATATAGAAGAAACTTTAGATGTTGTCCGTTCTGGGTTGAGAAGATGACTGAGTAGGTAAAATGGCTGCCACACAAGCCAGAGGACCTGAGTTTGGATTCCTAGTATGCATGTAGATAGAAGCTGGGCATGGTGGTGTACAGCTATAATTCTAGTGCTAAGATGAGGGTAGAGACACAATGGTGCCCAGGTTTCCCTGCCATCCCAGGCGAACATCATCTTTAGGTTGAGTAAGAGCCCATGATGAAAACTAAGGTGAAAAAGGAATTGAGGAAGATATCTCAAAGTCAACGTCTAGTCTCCACACACAAGAATATGGGCAAGCATACATCATCGACCCCCAACCCTTGTGTGCACACACACATACACGCGCGCACACACACATACATACATACTGTCCCTTCTGTCTGTGTCTTGATTACTTTTCCCATCTACTAAACAATTATGACCCAAGAAATATATGACTCTTGATCTTTCCCTGACTTGAAGTTCACCTGGGAAGCCATTTTTTTTGTGTGTATTTTCCGAGTCATTTGCTTGTTATCTTTGCACTTTGCATTGGTTTTATTATCGTGAATATCGCAGCATATCTTGTCGACAAGTCTTTTGTCTACCACAGACTGCCACATGTTCCATGCAAGACTTTTCTCCTCACAACTCCAAAATTGTCGTGCTTTTGTAAAATGCATGACTGTCAGCGTGACATCTCTGCCTACACTGGCAGTGTTGTTACACCATTACTACTTATTAAACACAGGCCAACAGGTACCCTCCTATCATTACCGTTGGTAATGGTTAACATTCATTGCCAACTTGACTGAATTTAGAATCACCTAGGAGACACATCTCCAGGTGTGGCTTTGAAGGCATTTCATCATAAAATTAACTGACAAACAAAGACACAACCCATTGAGGTAAGTCTATGGTGAATTCCACCAGGACAGAATAAAGGAAAAAAAAATAGAGAAAACCAAATGGATCTGAGCATGTCTCTTTCTTTACTTCCTGATACAGAGAGATGTGAGCAAGCAGTTTCCCGTTGTCAGAACAATATCTGGTCTCACTGCCATGACAGATGGTATCCCTTAAACTATGAGCCAAGATAAACTTTTTCTCTCTTTCTGTGCTTCATGATAGATACTTGATCGCAGTAACAAGAAAAGTAACTCATGTGGCAAACAAACAGAGGCTGTGGTCCCTGAGGCTGTGGTCCTCCCCACCCCCCCCACCCCCAGCACATGGTCTGTAGGCCTCTGGAACTGATTTACAGGAGGAAAGTGGAAGACTTTGGACCTGTAAGTCAGAGAAGTCCCAGATTGTTAAAAGCAGAGAGTAACAGGCCATCCTGGGGAGCTATCAGAAGACCAGAATGTTGACAGAAATCACGGAATCTGGGTTCATGAGTCTCCAAGTGTGACAAGTATACTGATTAGAGTTAAAATACAGGCCCCTGCTGTTCTATTCTGGCAAAAACAAACAAACAGCCCAAAACAGCAAACAAATCTTTTACTTGTTATGCCCAGATATGCAAAGTCCCCAAAAAACCAACAAGGAGACTGAGTACCATATGTAAAAGCAAAAAGCCTTTATTTTATGTAAGTTTGCAAAATCGATCTCTCCGCATGTCCAACGTATTAGAATAAATGAAGAGCTCCGAGCTCAGTTAGAGTTGGGTTTTATAGAAGTAAAGGTGGGGGTGAGGGGTTTCTAAGGTTCAGGGCCCCTCATTGGCTGACTTTTGTCTAGGGGTGTCCTGGCCTAGTGAGTGTGTGCTGGCAGGTGATCCTCTTTACAGTGGTTGGAATGCTAGGCGTTTCCTTTGGATGGTCTGTTCTTGGGTGGTGCTCAGGTAATCTCCGTTTGTGGTTCTTCCTGTAACCAGTATTGCTTCAGTGTAAACTACTGAGACTCAGGCCTCCATTAAACTTATCAATGGCCAAGTCCTACACTGGCAGGTGATAATGGTTGGAAGTAAAGAACTTCCTTTGGGTGATCTGTTTCTATTCGTCTTCTCATGGCTGGATTCTACAGTCCTCATTTTGCCCAGGTCCTGACAACTTGAGTGAAGTTGAATTCAAAGAGATAGACTAAGTCAGTGGTTCTCAACCTATGGGTCATGACCCCTTCAGGGATCAAACAAACCGTTCACGAGGGCTCACATATCAGATGCTTACATTATGATTCATAACAGTAGCAAAAGTACATGATTAGATGCCATGAAAGTAGCAGCAAAATAATTTTATGGTTGGGGGTCACCACAAAATGAAGAACTGTATGAAATGGCCACATCTTTGGGGAGGTTGAGAATCACTGGACTGAGTTGCTTGACTGAGAAAATTTCAAGACAACAAAGTCTACAGACTGTGACACAGTTATTATTCTCTGCATTTACTTATGTGCATAAAGATAATCCAAATCAGGAAATTATGAAAAATACACAGTTTGACAAAGAAATGAGTGTGAAGATTGTTAAAGTTGTAGGCAAGGTAGGCACGGAAAAAGAACCTGTAATTGCTAAAGAAATTGGCTCTACTAGAAAGAAACCACGGCTTTTGCATGGGTACAAGATGAAAAACTGTCCACACATCAATGTAAAGCTGTGACTTGAAAGTGCCACCACAGTGGTGCCCTTACTTAAAATGGTTACCTAGGGATATATTGTCCCAGATTCCATCATAAACTCATACAGTAGCCATAGCAGCAATGTGCCAAGGGGGCTAGTTTACATCTTGAGCTGGCAACAAAACGTAGAGTCATTGTCCATATAGCACTGACGTTTTAGACATGTAAAATATAAGGCAAGAGGGTGGCAAAGAGTTCTAGAAGGTTCCAGAAAGCTGCGAGTCTAGGAAATGTGGTTCAGAGTCTAATTTCCTTCCTTTAAGGAAGCTGTCATTGTCATAAGCTGTCAAGATGCATCCTAAGTTGTGATAGAGATTCAGGGATATTGAAGATGCCAGAGGGCTAAAACAGTCACTAAAGAAATCTGCAGGCACTGAGTGAGGCCAGCAAGAGAAGTCCACTTATGCCACAAGCAAGAAAGATAGAGGTATAGGACTACCCAAGGTCACTGGTGCATTGCTGTGGGACAATGGTCTTAAACCCTGTAAAGTTTTGTAAATTGTACTGGTTTAATAAAATGCTGATTGGCTAGTATCCAGGCAGGAAGTATAGGCAGGGAGACCAGAACAGGAGAATTCTCGGAAGAGGAAAGACTCAGTCTGCAGTTGTCATCCAGACACAGAAGAAGCAAGATGAGAATGCCTCACTGATAAAAAGTCTCATGGCTAACGCAGACAAGAATTATGGGCTAATATAAGTTATAAGAGTTAATAAGAAATGTGAGCTAATGGGCCAGATGGTTGATGATTAATGTAGACCTTGTGTGTTTCTTTGGGAAAGGAGACAAACAGAAAGAAGAAGGCTGAGGATGTTCGGTATAAAATATTTAGGGATATGATAGTAGCAACTAGAACACTGGTTCTCAACCTTTGGGTCAAGACCCATTTGGGATCAAACAACCCTTTCCATGGTTTCTTCTAAAACCATCAGAAAATACAGATATTAACATTATGACTTATAACAGTAGCAAAATTACAGTTAAGAAGTAGAAATGAAAATAATTTTATGGTTGGGTCACCAGGACATGAGGAACTGTATTAAAGGGTCACAGCATTAGGAAGGTTGAGAACAACTGAACTAGAATAAAACATTGAAAGTGAAGCAACTCTCTGAAGAAAGATAAAAGATGAAGCTGGTGAAGTTCTCTGGAAAGAGTGATCCTGACAGAACACCCCATGCATTTTTCCCTAGGAAGGAGGAGAGAATCAGGAATTCCCATTGGCAGAGAAAGAGAGGTACTAGCCAAGTGTTAATTTTAAGGGGTAACAGCTAGAACCAATTACTGGAATACAAGGCAGGGAAGTTCCCTTAGCAAAGGAAGCTGTGTGTGAAGTGATTTAATAAGGACTTACTAATATTTTTTCATGCTCACGTTTAGGTAAGAAGCTTTTATTTGTTTTTGGTCAGTGTAGCAATATTAGTCCAGTCCAGGGGGACCAAGGATAGTTTCATTTCACTGTTCACGACTCTAACTCTTCGGCCAGGGGTCATTCTCTTGCCCAACTGTCTTCCGTCCTCTTTGGGAAAGACATTTCAGAGCTTAATCTCACAAACTATGCCATTGATGGGTTCTAATTTTCCTATGCTGTGGTTCGAAGTGTATGAATGCAAGGGAGGAGTCTTGAGGCACTGCCTGAGGCTGAACTTGCCTCTGCCCAGCACATCCAGCGGTTGATCAGGGCAGCCTCTGAAGGAGGGGCAAGCTATAAGGCTCAGGTGTGGAGGATAATGGGCAAAGGACATCCCCACTTAGATGCCAACTACAATCCATGCCAGTAATTGCTTGCATAGACCTTCCTGGAGACATAAAGAACAATGTTATACAGAAAACCCCCAAGGTGAATCTACCTTGCCATTTGCACAAGAAAGGTATTATCCCCACATCTGTATTTATTTTTAAAGCCTCGGCTTTTAAATTCATTTCATTCATTGTTCAGCAGGCAATGCTTGGCAGTGGACAGGGTTTTCTAGAACTACCCATGTCTCAGAATAAGCCTCTACCATCAAGATCTTCCACATCTCACTGATTAAAGTGTTAAACTGTCTACCCTGACGTCAACACTGCTTCGGTGGCCATAAATTTCCGATCGTGGAGTTCTTGTCCCACCTGGATGGCAGATGCTGGAGTCTTGTTTTAAAAAATAGTGTTTGGATGACCCCCAAGGACCTGCACACCTGCAGTTCCTTCTGTCAGAAGCGTCGAATACACTGGTGACAGTGATTTCACAGATTTCAAGTGATTTATCACCAGATTTGGTGATATATTGTGCCCGATCGCTATAGTAATGAACTGTCGCCGCTGTAGCAGACCATTGGAGTTGCCAAGGCGAAGAGTTTCTGTGATGCAAGAAATTTCCACGCAAACCCAAGTGAAAGAAGGCTTGCTCTGGAGAAGAGAGTGTGCGGGTTCTGGTGGTTAGGGCTGTGGGAGGCTGTTTGGCTCCCCATAGCTGAATGGAAATTGTGCCCAGGGGTCACAGCCAAAACCCATCAGAAACCACATATTAGAGCTGGAAGTGTCCTGTCTGTGCTCCCTGTGGAGTCGGGGCGTCTTCATTTCATACACCATTTATTCCCCAGCGGAGGGCTTTCACAAAGGGCTGGTCTGGAATCGTTATCAAGCTGCCTGTGACTCCAAAGAGTGTGGGCTCCCCACTCAGAGGACAATCTCTCCGCCACTCTCTTTCCTTTCGTTACAGAAAACTTGCTTGTTAATTTGTCTATCAAACTCACGTTTGCACTTTGTGGGAAGTCTGTTCATTAGCCATGCTAAGAACTGGGTTATTTTATTTGGTTTTGGTGTAGTAATAACGTTCAGTAGAGAATTTGCCTGTCTTTTTTTGTCGTAATGTATAAACACACATTGGTACCTGGCAAAGCAAAGAAGCAATCCATTTGATGTTCCTGTCAGTGAATAGCTTCCTAATTACTCTCAGGGGCTTTGGTGAATGACCACCCCCCCCTCGTCTGTAGAGTACTTCTCAAAAATGTGCTTATCAAAAACATGAAAACACATTGTAGGGTTTTATGGTTAATATCACTAATGGTCAGAGATTCATGGAACACTCTCGGAATTACGAGTCTTTGTTAGCTATGTGACAGGACAAGTTCAAATGATTTATCTATGTACTTTTAGATCGTGTTTCACTGTGTAAATCTACGCCGACTTTGAACTCGTGATATAGCTGCCTGCTTTAACTTCTGAGTGCTAGAATTAGATGTGTGCCACCATGCCTGCCAAGCAAAACCAATTGCTTATTCTCCTTAATTCTGAACCAGCAATATACCCCTTGGTTCTTCCAATAGGAAAGGAATTTCAGCCCAGTTAAGAATACCAAAGGTGTTGGGAATGTGAAATTTACTGTTCTCAAGCATTGAGCAACATCCCGAATTCTGACACCTGTTATTTTTTTGTGCAATTCAGTTTAAACGTCCTCCTTGTTTCAGGAGCACCCATAGGTGCCAGCTTATGTGCAAATGATATGAAAAGGTAGGTTTTATGACCTCCCATCAAGGCCTAAAGAGACATATTTTCAAAATTTACTGCTTCAACAAGTCCCTCCAGAGACGTTTTTCCTGATGCTAGACCCATTTCATTTCCTAAACCTTGGGGTACTGACCCACAGAGGCGGGGCATAAGAGCCCCGCTGTCGCTGTCTGCCTCTGAGTTCATCAAATACTCAGCAAGGCAGCCAGAGCCTGGGACACCACCCCACTTTAGGTCTGTTCCTTTTGTCCTTGAGCCGGTGCTGTTATGGAGACAAGGGTAATGGCTGTTCCGCCTGTGTCGAAATCCCTCCCCTCCCCATCCTTTGTTGTCTGTTAACTCAAACTCCTACTAGGACTTGTTGGGAGAAAAGCTGTCACCGTGAAAGGCTTCAGCTGCTTCGAAGCGAGTTGTTCTGCCAGCTTCTCTGGCCTGGGCACTGGCATTAAGACCACGCTTCCATTTAGCGGAAAATGAAAGGGC
Source organism: Microtus pennsylvanicus (assembly GCF_037038515.1). Classification (NCBI taxonomy): domain Eukaryota; kingdom Metazoa; phylum Chordata; class Mammalia; order Rodentia; family Cricetidae; genus Microtus; species Microtus pennsylvanicus. Next base: position 27,858,833 of record NC_134587.1, on the reverse strand, counting down.
GGAATGAATAGACTTAAGCCCTTTTACACCTCCTTTTCAAGGACTCCCCACCTCTAGGCACCCCTAAAATGGCCTCCTCAGGTTTTCCTTGCCTTCTTTTCTGAGAGCAAGACAATGGAGTTGAGAAGAAACAGGCTGCTCAAACGGGAAAGGCTTTACTACTCGATTTTCTATACAAGCCCAGAATGCTGCTTAACAGCAGAATAGGGAAGTCCCACTTTTCATCACATTAATTTATGTGGGGTCTGCCCCAGTTTCCTTTGTCTGACTTTGTCTGAATTGCCTTAGACATGCTCAATAACAGACAGTCTTCATTTCCATCCGAAAAGTCTCGTGTTTAAGGAACTGGACAGAGGAGGTAAAATGGTTAAGCTACTCCTAAAAGGTAGAAACTGTTTACCCAAGCAGAGCTTTCCAGCGGTTCTGATCCTACTGCATGTACTGGCTTTGTGGAAGCCTAGGCAGTTTGGATGCTCACCTTACTAGACCTGGATGGAGGTGGGGGTTCCTTGGACTTCCCACAGGGCAGGGAACCCTGATTGCTCTTTGGGCTGACGAGGGAGGGGGACTTGATTGGGAGAGGGGGAGGGAAATGGGAGGCGGTGGCGGGGAAGAGACAGAAATCTTTAATAAATAAATAAATAAGTTTATTTAAAAAAAAAAGGAGTACAGGAATGCAAGGGTTTGCATTCGGAAAGAAAGAAGAAGTGTTTTCCCCGCTTCTGAATATCTGAATTTTTCCACTTTCTTCTCTTTCTCAAGCCTGTTCAGCGAGCTTCTGACTTTCAGCTCACCTCTTCTCCTTCCAGGGGTCATACAACACTCATGTTCTCCGGGCCCCGAACCAGATCCTTCTCAGTCAGGTCATTTGGGAACAAGATGCGGACCATCTTTTCACTCAGCTTTCGATGCAGCTTATGGGAGAGTTAGAGGGGGAGTAACTAAGGAGAAGAACGTGATATGAAGCCAAGCACAAAGAGACATTGGTTTGGGGAACCTGTGAGGGCCAGCCATGATTATCTAAGTCTGGGCAGGTCACCCAAAGGAAGGTCTTTACTTCCTCCAACCATTATCAACTGGGACTCTGGCCAGCGACAAATTTCAATGGAGGCTGGGGACTCAATAATTTACCCTGAGAAGATGCTGGGCTGCAGGAGGAACCACAAGCTGAGATCACTGAACCCCCACCCAAGAACAGACCATTCAAAGAAAATTCCTGGCATTCCAAGCACTGTAAATAGAAACACCTGCCAGAGCACAGTCACCAGGAAATGCTAGACGAATGTCAGCCAATCAGGGGTCTTAAAACCTCCGAAACCCCTCACCCCCACCTTTACTACTATAAAAACCCAACTCCAACTGAGCTTGGGGCTCTCCATTATTCCAATACATTGGACATGAGGAGAGATCGAGTTTGCAAACTTGATTAAAATAAAGGCTCTTTGCTTTTACATACGGGACTCTTGGTTTCCTTGTTGGCTTGTCGGGGATTGTGGATTTGGGCATAACAGAACCCTGCTCTTCTGGGGTGGACTGGTACCCTTGATGCAGAGGTGTTTCCTTCAGCTTTCTGCCCTGTGTCCCTGTCTTTTTCCCTTTGACCCACTGAGTTTAGCTTACTGTTGAGTCTTTACAATGTGTAGTACCAAACGTTTGTTGGGAGCCATGCACTGTTGAAGCAGAAAAAACAACTTTTTGTTGTTGTTGTTTCTGGTTTTTTTGTTTGTTTGTTTGTTTTTTGTTTTTTGTTTTTTTTTTTTGTGGTAGTATCTCACTATGTACCAAGGTCTATCCTGAAACTCACTATGCAGACCAGTCTGTCTTTGAACTTAGAGAGCTCTGCCTGCCTTTGCCTCCCAGGCCCCTGTCACTGAAGTTAAACTCCATGCTGCTAGTGACGAATCACCACTGAACTGATTACCTCAAACTTGAACTCATACTTGCCCAGAGCAAAATGATACTCGTCTGTCCAGCTTCGTGAGATTTCCCAAGCACATTTCCCCTTCCGCTGCCCTGCAAGCATCCTGTAGAAGTACATGGTCTACTTTGGCATCTGTGGAATAAGCAGCTCTTACGGGATGGTGCCTTTCATCTTCAGAGCTGTGGTGCCGGGCACACAACGGGGAATTGGTAAGTGCATCCCTCATGGGTTGAAGTCATCTTCTCCCCTCCTCTTTCTCACCCTTTTATTTTGCCTGAGTTTCTACTAATTGACCCAGAATATTTTCTTTATCTAAATTGTGGCCCACTGGGATAATAATGCCTACCACCAAGCCTCTTTGGGTTTAGAGCGCTAAGATAAGAATATTAAACAGACTGCCGGCGAGGGTGCTGAGCACTTGGTAGGCGCACATACATAGTAACATTTGTGCCATTTTGTATATTAGATGCTCATAAGCTTTTTCCCTGACCCAGAAACAGAATCCCAGACTTGACTGTCCTGAAGTTATTTACTTAATGAATGCGTTGACACTCCTTTCCTCCTGCATGAAAGGCAAGGACTGAATGAGTCTCTCTACTATCTCTTTCAGGTCTGGGCACTTCCAGAGGATTAGCCATAGTCCTTGCATGGGGCAAGAGTTGGGGGTGGAGGCAGGTAATGTCAAGCTGGGAAGCAGCAGTAATAAAGGTGCACCCTCCCTGTAGACCTGCAGGAGTAAAACCCTCAAAGGGCTATTCTGGTTAGTCCTATGTCAACCGTGACTCCAGCCACGGTGACAAGGACTGAGGAATAAACTGTTCTCCTCATTAAGAATCCAACCTGAGAAACGTAGTGAAAGACAGACCGGTGCACCAAGAATGCAATCATTTCTGTTCTCGCTGAATCTCTTCTTCCTCCACTTGACACCATTTAACAACAACATATTAAAAGTTATTTTTCTTTTTTTTTATTGATATTTTCCCCCATTCAATAGTATTTGGCACATGATAGCAAGCATGTTCTTTCTTGGTATGGTATGTTGAGACCAATCATCCAAAACATACCCAAAGAGACATGAAGGCACAGTACCTCATCATAGCTCAGATTAATATTTTAGTGACTCACTTTTATGGAACTTATTTCCAGCAAGGTTTTTCAAACTACAAACACATGCAGAAAATGTCTAGTCGGAAAGCCTGAGCCTGCAGTAAAGCAAGGGAATGATTATTGTTCTAAGTATACTTTAAGAAGGACATATTGGTGAATGCATAAGCAGACCTTGCCAGATCCACAAAGAACTAAAGACACTGAGAATTCCAGCGACAGGTTTCTTATAGGCAACAAGCACACCTTTTCTTTTTCTTCATTTGCTTTAAATGTCTTATGTCCCCCTCCCCCTGAACATTGAAGACAATGAAAGGAATAGATTAAAATAACCTACATTTCTTTCTCTGTATATAGGAGCTTTCCACTTGCTATACGACAACAAGGAAATTTCAGGTTCACTCCAGTGTTTTGACACTCAGAAGGTCCTGATCATAGATGGTAGGATGATTCTACTCTTTTGGGTTTAAGTTCTTGACAGGTGTGCACAATACGTTTCCACGTGCTCACACTCATCGAACTTCCCTACACACACACATGTGCACGTGGAGACAGGCACGTGACCCGACATGTGACCCGGTGCGCACCTGCTGCTGTGGCTTTGCCCTTTGAACCCCACAGTACACTTGATCATCTTTCCTGTTTCGGTGACGACAGGGACAAACAGAACACCCACACCATTAGGCTCAACAAACTTCCTACAAGCTGTGGTATTTTAGATTCTCCATGGAGCCACTGAAGAATTCAAATTCCTGTGTCCACCCGCATTCGAGAGGGAAATAGAGGGACTCTGTATTGACTCTGTTACTTTCCCCTGACTTCCCTTGTGACCACACTGGAGGCCCTGGCCTTATCTCTTCTGTAAGCACTCTCTATCTCAGCTCCGCCTCCCTTTCCTCCCCGGGCTCCATTTGCTGCTTAGCACTGCATCCTCTAAACTGCCCTGGGATAAAGATGAAGTAGTACTGAAGGATGACAAGCGTGGGTTATAGCTGCCCTGTGGTGACCTCAGGAAGCAAACATCGCATTACCCAGAGCTCTATCACCAGGGAGAAACTGGCTGCAGATAGAGAGTCATCTTTTTTCCAAGCTGGCGAAGTCGTTTTCCTGTGGTGGTTTGTGCGAATGGATTTAGAAACGAAAGTTGACTTAGACGTGCCAGGATTCTCCCTCGGCTTCTTATTTCTTCCAGGAGAAGGGCTCTCCTCAAGTGTAAGTGGCTGTGTCTAACACTTGGGAGCTTCCGCCTCTAACTAACCTGTCTCAAGGATGCTCAGTCAGAAGACAAAGAAACAGTACCAGGGCTGGAAGACTGAAACCAACTTAAAGAAAATGATCCGCTCCCCAGGGAGCCATTAATAGTTTATTGGCTATGGAAGCTGTATAGCAAAGTGAAGGAAGAGGGCTAGTAACCTTTAACACTAAGAAAAATCACTATTATTGCAACCAGTGTAGCATGAAGCACAAACAGAGTACTCTGGGGGCAACAGAACGTCACATGTAGCCCACCAGAGCAATTAATAAAACGAAAGCCTTGCTCCTTGCAGACGGATATGCAGGAGGATAATGGTGCGGGGCTGAGCTGAGCTGTCATGCATCACATACTACATCTGTTATGGAAATCAGGGAAAGTGGGGGCCTTTTGTTCCTGCGAGAGCCCTCCCAACGGGGATTTGGCTGGAGTAGATTTTCTTGTTATTAAACATGATTTCTAGCTAGTACCGAGCAGATGCTTCTGCGGCATTTGGAACTAATAACCAACCTCCAAATGTATGCCACCCCTTAAAGAGGCTGCGACGGGAGGAGAGACCAATTTTGGCTCGAAGATAATGTGTTGGGTTCAGTTTCTACTTTGCACATGAATGACACTGATGCCAGATGAGCCTTCTGGCTGGGAGAAGGCAGGTGCTGGGGACAGTAACACAAGGGCACCAGTCCTGAAGAAGAACCAACGCTAACGTTTCTCTTACCTTTGCCGAGAAGCTTCCCGGGCATCCTTCTGAGCTACAGAGTGCAGTCAGCAGTGTGGTGGGCTGCAGCTGAACACAACTGGAAAGTCGAGGGAGGGGACACATGCAAATTCATGCTGACTGCCACAAGTACCCCATCCCAGACCCTTCCCAGGCTCTGACCTCTGGGCTATGACTAGTCGAATAATTCATGAGCCTGTAAGTTACCACCTAATTCGCTAAAGAAAAAGCATGTCTTGATAAATCACCAAGTCAAGCCTCTCAGCATCATACCTCTGGAGACCTGGAGGCTTTTTAAGCAGTAGTAGTGGTATTTTGTCCAGTCACCATGTTTTAATTTAATTTTGAGAGAAAGGAAGAAAGAAAGAAAGAAAGAAAGAAAGAAAGAAAGAAAGAAAGAAAGAAAGAAAGAAAGAGAAAGGAAGGAAGGAAGGAAGGAAGGAAGGAAGGAAGGAAAGAAAGAAAGAAAGAAAGAAAAGAAAGAAGAAAGAGAAAATGATAACAAAAAGAAGAGCTAGCCAGCATCCATTGTATTCTGCTATCTAGATGTCAGGGATCCAAATGGGATTCCTCACAGTAACAAGTCGTGAAGGCAAAGAAATCCGGAATGTTAAATGCCTGAAATTTTCTACAACACTAAGGCAGGCTACAGAGAACGAAGTTGTCTGGGCCCTACGTGTGCTATTATTTATTGTCCCAACACAGGCAAATGCACGGAAAGGGGGACTGTGAAAAACAACAGGAAACCAAACAGTGCCTCTGTTTTGTCATTAATTTGCTTCCAAATCTCATTCCAGGATCTGTTCTGTGGCTAGAAATCAGACAGTCCTTCAGGGACGGAAGCCTATGCCACTCTGACCTAGCCTACAATAGAAAGGAGCACATTAGACCTTTCTGAACACAGACACACATTTAGATGGTGTATTTTAATTCTGCCTAGCATTAGAGGCTGCATCTTGAACTTGTTCACTCAACTCTGTTACAGCTTGTCCTAGCTATATGTGTTGGAGTTCCCCACCCCAGGCCATCACATAGATTTTTTATGTGAACTATCCCGTAACCAGTTGTTTCAATCTATTGAATTCTTAACTACTAGGTAAGGTTTCCTCTGTGAAACAAATTTAGTTCAATACATAAATTATAAACCCAGAACACCTTTTGATTGAATGCAATCATATTGTTTGGTCAACTGATTAAATCAGGGCATGAGTGACATACCTATCCACTCATAGTTAAACATTCGGAGGAAAGCTGCCCTATGTTATTGCAAAAATGACTCTTGCACAAGCTGCCACCAGAGTACCAATGGTTCACCTTAGTGAATTATATTCAACTAGACTCCGGTTCACACGCTCAAGGAATTGTTGCCAGCTCATTCACTATTCTGTAGAGAGAGGAGCAGAGGAACATTCCTTACCCAACGTTTCCAAAGAGGGATTCATAGGAAGGCACAAAGCTAGAAGAGGGTGACCCTGAAGGGACTGTTTGGGACTTCAGAATCACAAACAAAGGATCCATTTTAAACAGAAAATGAAACAAATCCTAAGAATGTCAAACCTTACTAACTGTTCTCTTGGGTCAACAGTGAAGTGCTACCCAAGCATGACTGGGGTCATGTGTTCTATCCTCAGCCCTACAATAATGAGAAGGAACACACACACACACACATACACACACACACACACACACACACACACACACAAACCCAGCTAAGATATTGCTTTATGCCAATGTCACTATGATGAGATTGGGCACATCGAATGTTTGGAATTGAATTTTCCCCTCCCAGATTACAGTTCAAATTCTTGTGAAAATATCTAAGCAAAATGAGCATCTTGAAGCTGGTGCTATCTTCCTGTGGCTGCTAAGTTTTTGCCAAGTTTTTGGCAGGTGTTAAGGGATACTGTATATATATATATATAAATCTTTTAAGTGAGACATGAACTTGGACATCTAAGACACTGGTGATCATAAACATGGGGTGGGTAGATTTTTTATTATTATTATTATTTTGCACAAACTGTGTTGTTAACCCTAATGCCCTGGCCAGTTTCCAGAAAAAAGGATTACAATTTGCCTTGCTAAAAAATCGTTCCCTGCTGCTCTAATTAGATACGAGCCCCTCCCCCGTTTCCAGTCTGTGAAGCTGCCCTGCCTGGCCAGCCAGCTGCTATCTCTCACTCTAGGAGGGGAGGACGGTTCTTCCAACACCAAGAGACAAAGCAAGAACAGGACAGTCAAATTTTTAAAACAATACACAAACTTCAATGACTGAGAGTTAATATTTTAAAAATGAAATATTAGGGTGAGAAGGAGCCTTGAAGATTAACCCGTTAAGCTGGATCACTGAGAGGCTGCATTCACAGGAAACCAGAACTCCAAACTAATTTAGCCAATACTGCTTCTAAACAATTCACCTAATTCTGGAGGGGGGAAAGTCAAACTGTATGTATATATATATATATATATATATATATATATATATATACACACACATGTATATATATGTGTGTGTGTGTGTCTATTTATTCAATTTTTATTTACTATCCATGGTAAGAAACAACATACTGCTAATTGTTTATTGAACGCTAGTAAATAATTTCAAATTCTCTTTTAATACGCTTTGATCAGTAAGCATTTATTTAACCGAAGGAAAACCATTAAAGTCAAGGCCTGAGCAAGCAGCGGGGAAAAATGAAAGGGGCCGCAGCATTCTCCACTTTGCAAGCGGATTCCGTGAAGGAGATTGAAATAAGCAGCATGTGTTGCTGCGACGGTTTATGGGCTTGTGTGCAAAGGCTATATCCCATATGGTGCTGCCAGGCTGCCGTCCTCCAGCCTTGCCATAAGGTGAGAGCTGGCTCCACAGAGGCATTGCCCATCTGCATTTGAGTGCTGCCACCCACAGATCAGATCCACCCCGTCTGGATGTAGCTCAAAAGCTGGCCATTCCTCCTGGAGCCCACCAACCCTGTCCTGTGCTTTCTGCTTGTGGCCACTCTGGGATGACCCACCACCCCACTACAAAGAGAAAGCCCATTTTAGGTGCTTTTCTCTATTCCTAAATGTCTGTGGGTTCCTTTCATTAGTAAGAACTCATAATCCACATATTTCTCACTTATTTCTTTAGACCCATTTTCTCCCTTTTGTTCTTTTTTTAAGTATTGATTTTATTTTGTGCGTACGAGTACTTTGTTACATGCGTGTATGTGCACCATGTCCATGCTTGGTGCCTTCAGAGGTGAGAAGAACACGCTGGATCCTATAGAACTGGATCCTATAGAACAACCTATAGATGGTTGTAAACTACTCATGGAACCGTCTCTCCAGACTCGCCCTTCATTTGTAGTTCACCATGACACCAGAATGTGAAAGTGGCCATATCTGTCCTTTCAGGACAGCACACCCATTCAAAAAGTTATAAAAATTTAATTTACTTAAGTCAATGGCATTCCCAGGCAGGCGGATCTCTGTGAGTTCGATACCAGCCTGGTCTACAAGAGCTAGTTCCAGGACAGGCTCCAAAACCACAGAGAAACCCTGTCTCGAAAAACCAAAAAATAAATAAATAAATAAATAAATAAATAAATAAATAAATACAGTTTAAAGACACAAAAGCACACTGTGCTGATACCTTAGCATGGGAAATATATTGTATTCAGGAAGGCTATTATTAGTAAGTCATAGTAACTGGCCTGATGTATAATGGTGGAAAGGAGCTGGAGTTATGGAAAACTGGCATCTTCAGCTCAACAGCTATTTTGTTTGTAAATTATGGCAACTAATATGAGAATGTGAGAAGTTTTATCAAGGTCAAGCTAAACAAGTATGGCCCCTGGCACGTGTGTGTGTGTGTCCTCAGAGGAATGTTTAGAATGTTGCACTCATAGCAAATTAGATCAATAAAAGGCCAGGCCACAGAATAGTGTGAGCTGCTCCAAGACAGCGGGTTGATTTTCCTGTCATCCAACATGAGCAGAAAGGCTGGCCCCAAGCAGAAGCCCTATGAAGGAGATCGATGAATCACGTGAAGGACAAATTCAATTATCTGAGTCCATAGGCATCTAACACTATGTAGGACCTCTTCAAATAACAGTTTTCGCCTTCCTGGAAGACTCTTGTAAAAGTATCTAAGGATGCAGAAATGGGTGAAGGAGAATAATAGAACAGAAAAAAAATAAATAAGCAAGCAGTTCAAAATAAGGACTCAAAGTCAAGAGGAATGTCTGTGTTTGGTTGGTATAGCAGATTGGCTGTCTGCACGAACTCTCTAGTTCCTGTGTGCACCCAGAACAGGTCTGTGGATGCATCACTCAGTGTTTCTTCTAGAAAATGATGCAGTTAATCTCTATCAATCTAGTTATAGGCATAGAGTATGTCCGTAGTGGGCTCGTTCTTAGAATGAATTCAGGTACTGTAAAACCATTAGACAGAAGGGGTAAACATGAGGCCAATGACCTGGAAGGAAGCCTGTGGGGAAGCATTTCTATAGTATTGTAACTCCAAGCATCGTTTGAAACCTATGGACAAAATTGTATCTGTCTGTGTGTGTTACTTACAATCAAAACTTAATCAAATAGACATTCATTAAATTCTAATTATCTTTATACAAAATAGCTGTTTCCCAAAACTTTATCATTAATGACAATGATCTTTTAAATTCCCATTGTGCACTGGAGACAACAGTCTAAATATTTTTGAAAAAGCAACTACATCTACATGCATGCAGTACATAGGTGTGTAATTCCTTTGGAGGCCAGAGAGGGCATGGATGCCCTGGAAGAAGAGTTACAATCCATCCTGTGTGGCTCCGTTTGGGTGCTGAGAACTGAGCACAGGTCCTCTAGAAGAGCAGAAAGCGCACCTAACCACTGAGCCATGCCCCAAGTCCCTGAAACCACCATTCTTTCTTCAAAGAATAAATAAGAAATAAGCAGGCTAATTGTTAAATGCTATGACATGAAAAACCTCAGTTACAAGCTAACTTAGAACGAGGAATACCCTGTATAAATTATGATCGTCTATAATGAACATTCACCTGGTAATAAAGTTTATTTTATGGTCCCGGTGACACTGGTTCAAGCCCTCAATATTATAACATCCTCAAGTTGTGTCTGGAAATCCCTTCAGTCCTCGTTGCCCCAGCGCCTCTGTGCTTGTAGAACCCTGCTAATATCGTAGTTGTCTAAGGTGTCTATAAGGCGTGTTGGTTAGCTTGCTGCTTCTCTTGATGTTTCAAACCCCCTTCCCTTGGTTCAGTAAGTCACAGCAGCTCCAGTTGCTGTGGAAAGAAGGAAAGACACCTCTGGCTCCCCAGAGTGTGCCATGTCCGTCCATTTCTGGAGCCTAGAGTGACACTTAAGAGCGCCCTCTGTGGTTCTCCATGCATGATTGCTTGATGTTCTACTATAAACCCTGGTGAAATTGCTTAGCTCGGCCCACTAATGTTTAAGTAAATAAAGCATTTTTGATTTTTTGGTTTTGGGGTTTTTTTTTGTTTATTTGTTTGTTTTTGCCAGATAACGGATGTATTTAATGCATGGAATGAAAAGTGCCTTTTGTAGATTTTCTTCATAATTGAGGGTCTGCTAAGCTATGCAGGATTAACAAAGAAATCCTAAGTCTTAGTGGCTAAAAATTAAAGATTAATTTCTTGGTCACATGCTCTGTTTATGCTGGAAGTCATGTGCTCTGTTTCTGCTGGGGATCAGTCATGACTTTAGGGGGTGTGGATCAGTATGGAGAAACTAATTGAGGGGTTCTTCTCTATAATAGCCAGAAGTGGACAAATTGCGGAACATATTGTTAGTTGAAAATAGAAGGAAAGATTCTGGAGAATGCAGGCAGACTCAGTGCTTACCACTGGAAGAAGCGTGTACCACATAAACTCACAATGCCTTGACCAAAGCAAGTCATGAATGAAGGGACTCTAGCCCGTCTGAGCATGGCAGGCATAGCTTTGACAGGCAGTGCTCTTCTCCCCCGTTCCCTCTCTCTGCCTTGCTAAAAACTGTTAGATTACACTCCTAAAGCTAGCCACCAAGGTCTAGTCCCTTACTTGACCACTTGAGGTTGACTACCAAAGTCCAACTATCAAAGTATTGAAGTTCAACAATCAAAAGCCCATTTGGCTACCTTATTTAACATGCCCAATAAAAATTAAACACCTCATCCTAACACAGGCTTTCCCCTTACCATTTTTCTATGGTCTATGTCTGTCTCCTCTCTACCCAGCATTCCTCCTTTATCACTTGCCTTTGTCTTTTATTCCCTGTCCTTTGTCCCTCTAGGGCAAATAAATCTTTGTGCTGAGAACTTGGTCATGGGGGTCCTGAGCTGCTTCTGTTCCTTTCCGTACAGTCAGCTCTAACTCAAAGAGCAGTGACATATCATACTACCATATGCCTGGAAGGCGAAGTGCTAGAAATATTTACTATGTACCAGTGATTATCATATTTCTTTTTAAAATGTAGCACTACTATTACTGCAATTATTATTATTAGTGATGTGTATGTATGCTGGAAAAAGAGGTGCTCACACAGGCCAGTGCTGGAACTTCCTGGAACTGGAGTTGCAACTGACTGTGAGCTGCCTGATGTGGCACTGGGAATTGAACTTGCATCTTCAGGAAGAACAATATGTGCTCTTCACCACTGAGCCAGCTCTCCAGCCCCCTGCTATCATATTTCAAAACAGCCTTCTGCAAAATTAGAGTCTCTACCTCCAGAGATGCCACATAGAAGTTCAAAGTCTACCCTTTCTGTTCCCTCCTCCTCTCAATGCTTAAACCAAAAAAAAAAAACAAAAAACAAAAAACAAAAACAAACAAGCCTAAAAATTAGTTGTACCCAGTAATTCAACAACTGTGGTGTTATTCTTGTGATGATTGTCTCTTTTGTTTATTTTTGACAGGGTTTCACTTTGTAGCCCTGGCTTGTCTGAAATTCATGATGTAGACCAGATTGGCCTTGAAATCACAGTGCTCTGGCTGCCTGTGCCTCCTGAGTTCTGGGATCAAGGGTGTGTACCACCATACTTGCTACTGCTTAGTGACTAAGAAGATTGAGTAACCTTTGGTACTGTATAAATTTAGGAAATCAAGAAAGGTAGATTCTGGACTGGACTTCCAAGGAAAGGACTTAGACAAGAAGTGGATGAGAAGATGGGTAGATAGATGGCTCTTCTACAAGACCTGGGTTCAGTTTGCAGAACCCACTTAGCAGCTCACAATCGTCTGTAACTCTAGTCTCAGGGAATCTGGTACCCTCTTCTGGCCTTCAAGGCACATATAAGGTGCCAGGCCATATATGCAGGCAAAACACTCATACACATGAAATAAAAACAAAAAATAATAATAAAAAAGTGAGTGAGGGGAAAAAAATCTGATGAAATCCCATACATGGGAACACATAGAGAAGACTGGGCATCCCAAAGAGTGTGGAGAATAGAGGGGGAGTGGCTTTGCCTTGCTAACAGGTCTGCAGTGCAGTAATCTTTGACATAAGCTTGACTGGCAATTAGAAAGCAGGTCATAATAGGCCACGATGAAGAATGTGCTCTTTGTACAATACAAGGGTCATTAAAAGTTTTTGGAGACAGGTTGCTGATTGCAATGTAAGAAGATAAATCTGTTTGTGGAGTGTTTGATGGATCTGGAGAGGAAAGCCCGGTAGAGAGAAACTAATTAGTGCTCTATTGCAATCATCGAGACCCAGGCAAGAACGATGACAGCGGGGACGCTGGAGGAGACTTGACGGGGAGAGACTTCTGAGGATGGGATGGAGGATGGAAAAGATGGGAAAGGCATGCTAAGCAGGCCCTTGCCTACTTATTCTTCTTAATGCTAACACAGCCATCAGCAGTCTGTGTGTGTGTGTGTGTGTGTGTGTGTGTGTGTGTGTGTGTGTGTCTAAGGAGGAAAAGAGAGAGGGGGGAGGTTCTTATCTGACTCACTGATTCATCTTGAAATGTCTCAGAGGTTTCTGTAAAACTCTCATTCCCATCTAGTCGTATAACTAACCAGGGTCTAGGTACTAGTGAGGTGGATTGGATATGCAATAGACAGATTGTGTTATCAGGCCAGGCATCTACTACTTCTAGGGTCAACCATAAAATTTACTTATTAACTGTTTTATGGTGAAATTTGTAGAATTCCACATTTTTGTTTTGGAATTACATGGTTAATTCCACTTCCAATTCTGAAAGTTAATACTCAAGCTTTGGCCACAAGCTGAACTCAAGGAAGGTATCACGCTAATGCGAAAATACTTATCACGAGCCTCATTCAGGTTAAGTAAATTATTACTGTCCAAGGTTTTGGGTTACATCGGTCTGTCTCCAGAGACTGCTCTCAGAACTATCCATTCATTCATGGGTTCATTTGCTTATAATCTGTCAAAACACAATGCAATTTTAATAAAAGAGGGTTGAGTAACCATCATAATAGATAGATGGACCACTGAAGTAGAAAATAGATTGCAAGATGGCATCCGTATCTATGGAGATTTGATATATGATGGGAAGGAAAGAAAATAGTTCTATAAATAGGATTTGGAAAATCTAATACATTTAGGATAAAAATAAATTGTGATCTCATCTCAAACAATGTACAGAGATAATTTTTGAATGATTAAAAACTTCAATACAAGCCAGGCTTGGTAGTATGACCTTTAATATAAGCAGGCAAAGCAAGAAGGCCAGAAGTTCAGTCTTTCTGTTCTGGAAAGTGAGTTCAAGACCAGTATGAGCAGCCTAGACTGTCACTCAAAATGAAATATGGAAGCAAAATTCAAAACCCTGGGTTTAATAGTTGCCAGCGCTGGGGCTGGGGAGTGAAGAGAGGTAAGCTAAACAGAAAGAGAATCGAGCCTCCAAAAAGCAGTAGAAATAATATAGAATTATTAAGTAAAATGAAACTTTAATGTTATTTTGCATGTTATTATTCAAGTATGAAGAACAAAGCTTAAGGCTGGAAAGACAGCTCAGACAAAACACTGGTCATAAGCACAAGGATTTAAGTTCAGATCCCCGGAAGCTCCGTTAAGTCAGGCAGAGTAGTAGCACACTTCCATAAACCCAGAGCTCCCATAGCGGGATGGGCAAGGAAAGAGGAGAATTCCCAAAAGCTGGAAAGCTAGTGAGCCTGGAATACAGAGAATGAACAGAGATCCCACCTGAAAAAAAAAATGAAAATCAAGAAGCTCCCAAGATTGTCCTCTGACCTACAGAAAGACATAGTAGCATACATGTGTACACACACACACACACACACACAATTACATGCATGCATACAAAATAAAGTTTATGTTCACTAATACAGAAAACCATATAAAGTAAAATTTCCTGATTATAAATATATATTTTTTATGTAATGTGTGAATATATACATGCATGCATATCTCTGTGTGAACAATATATACCCATTTGTGCTCATAAGAATTACATGCATACATGTAATTATACACATGTGTGTACACAGGAAAAGGTAAAGATACATAATTCTCGTAAACAAGAGATTGGTAAAAAAAAAGGGTGTGTGGGTAAATGGGATGCAATTATTTTTTCTCTTGTCTCTGTTGTCTAGACTATATTTTTGGTTCTTAAAAATTAAACCAACATTATTGCTTTTTAAAATAAAAATATTTGTACCATCCTTTCAAATAACAAATATTTTAATCATTTGATTCCAATGAAGTAAGGCAACTGCAATATTAGTTACTTCCAAAAGTCCTTCCTGTCTGTCACCTTGGGACACGTCTGTCTAGTATCGCCACGGAGGGCAAGCTACACGAGATGTGCCGCAGTCCCCAGCTACGCCGGCTCAAATGTCCCGTTCTCCACAGATTCCGCAGTCCAAACTGGGGTGACGTCTTAGGATGCCCTACATTTCTAACTGGCATCACAGGGTGATTTACACTTAGCGTTTTCATAGTTCCTCCTTCAGTGTTTGCTTTACTGTTCTGTAGACATCGTGAGAACAGGGACCGGGTCTGTCTTATTCAGGACTGAGAGCTCATCATTCAACCCACTTCCAAGCAAGCTTAGACAAGTTGATAATAAAACAGTAAACATTGAATAAATGAATGAACGAGTGAATTACATAAGTGATGGAATTGTGTGCATAAATGAGGAAATAAGTTACTGAAGATAGAAACCACTTATTATAATGCATATATGCTAAGTAGAGAATATAAACACAAATACCATTTACATACAAAACACAGGTACCCAGAGAAGAAGTGGGGTACCACCAAATAATCAGCATCTCCTGATTTTTCTAGTCTTTTCCAATAAGAACCATGCCAAGAAGTGCTGAGTGACGGAAGTTAGATCTGTTATGTTTTCCAAGGCTTCCTGAATTTTCCAGCTATATTTCAGATCAGGACTGGCAAGATAAGAGGGTACCCGGGAGAGTTTTGTAAGTGAGGGTTCTAAACGGAAACCCACTGGTGAAAGATGCAGCCCTCAGACCCTGGAAGGAGCTTAATGCAGGGCTGGCCCGAGGGAGCAGAAAATCAATGGCTTCCACAGCCAATGAGACCTGCTTTCTCTAAAGCGAATGTTGGCAAAGAGGGAACCCTCGGGACACAAGTTGGCACCATCTCCATCAATTTCCTCTGGCTCCGCTTGGTAGCAGATAACAGCAGGGCCCGAGGTGAGGAGGGCTTGCCTGAGCCAGGGAGAAGACACCAGGGAAGCCCAGCTGGCTTGTAGACACGATTCCTTACCGCTTGGCTCCCTCCCTCAGCCGTTGGAAACCCACCGGGCATCTACCAGGCAAGAGCCTGACCCTGGGAACATTAATTATAGTCTTGAATTGAAATTAGAGCTCAAGCTTGAGCCTTCCCTCCATCAGCCATTGTACGCTGCAACGTAATGGGGGGGAAATGAAAAAGATATTCACAATTAAGGCCCCACCGCTTAGGCAGATGCCTCAAAGATGAACTCGGGGGGCGGGGTGGGATGGTATTCCGTCCGATCGGTTAATGACACAGAAGTTTTCAACCCCTTTTTCCCAAATGGTCTGTGTTCCTTCCAAGAAAATAAAAATACTTTTCCCAGACAGTCTGCCCTAATCAAAATCGATAGTCCCAAAGCTATATTTTGTTTCTTTTTGAGTGACAGCCAGAGCAATCACCTCAGAGGAGAACCCTGAACTTCCAGAGGCAAACATTCTGGAACCATCCAAAGGAAACCATCCCCTTATGCCCTTAGCAGGTAAACCAGGGCTCCTTTTTCTAAAACAATGATATCGACTTACTCTTTAGCCGTTGCTACGGTCTGATTATTTGAGTTTATGTTTATTTTTCTTTATTTTTGGTCTGACTTTAATTATAGCATCAGCGTAAAATTACACAGTTGAGAGAAGCTGGTCATCTCATTATGGTTTCTCTTAGAGGTAAAAACATCTCCACAAACATGCCGTCTCATATCCCCGTGAGAGCCATTTTGACCCCCAGTTTTGAGTGTACTGCACATTCAATTTTTGTTTGGCTTGTAGATTTTATTGTTTATGGGTTGATACGTTGATTGTAACATATGCTAACGGTAACCTAAAACTAAAGAGAATTAACTCAGGATTAATTTGAATTGACGTTTGTAATATTTAAAAACAATATAGGGTTAAAAAAAACATTAACTTAATACAAAAGCAGAAACCTCTGTTCTTTCACTGTCTTGTGGCTAATGGTTAAGGCCTGACTATAAACCAGCATTTTCTCCTTTTGCTATTTGTAGGGCGAACACTTTTGCTACCCATTTCAGTGCAGTCTGTGCCAATGTATCCACTAGACTCTTCTGATTTAGCACGGTTATTTCTGGAGTGAAACTCAGAGCAAGTCGACCAGGTCTCGGTCCCAGACACATAGGCATCTCCCTAAAGCTGAGATTTATTGGGCTGAAGTTCTGCCCCTGGTCCTTGCTGTTGACAAGGAAATTTGAGCTCCACTGGGCTTAAAGGGAGGAATTGGAATGTGTGTGTGTGCATGTGTGTGACTCCAGCCATTTCTCATTCTCTCGTAATTGCCCATATCAGTACTTCTCAAATACAAAACACGTATGACTTTTCAAGCCCAAGGAAGAAGGCAGAATAACGCCAGCTACAAATATTGAGATCTCAAAAGTTCTGGGTTCAAGTACATGTTTGCTACATAAATATTCACAATGTATTTCTCTGTGAGGGTTAATTTCACAAAACTTTAAACCTAACTTGAATGATCCGAATAACGCACGTGAAGTCTTTGACACATCAGTCAGTGACTGTCATTTCGAATACATTGCTGATATTGAATTAAAATAGAAACAATGGTTTCCAATAATGAACAATCAATACACCTTTCTCCTTTTCTCATGATTGCATTTGGCCAGATGGTCTTGATAGCCAATATTTGAAACAAGGTGAAAGCATCTATAAATGTTTTTTGAAAAAAAAAATTGCAGTCAATAGTCCAGTTATGGCTGACTGGCTGTGGCTAGTTGAAATGCTTTTCTCAACTGCATAATCCCACGACTCCATGCTGTAGAATTAGGAAAAATGGTCGTTTATTCTTGTAATGAAACCACCAAGCTTGACTGTCTCCTCGGTGACTCCTAGCCTCCTTGCCTGTCAGTTCCCCTGTCAATCTCCAGGCAGTTCTCCATCCCTACAAACACCCTCCAACTTGCATTCAGTTATTCACGCCTGCTTGTGTGCATCTCCCAGCAAAATATTTATACTTCTTGAGAGAAAGGAACCTTACATTCCCTGATTGTAATTACTTAAAACATTTCTTCCAAGAGAGGTCATCTATAAGCATAGCTGTATAACTGTTGTATCAAATATTAGGATGTTTACCTTTTAGTGTGTGTTATGGACATGTTCATTGAGGCAGGCATTATTATTATTAGAAACACAAACTTTTTAAAGGACTCATTTCCACTATACAAATGTACCTGCAATTAACCATGGTTAACAGTAACCGTGGGTTTTAGTTATTACACAATTTATGGACAGAGTAACTGTGGTGGCTAGGGTTAACTTGCCAGAATATAGAATAACCTGAGAGATGGGCCTCTTGGTGTGTCCATGGGGAGAGGTTATCTTAATTATATTAGTCTAAGGTGGAAGAGCTGCCCATTATGGGGGACATCATTACCTTGCTAGGATCCTGGGCTATGTAAGTAAAGAAAGGTAGTTGAGCGTTCATTCATCTCTGCTACCTGATTGGCTTATGGGTACAAAGGACCAGTTTCTTCAAGCTACTATAAGTGGGAGGAGTTAGAGAGAGGAAAGGGGAAGAGGGAAATAATATGATTATATTTTAATTAAAAAATTTTGAAATCACTTTAAAATACAAAGTAGCTTTCTAAATATGATGAAAAAGTTTAGTGCAAACCTCTACTCCCTTTTTTGTTTACATGAACTCTGTTTTAAAAGTGTATATGGATATTAATATGTATTTTTATTTGTGCTTTAATAATAATAGTTTGACAATTATATTTTGCATTAGAGTTAATCTGTTTAAATGCTAACAACTGCTACTTTATAACAAGACCTCTGAATTCAGCTTCTCATTTTATTTTAGATCTTAAAGTACATATTTAAGTCTTATTTTTGAAGGAAATATATAGGTGTGTATATTTTCTGATTACTAATATCTGAGTTTTCATTTTTATTCCTTTGTATGTAAAAGACAAATAAATTGAGAATGCAATTCTTATACTAGGAATGAACCTTGAGCCTCATGTATGCTTCAAGGACTCTACCACTGAACTACATACCAGTAGTGATTTTTGTTGTTGTTAATTTATTTCATTTTTATTTGTGTTTGTGTGTGTGTGTGATGTGTATGTGTGTGTCTGATGTGTGTGTTGGTGCCCACAGAGGCCAGAAGAGGGCATCATGAGCCACCCAATGTGGTTTCACAGAACTATACTTAGGTCCTCTCAAAAATCAGCAACGCTCTTAATTCCTAAGCCATGTCTCTAGGTCCATGGTATGTAATTTTTTTCTTCATACACTATGTTTTAATTGTGAAATTTTTCTTCAATGGAGTGGCACCGGATATATCAACCACAGTCCAGCGCAGGTCCCAGGTCCAGGATTAGCAATTGCCTTAGCTAGGGATTTCATTGCAGTGAAGAAACATCAAGACCATTGCAACTCTTATAAAGGAAAACAGTTAATTGTGGTGGCTTGCTTACAGTTTAGAGGTTTAGTCCATTATCACCATGGTAGGAACCAAAGCAGCAAGCAGGCAGACATGGTACTAGAGAAGGAGTTCAGAGCTCTTATGTCTTGATCTTGGAGACAAGAAGTGATCTAAGACAATAGGTTGTATCTTGAGCATCTATAAAACCTCAAACACTGCCTCCACAGTGAAACACTTCTTCCAACAAGGCCGCACCTGCTACATAGTGCCATTCTCTCTAGGGACCATTGTCTTTCAACCACCACCTTCCACTCCTTGGTCCCCAAAGACTTGTAGTCATATCATAATGAAAAAATGCATTTAGTTTAACTTCAAAGGTCCCCCCTAGTCTATAACAGTCTCACACGTATTTAAAAGTCTAAAGTTCAAAGTCTCTTCTGAAATTCATGCAATCTCTTAACTGTAACCCACAAATCAAATAGACCACATACTTCTAACATATAATGGCATGAGATATATATATTACCATTCCAAAAATATATGGAAGGGAGTAGAGTGAGGAAATACCAGAACAAAACAAGACCAAAAAACAGCTGGGCAAATTCCAAACTCTGTATCTCCATGTCTGATACGAAATTGCTCTTCAGGTCTTCAACTCTGTTCAGCTTTGTTGACTGCAACATATTTCTTTCTCGTGGGCTGATTCCACTCTCTTTTGTCAACTCTCCTCATCAGGCTTCTCATGGCTCTGGCATTATTCAAAATATTTGGATCTCCAAGGCAATCCAGGCTTCAACTTCACAACTTCACCCAATGGCCTTTCTATACCTCCATTTATGGACACCCCTGACACATGACTGGCCTTAGCAGCTTTCCTTAGTCATGGTGGCAAATTCCATAGCCCCTTTCTTCTATCCTTAACTCCAGAAACACATGACCAAAGTTGTTACCAAGTTCTGCTGCTTGCTGAGGCTGGAACATGGCCCTTTTGTTCAACTACATCTTCACCAACTTTCTGTTTTTGATGGTTTCCTTCACTGTCTAAGCTTGATTGTCCTGGATCTTGCTCTGTAGACCAGGCTGGCCTCAAACTTAGAGATCCACCAGTCTCTGCCTTCCAAGTTCTGGGCATAAAAGTGTGTGCCATAAACTCTAAGCTTTTCTTTAAATTTTTTTCTAATTAAAAAATTTAGCTGAGTTGGATCTAGGTCATGACTCCCTCTATTCCATTTCTTAATCTGTTTATCTCCTAGAACACAGAACTTATCTCCAATCTACCTTCTGGTGCTCCTTTTCTCTCAAATATTTTCCCTTGCTCAGCTTGCTCCTTTTCATTATGTATCTACATTACAGTCAACACTAATAACCACACAAGAGTCTATACTAGGCTGTTTTGAGATTTTTTTTCTACCAAGGGAATTAATCCAAAACTCTTCATTTTAACCTCTGGCAAGCTTTTCATACAGGGGCAAAAAGCAACCACATTCTTCACCAAAATATCACAAGAACAATTTCTAAATACACTAAAGCTCTTCTCCTCTGAAACCTCTTGTGCTGGCCCACCACAGTTCAAATCACTCAAGACTACTGTCTTCCACGCTCCTACTAGTATTGTCCTTTAAGCAGCACTTAAAACATTTGACTCTTTTTCTAATCCACAGTCCCAAGGTCCATATTCCTTCAAATAAAAACGTGGTCAGGCCTATCACCATATCCCAGTCCCTGGTACCAACATCTATCTATTCTATTGTGAAGATGCACCATGTCCAGAGACATACCATGTCCACAGCAACTCTTATAAAGGAAAAGAGTTAATTGTGGTGGCTCACTTACAGTTCAGACGTTTAGTCAATTGTCATCAATGGAAGGAAGCAAAGCAGCATGCAGGAAGGCACGATGCAGAAGAAGGGGCTGAGGGTTCTTACATCTTGATCCTGTAGGCAACAGGAAGTAGTCAGAGACACTGGATATTTTGAGCACATATAAGACCTCAAAGTCTCCCTTCTCAGTGATATACTTCCTCCAACAAGGTCCTGCTTGCTCCAACATAACCATATCAATGCCAATATGTGCATTCCTAAGGAAGGTTTTCTTCTGGGATATATTTGTATGCTGGTTTTCTACCCTTCCTCTTCTACCTTATACATTCGGTTTGTTTCCTACTCTATACCTTGAAAAATTTATCTTTCTGTCTTAACTAGCTCTTATATGTGAATAAATCCATATTTTTATTAACCTACAGTCTACCACATAGCATTACCTCTCTTTCATCTTGTACTTCCTGCCTCCTTTCTGTGTCTGGCTGATGACTCCCAAGTGCCTAGACCTTCCTCCTGTTCCCTTCTTGCCCCAAAAATCCTGCCTATACATTCTGCCTAGCTATTGGTCATTCACTTTTTATTACAACAATCACAGCAATACACCTCCACAAAGTGTACAAACATCCTACAGTGTGTGTGTGTGTGTGTGTGTGTGTGTGTGTGTGTGTGTGCCCGCGCACACGCGCGTGTGTGTGCGTGTTGGATCATCTCTAGCATTGCTGGTTCTAGATTCTTCGCTGGCCCTTTTTGGTTCCCCTCAACCATTCCCATCTTGCTGTGGATGTGCTTTCATTCAGACCTATTACTCAATTTCCTGCCGGAACATCTACTCATTTCCTGTTAACAATTTTTTTCCTTATTTTTCTTATATCTTTTTTTCTTATCACTCTACAAAAGTTTGTCAGATTTGTCTTGCTGCTTTACTTTTACTTTACTTTTTTTTGTTTATATTTTGAAAGATAAGACCCCACTCTACACTTCAAGCTGGCCTGGAACTCACTGTGCAATCCAGGCTGGCTGCAATCCTTCAGCATCCACCTCCTAAATACCTCTTTTGTCGTTGGTAGATTTTGTTCCCTCTCTTTTCACAGGCTACTGTTCTCTCCCTGTTTCTCCTGGACCCAGGAAGAGGTGGAACAGTTCCACGGTCACCTGCAGACCCTCTCCACTCTTCTTTCTCACTCACGCCACAGCTTTTTCTGGTTGTCAATATACAGAAACAGGCTGATGGAGAACATGATTCGTGGTGGAAAGCATCTGGTGAGCAGCCCTGGCTGCCCAGCTCTTCACTATTAAAAGCCATGGGGATTGCAGTAACAGAACCCCATTAGGGATGAAACATTTGCTTGCTTTCTCCAGTGGACCCCTCCCTCAAGACACACACTGTGAAATACCAAGAAATATTGTGCCAGAAGGGCTAAGAGTTCAGGTGTTATGCCACCAGTGATGAAACTCTCTTCCGAGAAACGCAGAGAAAATTGAAAACATATCCTAATTTTGCAAATTCATTTAACATATCTAATGGGCCCCACATGGCCTGAGAAAGCTCATCCACTTCCATTAGCTTAGCCTTAGACCAAGATCCTCTAACATGGAGCCCACTCTGAAAGTGTTGAGTATTCTTGCAGCTCCTGATGGATGCAGTGAAAGTGAGAGCCAATGGTTAGAAGGGAAGCTTTCGCACCATTGTAGAGCTTAAGAATCAGATACCTGGCTAACGCCAGCCAGGCACCACCTGCGCAGGTGTCTTGGATAACATGGTAGGGTCTCCAATGCATGAGTCAAATTAACTTCCGCTCGCCTCAATGAAGCAGGAGGAAAAGCAGTAGAAAGTATTTTCTTGGTTTTCTTTGTCTGCTGTGCAGATCAAAGGGTGAATGCGAATCCACCTGTGAACACTGTACCTGGCAAAGAATAAGTTTTACAGAGCTGCCATTGATTATACTAAGACCCCTAGTCACAGGCAGTCTGGACCTTTTATGTTAAACTCAATTAGCCCAGACCTTAGTGGTGAGTGGTTTGCACATTACAGTTTCTGCTGTTGTTTATGGATCAGAGTCTTTTTTGTCATCAGAGAAAGGTTTTGAGAAGCTTGGGAGGGATCTTCAGACCTTGGAATAAGTCAGCCCTACCAATAAGTCATGGACGGGAGTGGTACTTTCCGACATTCTGAAGAATTTTTTTTCTTCACTAAAGGCATTTTGAGTCATTTGCTGACTTATTTGAAGTAAAACCTACAGGCACAAGAAAGCTAACAGCACAGTTTATAACTTGGGAGGTGTCTCATTCTGGTAAAAAGTGGAGTGTTTTGACAAAACCAAACTGATTTAAACCCCATATCTGTAGTTTTCCACATCAAGAACTGACCAGTTCTCTCTGGCTATCAACCGAGAGCCTACAATTTAACTCAGTTCTGACACTAACTGCCAACAGTAAGTATAAGCCCCACAAATGAAGGGTTCTGCACCACAAAAATGCTCCTACTTCATCCACCAATTGCAGAGCTCAAGGGGTGACCATTCTGACCAACTGGAGATGTATATGTGTTGTGTGTGTATGTGTGTGTGTGTGTTCTGTCTGGAGTTGACGAATTTGCCAAAATGGCTCACAACTCAGAAAAAGTGGGTTTGTTTGTTTTTATTAATTTAGTATAAAAGACACAGCACAGTCATAACCACATGGGTGAGAGGCATTTAGACAGGGTGTAGGGTGTAGGGGGAGGTCCAATAAGCTCCTTTGCCCTCTCTGGTGCACCACCGTTACAGCCCCTTGACCCACTCAGAGCTGCTCAAAAGGACATTTTTACAGGCCTTCCTTACACAGGTCCTGTTCAACCATTGGTGAAGGGTGATTAGGTAAACCTTGAGAACCCACCTCCTCCCATAAGGTCAGGAAGTTAGACTGATGACCGTTCCTTCAGCAACCAGCCTCAGGCCTCCTAAATCTACTTCATTAGCATAAACTCAGATATAATTAGAAGCATTTATTATGAGTAAATAACAGGTGCTTTTTTTCACCTTACCACTCCAAAGATTCTTTCCTAAATAGTAACTACATTTATCATGTAGGCGTGTGTGTGCACGAGGAGACCGGAGAACTTGCTGCTTCTCTCCTCCACTCCGTGCGTTCCAGGCATCAAACCCACGTCTTCAGGCTTCTACCCACTGGAGCATCTCAGCCACCCCCACTCAAAAGCTCCCAAGGATTTTAGCCATTCTGGGTCTGGAACTGGGGACAGGCACTAAAAGCACACGTCCCATTCTGTCCCCAGGGCATAAAGCACTCCGCTCCCTTGGAAGAACAATATCACCATGTGCTTTGGCCAACTTTGGACATCCTGGGTCAAAGCTTCAGATCCTACCAGTCGGCTTCCTTGAGTTTAACAGGGTTTAGGCTTGCTCGGGGCTATTTAGGGGAAATGATAAAGGCACAGACTGTATGGCCTTAGGCAAGACTAGAGCAAGTAAAACCGCCGCTTTCCCTTTTATCTCCTTGAGTTTATACAAGCTATTCTTTTAAGCAGCTTAAAGAAAAGAAATACAGATAAAAAATGGCCTTTAAAGCCAGCTATGACATCGCATGTATTTTTAATCCAAGCCTTTTTTTTTTTGTCCTGAGTTTATAACACTGCCTTTGATCATAAGAACGTTGAAGTGCATACGGAAAAAGCAGGGGCCTGGGAGGTGACTTAGTGATGAACAGTTTCTCTTACAGTGGACCCAGTGCCGTTGTAGTGACTTGCAGCCGTCCATTACTCCAGTTCCAGGGAGCCTGGAGGGCTCTTCTCACTCGACAGGCACCACACGGAAGGCAATTTGGTGCAATATTAATAATTAAGTTAGTTTTATAAGTAAATTAATATTTATATTTGATTTTCAAAATTTGACTCCCAAATTTCATGCCCTGCCTCTTTGTGCAGATTCACAATGTGGAGTTTGACCTAAATCCCCGGAAGTCCTAGCAAAGGGAATGTTCTGGATCCCAGCAATTAATCCTTAAGGCTAAGTAATGTCATTATAGTTGTATCTGGAAGCATATTAACAATTTAAACAAGTCAGACAACTGGGCGGGCATCGATTATAAAGATTCAAAATTAATATGGAAACAAATCATTCCTACAGTATTATGACTTTCCTCTGCGAGTAGTGATCCGGACTCTCTCCAGGGGACCTAGGTTGTCACCACAACACATTTACACAAAAGACAATTCGGGGAGCAGCAGTGTGTGCGCTACCTGACACCCATGGTGTCGTGTAGTTTTCAGAGTCTCACGTGAGATGACTTGAGAAACATATTATCAGGCAGGGAAAGAATGAATATTTTCTTGATTGTATCTGTTGTTGGTGGGAGTTCAGTGACATCTCCAGAAAGAGCTTTGCTTTTGGTGCTGTTTTTTTTTTTAAGTCTCTGCAGAGAAGCAGGTGAGAGAGACAACAGACACTGATTGCGGGCGTCTCCCTGTGAGTTTTCCCTGGAGTGCAAAATACAAATATTCTAAAATTGAAGAACAGAGAGGACCACACATGTCAATGAAAGCAACATCAGAGACGAAAATAAAACTAATTGTGTATGCAGAATTCTTTCTGGCAGTGTGTGCTTTGTAAAGGGAACGCCAGGCACTTTCATGTGTGAGACGCCGCAAGGCTGCTCATGTCTTCAGCCAATAGGCGTGTGTCAACGATGCAACATTTCCGCTCCACATCAGTGGCGGAGCGAGTCTTTTGGTTCTGAGTTAACCCGTACAGGAAACAATTGTGCTCCTGAAGATGAAAGCCTGGCAGAGGTCCTGGGAACCAGCCAAACCCACTAATGTCTCTGACAGGAAGTGGTGGATGAGTTTTTAAAAAAAATCAAAAGAATAGAGATGTAATCTTGAGGTTTGTTAACTGATCTTTTGAGAAGAATATTTAAAATATATGTAAGTATATAAAACCTTGGGCATTTTAGCACCCAGGAATAAAGAATTTATTCCAGTGCAATTGTTACTTACCCAGTTGAAAGGCAAATATGAATGTCTCAATAATACAATTCCCTTTAAAGTGATATCTTTAAACAAGATGTGGCTTCAACGTGTAGTTAGATAAATGCTGCACATGACTTTTAAGCGCTGCTCTCTTGCATTTCTAGATCAAACTTAAAACAACATTTCCCTTGGTAAATTTCATGAAACAGAAAGTGCAAATTCCTATGCCATCACTTGAAAACTGTTATTTCTGAGATTTGGTCTCAATAATTTAAAGCACAAAATAATTTGTGTTTATGATCTCATTTTTTCTTCATGTTTGTCATTAAGACAAACTGTGGCAATAAACCCCTCCCTTGCTTTCTGAAAATAATCTGATCGTTGTTTTCTGTTGTGAAAATATTTTATATATTTTTGTATAGTATAATTTATATAAATTTACATTTAATATGCTTTATCAATAAGATGCAATATATTTTATATTTTTAATAATTTCTTTTCTTCTTTTAAAAAAGAAAACAAACTATCTCCTTTCATTTTACATACCAATCTCAGTAAAAATATGGAACGCTTCATGAATTGGCGTGTCATCCTTACGCAGGGGCCATACTAATCTCTGTATCATTTCAATTTTAGCATATGCGCTTGCTTTGGCAGCATTCATTATATGCAAATACATATTTACCATGTCAGTGGTTTTGAAAGGCACAATTCAATGGTTCACGAGCATTGCACAACCATGAGCCTTGCCTGCTTCTGAAACTTTCACATCATCTCAGGCAGAGACTAGGCGCCGAGACACTTAAGTCTCCATCCCCTGGCAGTTTATGAATTTTACCATTCTAGGTACATTATATAAATAAAACCAAATGGTCCTTGTGTTTTTACATCAATGGCAGTTAGTCTGGTTGTTTCAAGAGTCACCATTTTGTAGCGCTATCAGAATATATTGTTATCGTGTCAACAATTTAAATGAACCACATAATCAAATATCAACTACACAGATCTAAAATTAAAATGGAAAGAATTATTTATGTAGTAGTATGATTTCAGGTATGAATAATGATCTGGGCTTTCTATGGAAGACTTAGTGCAACCACTACAACAAATGAAGACCACACACACACACACACACACATTTTCCAGTGCTATGAATCAAACCCTGTACATCTCAGCATGTGATCTACTACTGAGCTGCATCCTCAGCTTTGGTACTTTCATTAGACCAGGTCTTCATGTGTAGTCTAGTCAGACCTCTGTCTTAAGGTTCCCTGTCTCCCACACTCCTGGAATTACAGGTATGTGCCACAAAATTCCATTCCAACTCCACTCAGAATTCCATTCATTTTTCAAGCCCTTGGTTCCTGCTTGGCTCTGTGCTCCCTGGCCCACTCTGCAATGAACAGTGTCTGCTACAGGCCTCCACCACAGTGAGCTCAGTTCTTCCTCCATGCCTTCTGCACCATGCTTGAAACTGAAACAAGATTCAAAATTAACCTCTGGTTCTTTGAGTTACTCCTGTCCTGAATCTTATTATGAAAACATCCGATGTGTCTTCCACAGTCTCTCATTTAATTTGTGTTTTTTTACTTTTGTAAACATCCTTTCATGCATGCATGATTTTCCCCCCAAGAGACAGGGTTTCTCTTTAGCCCTGACTGTCCTGGATCTCACTCTGAAGACCAGGTTGCCCTCAAACTCAGAAATCTGTCTCTCTGTCTCCCAGTTTCTGAGATCAAAGGCATGTACTCCACCCAACCTGGCTCAATGCATGAAAAATTTAAGTTTGGCTTAAAGCCATTACCTTTTCTTACAGTTGCGCCTTGAATGTCGCATCTGAGGAATTTTGCCAAAGTCCATGCCGTAGGAACGCTTCCCCGTGCTCATGAGACATTTCTGTCTTACACCGCACGTTTATGTCTCTGCTCCTTTCGGCTGACTTTTGTACGTGGTGCACAGCAGAGGTCTCTCTTCTTTATCTTCATGTGAGCAGCCAGCTTCCCCAGAACCAGGTGTATCATGGCCAAAGCCTGAAGTCCCTGTTAAAATAGTCACGTTGTTTAGCGCAACTTTCAGAAGCAGTGCACTCCCTGTAAGATGCCTGTCCACACTGACTCGCCTTGACACTGTCAGCCTCAGCCGCTCGCTCACACCGGGATGGCTGCTCTTTGCCCTTACTGCTCTATGTCGGCGGGTGCCATATTGTTTTTCTTTCCCTTGAAGAGGTGGTTTCATTCTTATCGGTTTGTAGCCAGTTTTGAAATCAGGAAACTAAGTCTTCCAATATAGGCCTCGCTCCAAGACTGTTTTGTATACTCCTGGTCCTTCCCTGTGACATAAGAATTTTAGTGAGGACTACTGAGAACTCAAGAACAATGGCAATGGGTTTCTGATCCTACTGCACGCACTGGCTTTGTGGGAGCCTAGGCAGTTTGGATGCTCAACTTACTAGACCTGGATGGAGGTGGGGGTTCCTTGGACTTCCCACAGGACAGGGAACCCTGATTGCTTTTCGGGCTGGGGGGAGACTTAATTGGGGGAGGGGGAGGGAAATGGGAGGCGGTGGCGGGGAAGAGACAGAAATCTTTAATAAATAAATAAATTAAAAAAAAAAAAGAATTTTAGGACAGCTTTTTAAATGTCTGTGGAGGACACCCTCAAACCATGGATGGGAAGTACTGAATCAGGATTTGCTGAATCTGAAGGTTACTTTTGATAATACTCCTGTTTGAACAGTATTGCCTTCAATATTTGATCACGAATGCATTTTTATTTACTCTTGTCTCTTTAAATGCCTCTCATTTTCTTGTATTTTTCCAGTGTACTAGTCTCTTACCTCCTCATTTAAACTGATTTCTACACATGGCTAATATTTTATTCTTTCTAATGCTGTCAAAAACGAGATCATTTAATTTTCAGATTGTTCACGCTTAGTAAGTAGAAATTTAACTGCTTTTATGTATTGATTTTGTAGCCTGAAATTTTCCAGACCTATTTATTAGCTATAATAGGAGTGTGTGTTTGAGAGAGAGAGGGAGCGTATGTGTGTGTGTGTGTGTGTGTGTGTGTGTGTGTGTGTGTGTGTGTAAATGTGTGTGTATGTCCCATTTCCTTACCTACATGGTGAGCAAATCATTTTATACACTAGTGTATTAAATAATTTATGGGACAGAGTCGCTACCATAACTGTGATCATGGAATAAATGTCAAGCATTAAATATGCTTCAAGGTGCACATTAAAGCCTTCTTTAATTTGATTCCCTGAGCCTAATGCCAAGAATTCCAATGGTTTTTATCACCAGAGGAAACAAGATGGCCTATTATCTTTATTAGCTCCCCCAGAAATGAAGTGAGATAAAAAAAAAGGAGTCAGGAGTTTGGGTTTTATCTACTGAATTCTTAGAGACTCAACCAGAGAGTTCATGATAAGAGCACATTGTCCTGTTCGAACAACCAAGTCATTTCCCTAAACCAAGATATGGAGCTGATAAGGAGCCAGGCCTGCATCTAAAGTTGAGACATCCTGTGCCTTTCAATTGTTTTCCATTCTGTCATTCATTTATTCACCAAAAATTTATGGAGGGTAGGTTCCTGGTACCAGACGGGGTACCAGGAAGATATATTCGTCAGAGAGCTACAGATGTCAATACAAGATCAATGATGTGATAGGCTAAGGAAGGTACAAAGAGCATCTGATTCAGCAAAGAGACATTGTCACATGGTTAGGAAGAGTTTTCTTTCGACGATGCCAAATATATAAGGAGAGAAATGTTGTCAAGATACTTGTAGCTATTATCATATATCATATCAAGCTCTGAGAAGAAAGAGTCGAATCTCAAAATCTCAGATGTACCTAGCAATGATACAAGCAAATGAGTCAGGATCTGACCCCATGACTCTGTGATTTGTACAAGCCAGTGTGCATGTACCACACCAGGGGTCTATGAGTCCCTTTCTTACTTCAGGGAGTTCTGTAGATGCACCTGTTTTCTCAATTAGACGGTGTTATAGTACAGAATTCAGATGGAATTGCACATCACGTTAACAGAGAACTAGGTAATGTTACTCTGCAAACTGACTAAGGGATGAATGTATATTGGAAAGACAATGATAATATATTTGGTGTTGTTCATTTTTCAAAAGTATACTTTTAGACCGAAGTGATTTGGGAGAAACTTCTGTTGAAAGTGTGATGTTTCTTTCCTCCCCTCACCCAAAAAGAGAAGTACTTATTTCAAATTTGTTCTGTGAAACCCAGGCTGGATATACATTTTTCCTATTCTTCAAAAATGGCCTTTGTGGCCCATAGGTGTTTGATGATTCCCTCTTTTCTTTGCTGGGGGAAAATAAAAGCCAAAATTATGGCCTATTTTAAAACAGCCACCACTCTGAGTGATGAACTTTGGATCCATTTATTTTCTCCACGTATCTATTCCATTATCTTGTTTGGTACTGTCTCGTGAATTATCTTCCATATTTCTTGGCATATGGCAATATATAAGTGAATAAATATTCTCTTCAAAGACCTCATGAGAGAATTTAGATTTGTTTTTTAGTACCGAAATTCCATAAATTAGATTCAGTATAGTTTTAGAACTGAAATCCCATAAATCTGATTCCTTTATGATCCTAATTTCAATGTTAACCTTGTTGTCTAGAAAAACTAAGGGAAGTCATTCAGAAAAAAATAAGACAGCAAAGGAGAGAAGTGATGCATGGGGCCAGAGCTTCAGACACAGTTAAACCGCTGTGTCTGGGGGATGCTGAGGGCTGTGATACTGATGGTGAGGAAGGGGGTTTATAACATCAGCGTGGGGATATAGCCCATAAGACCTCTGTCCCAAGAGCAAATGGTTCTGTCATTCACGTCCTGATTCACTGCCAAGTGCCCAAATTGACTGGGTGAATAAAGGCAATAAAAATTGAGCTATACGTGTGTTGTGACTGGCGAGTGAGAAAAATGAAATGAGAAAAGAAGCAAAGTTGACATCATGGGCAAGGGTGGGAGACAGAGAGGACAGCATGACACATGTCACACTGGGGTCACAGGGGACTTTGTTTTCTTCGCGTTTTCCGAAGAGAAGGATGGAGTCTACAACTTAGGTCCCCAGCAGAGGAGTACAGAGCAGCTGTGTGCTAGTTTTGCACATCCTGAAAGTTCCCTTGTGTCTCTGTTCTTGCACATAGAGTAATGTGTTAAGAGTCCCAATCTGATTCTCTCCAAAGTCCCCAGGCGCCAGTCTCTTACTTTAGAATGCTTTAGACTTTAGTCTAAACCAACTACAAAGACCACTTAGATAAGAAACCTGGAGTAAGATAGAGCTGCCAGAGAGATGCTAGATTTTATAAAGTGGGCTCTGCACAGAGAGACAGGTTGAGACGACGGTGTTCTCCAAAGGCGTTCTTTCTGATTGCCCAGAGTGGCAGACAGTCCCAGTTTGAAAAAACACTTGAATATTGTGAAAATATTCCTCTGGACTAATTTCACTGTCTAATTTTGTACCTAGATATAGACATCTGAAACAAAGAAAAAGTCAGGGAACCGAGGAAATGACTCCAAAGTTAAAAACATTTACTGAATTCCAGAGGACTGTCCCCAGCACTCACATCAGGTGGTTCACAACGGCCTGCAGCTCCCAACTCACGTTTCTAAACCCATGCACAAACAACACCACACACTCATGCACATACATGTGCATACATACACACGTATGCACTCATGCATTCTCACACACATGCATGCATGCGCGCACACACACACACACACATACATTCACATGCACACACATCAAACACCTAAACATGAAATAAACGTTTTAAAAGTCAGGATTGTCTTTAGTGACTCTTACCTTACTATATGTGCAAGCAATCAACCTTGTCTCATGGAAGATTCAGCTTGCTTCTTCACCAAGATCAGATAGAGCCGTTCCTAAAGAAAGAGGGTTAGTTACCAGTTTCTACCAAACTAAGTTACTCATAAGGCAAAAGGAGGTAAACAGGAAAGGTAGGCAAATCCACTTCTACATCATTCGTCCCTCACTAAGCTGTCTGTCATCCTGCGAGCATGAGAGAGATGGTAAGGACAGAGCCCAGGGACACAGTCCTTCCAACTCAAGCCTGCGTGGGAGCTCCATCGAGACACACTGTGCTGTACTAGATGACGTCAGTGAGGATCTAAATCCCTTGTAAGTTGCAATGCAAATTAACCGATACTTTTAAAAGATGTGTCATGTTTTGCCTGTCCACTTTATTCTTTTACTTTGGTCACCACAAGGAGATAGGACCAGAAATCCCTGGAATTCCTATCTATTTCCATAGAAAGGGATACCAAACACCCAATAGGACTCTATGCTGTAATGTAACCTAATGGTTCTTATTTATGCAGTGCGCACTAAATTGCCCAAGCATGCTTTACATGAAGAATGCTTTCACCTTTGAGGGAACAGGGTATTTTCTCACTTATGATACAAATATACAAATATGTATTGATTAAACATAACACA
This sequence comes from Microtus pennsylvanicus, assembly GCF_037038515.1. NCBI lineage: Eukaryota > Metazoa > Chordata > Mammalia > Rodentia > Cricetidae > Microtus > Microtus pennsylvanicus. The sequence continues at coordinate 27,826,423 of NC_134587.1, read as the reverse complement.
TGGATGCTGGCTTAGGTTCTGGCTATAACATCTACCCTCGTTTATTTTACTATTCCTTGGTCTTTTTTTTTTTTTAACAGCACACATGACAAATTTTGGAAAATTTCACAAAGGAGTTCAGATTTAGGGATTAGGCTTCTTAAGAATTTAAATTATTTTTATTGTGAAAACATTTTGAATCTAAAAAAATTTTAAAAGTTTTTAAAAAAAAAAAAAAAACTTTGTCAAAAGGGATCTCTGAATTGTGTGGCCTCAGCAGTGCCCAAGACTGAGAAGGCTACCGGGAGAAGTGTAATTAGGGAGGGTTATTCATAGTAACAGAAGCAGTGACGTTGGCCGAAAAGAACAAGGCCCTCAGACAGTGAGAGAGAAGCAGACAGGGTCAGAAATGATAGGTAAGCTAGCCAGAAGAGAACTCACTACTGTGTAATTATCTGTTACTCAAGCATGTGGTCCTTGTGGTTTCGGGTAGACTTGTTTGGGGCATGTTTGTCTGCAGGGTTGGACGAGATTGGAGGTGGGGAAGGGAAGACAAGGAAAGATTAATCCACACTGTGAAGTCTTCCACCTCTAAACATTTCCAGTTGTCTCCTAGAGTGTCTTGTTGGCAGTTACAGGAACTACACACATTTGTGAAAGGGGAAGAAAACAAACAAACAAAAAACCGTCCTCATGCTGTTTTCCCATGAGAACAATGGTGGGGGAGGGGTGTGTTCCTAGTCCCGGACATGGTGCGGTCACCTGAGGGCTAGAAGGGACCATGCTTTGAAAGGCTTCATGAACCTCAGCTCTGGACAGGTAAAGTTTAGAGTCCACCACTTCCCTCGATGTCCTTTCTGATTCTCAGGCATTCCCATTGGCAAGCTCTTCTTTAAGGCCAGTTGTATTTCAACTGCATCTTCTGTGAGCCTCTATTAATTATTCACTAAGGAAAGATATTGACCAGACTCCCTCCCAGTGGAATAGACAGTGGGTCAGTCAACCCAAATTCCATGAGCCTCCTTGGACAGCAAGTATCCTTACTTCATTTTCTTACCCTGAATTCACACGAACCACCGGAGGTCAAAAATGTAGCTACTTGTCACATGTAGAATATCTCCATGCCCCCTAGCTGTCCCACAATGAGGTCTACCCTTGACCCTTGCAGTCTCCCCTTATGTAAGAGACCTGACTCTGGCATCAAATTAATGTTGAAATTTGAGCTAGCAGCTTGAGTTTGCCACATAGATCTGGCCAAGCACAAGAAAACCAAATAGTGCTAACAGCAGAAGAAACAGCAGATGCGCATGTCAGAGACAAAAAGACAATGAGACAGGGCCGTGTTTCGTCTCTCTATTAAGCCAAGGAATGTAGAGCATACATTAAAACTTTATTATTTTATTCGAGAGGGGGAAGAAATCTACACGATGGCTCTCATAGCATGTAAAGAATTCCATTCTATAGAATAATGGTCTATAACTTCAGGACACCAATTACGATCCACTTGGAAGCTCTGTTAAGAAGGACTGGTGAGCCATGAGTCATGTGCTTCATGAGCTTGAAGAGTTTCAAGAAACGTCTGTAGCTGGAGCAGAGACTACAGTGAGGAGGATGGGAAGAAGACTGTGTTATGAGGAGAGGAGGTGGGGAGGGCTGCTGGGCCTTATGGTCCCTGCATGTGTTTCATCGTCATTGTGTGATGAAGACACAATTTCAGGTCAGCTTCTGTCGTTGTACTGAGATGGGTAGTGGGGGCCATTGCATCCATTCCTTCTCCAGTTACACCCACCATTCTCCACAAAACAGCAATAAAATAAATTGTTACAATTGTACATTTTTATTCCCAGTTTTATGAGAAACAACCTTGCTGATAATGCCAGTATAATTTAATTGAAAAAAAATTCTATGCATAAGTTGTCTACCAAAAAGAATTTCTCGGCATCTGTATTTGACAGTAGTATTTAGAGGAACGGAAGCCATAGATGTGGACCTTATAAAGGGAGAGCAAGTGGCTGGGTAGCCCAACAATAGCCATCTCGACGGCATCTACAGAGAGTTCAGTAGCCTCTCAGTCCTCAGAGCCGGATGCTTCCGCAATCCTACGCTGCTGCTGAAGGTCTGGGACTCTCTGAGAGCAGCTGGTCTTCCGAGTCTAACATCAAAAAGAGTGACTGCGAGATACTTTCAGGACAAAGTTCTGGCAACAGGCACAAGACTGCGTTCAAGGCAGTTTGGAAGCGCTAAAGTGCCGCCAGCTTCCAGGGCAGGTATTCCCTTCGGCCCCCAGTTACTCCTCCATGGAAAAGCTGTAACAGACATGTGCAGAGGCGCGTCTCTTAGGTTGACGCCTCATCCCATCAAGAATGCAATTAAGACTTTCCATTACAGCATCTAATTGTGGAAAGCACTTTAGTAGGTTGAGAAAAAAAAAAGCGTGTCAGGGGTCCATTGTCTGGAAACTCATCCTTTACAGTTTCGTCTGTCGTTGTGAACTGCCTTCGTTTCTCCACCTTCCCCACAGCCTGTTCTGTCGAATTATGGAACTGCAGCCATGCCAGGAGGCTCTAAGAAAGGTGTCTCAATATTGCCAGCTGAAAGGGACTTTCTTCCCACCTCTCTAGGGTTTCAGAGAAAGGACCAAAGTAGCCAAACTATGAGAGGGAATAACAGCCAGATTTATTTATTTTTCTTGGATTTTGGGACTCTCCTTTGCCATCTGTTTCCAGACCTATGGAGCTGGAAAAATGACTTGACAAATCTGAATGCCCCTTTAAGAACAGATGTGTTTTTTTTTAATTTTTTTTTTTTTTTTTTGGTGTCAAGTTTCTTGAGTTCTTGGTATATTTTGAAGATCAGGACTCTGTCAGATATGGGGTTGGTGAAGATCTTTCCCAATCTGTAGTCTGTGTTTTGTCTCATTGGCCATGTCCTTTGCCTTAGAGAAGCTTTTTAGTTTCAGGAGGCCCCATTTATCAAATGTTGCTCTCAGTGTCTGTGCTACTCGGGTTATATTTAGGAAGTGGTCTCTTGTGGCATTGCGTTCAAGTGTACTTCCCACTTTCTCTTCTATGAGGTTCAGTGTGGTTGGTTTTATGTTGAGGTCTTTGATCCATTTGGACTTGAGTTTTGTGCATGATGATAAATATGGATCTATTCACATTCTTCTACAGGTTGCTATCCAGTTATGCCCACACCGTTTGTTGAATATGCTTTCTTTTTTCCATTTTATATTTTCACCTTCTTTGTCAAAAATCAAGTGCTCATAGGACTGATATCCGCGTCTTTAATTTGATTCCATTGGTCCTCCTCTCTGTTTTTATGTAAATACCAGGCTGTTTTCATTACTGTAGCTCTATAGCAGAGTTTGAAGTCAGGAATGGTAATGCCTCCAGAAGTTTCTTCATTGTATAGGATCGTTTTGGTTATCCTTGATTTTTTGTTTTTCCATTTGAAGTTCAGTATTGTTCTTTGGCATCCATAGCCATCAGAGAAATGCAAGTCAAAACAACTCTGAGATTCCATCTGTCAGAATGGCCAAGATCAAAAACACTGATGACAGCTGATGCTTAGAGGATGTGAGGTAAGGGGAACACTCCTGCATTGCTGGTGGGAGTGCAAACTTGTACAGTCACTTTGGAATCAGTATGGTGATTGCTCTAAAAATTAAGAAACAATCTACCTCAAAACCCAGCAATCCTACTTCAGGGATTACACCCAAAGAAGCCCAATCACATCACGTGCCCATGTGCTCTACTATGTTCACAGCAGCATTAGTCATAGCAAGCAGAACCTAATCCACCCGGATGCTCCTCAACCAAAGAATGGATAAAAAAAAAATGCATTACATTTACACAATGGAGTACTACTTAGCATCAAAAAACAACAACATCTTGAAGTTTGTAGGCAGATGGATCCCCTACTTTCCTCCCCTCTCCTCTGGTGCCACTGGCTGACTGTGACTCCACCTACATGACTTTTATAATGAGTTGTGGCTCTGTGGGGTCCAAGCTTGTTAGATGGGTCAGTCTCCTCCACCATAGAAGGCAGCATTCATGTTTCAATTACATCTGACAATGGGCATGATTTGGAAGTCATTATTGAGCCATCTACAATACCTTGAGCTTGCTTGCTTTTGCTTACTTAATATGCTACACTTCTGTATGAAGAGTTGTATTCATGAATGCTATGTGGAAAGCAGGAAAATGCAGAAAGAGAATTTGTGTGGCTGGGTATATGAAGAATGGTCAGAAAAGAGGGCAGACTGCACGCCTGCAGCTTGAGTTTTTAACAGGTCACCCAGTGACTGATGACGTAAAAAATAAAGGAAACTCCCCCACCAATGATTTGTCAGACCTCCTGTTTCTACACTGTTGGTGTGGAGGCCTGGAAAGTTTGTGAAGGGTTTAAAATAATGATAGTAATGAAGTTACAGGTTAGAATAGTAGTAAACAAATCCTACAGTTGTATAAGAAGGCAGTGAAAGGCAAAAGTTCAGGAATGTGTTTACATACTGTTGAGTCCCTTCGTGATGGATATTATAACAGAATGTCTAAGAATGAGTAACTCATACTCATAAAGAACAGAAATATGTTTTCCCTAGTTCTTGGGGCTTAGAAATCTAGAATCAAGGTACCAATACCTGGTGAGACCTTCCTTACTGAATTTCACAAAGAAGAAGCCAGAAGGAAAACAAAAAAATTTTGTGTTCTTCCATGTCAGTAAATCACCACCAGTGAACCTGCTCCTGGAAGCCATTCTTGTACTATTTATTAATGTAACTACCTGAGCGGTTCAACCAAACCCCTCCCAAAAGACCCATAGCACAACAGCACTATGCCGCAATCAAATCTCCAGCATAAACTTTTGGGGACACCTCCAGACCACCGCAGCTGATAAGCGCTAATATGACGTATATACGGGACTGAGGTGGAGACGGAGTACTGAAGTGGTCCAGGTGCAGAGCAGATAGCCATGTGGGCACCAGCCTTCCCTATGCTTTCCCTTCTCCTTAGGGGATTTCTGGGTCTAATACGCTACTGTGGAACCACAGAGAGTACTGCAGATGCTGAGTGCTAGAGACAAGCAGATCAGGAGTGGACAGTCCTGGACGCATCCTTCGTTTTACTAGTTCAAGTCATTCATTCGTTCATCAGCTTACAGCCTACTGCAGCAGGTTTTGGGATGTAGTGATGACTCAGCCACAGTCTCCAGCTGAGTGCTGGGAATCTCAAACTACCCTAGAGCATCTGCTATCTAGGAAGAAGAGAATGTAACCTGTCCACAAACTGAGGAAGTTGTTACCAGAAGCTGACTAAGAAAGTCCAGCTCAGTTTTTTTTTTTATTTTAGACCATTTTAAAACATAATAAAGGTCTTATTGGCTGATTGCTTTTGGCCTTGTTTTGAAAGACTAGGTTTAATTATGAATGATGAATAATAACTCATGATTATATAACAACAATGATGATGATGGTGATAAGTCTTAGAGAATAAGTGAATAAAGATTAGGACTGAATGAGTTGCATACTAGGAAGGCAAGAACACGGAAAGAAGTATACAGTAGTCAGAAAATACACACAGTGTCTTAAGAGGGGAAAGCTCTCACCGCAGAACCCTGATGGTGGCATGCAGCACCTCAGCCAACTGGTGGCGCTTACTTAAATAGCTCAGGTGACTGTCAGTTCCGTGGGAGCCACTATGTTGTTTGAACTGACTCTGGTTTTCTGTTTCCTTCCCTATTCTCTGCGATTGTGTGAATATCCTGTGTAGAGAAGTAGCTCCCTCTCGGGTAACTCCTCAAAGTGTCAGATAGCCATTTATTGAGGACATGGCTTGGGGAAAATAAAACTGAATGAGGCAGCATCCTCCTCTAACCAGATTCCTCGAAATAAGGACCACACAATCAGCATAATATGGTTAATGCATCTGACGGCCCCATCACTTCTCATCATACCCACCAACCATTAGGCACAAAGCAAAAGATTTCCAGCAGTCAAGGTCAAATCTTTTTCTTTTCCAGTTTTTATTTCAATGCTGGTATCCACAGTGTCCAGTTAGGTTGGATTCTAGAATTATTGCTACGGAATTCCTTAGTTCTTGCACAGTTCCGGGAGCCCTGGGTTGTGGACGTCATGAATGTTAACCATTGGTGGGGCTGCTTTCGTCTTCGTATAATGTTCGCACCTCTCAAGAAGCAGGGACAAGATAGGGATGAAAGAAGGGAGGCCACAGGCTGACCGGTGTGAGAATACAGTGTGAACCAGAGGGAGGATTAGGGAGTATGAAGAGCTAGGGAGGCCAGGGGAGATGCAACCACATCCTGTGGCTCACACAACAACTCTGTGGCTATGGCGTTCTTTTTTCACATGTCCCAACACCACACCACACTCACGGATTGGAAGAGCATTGGAACTGTAGTGTTCTCCACTGCTTGCTTGACTTCTATTCTTGGGTCTTCCAAATGACCCTATAGACGACCAGTCACTACACCCAAACACTGATGAGATGGTTCTTCACTTACCGCATATACTTGGTGTTGGAGCATGGGTGAGTGGTGTGAGATTGCTCAGAATTATATTTTAGAATGTCACAAAATATATACTTCAACACTAAATAATGAAGCCTCTACTTTCAAGTAAAGGATGTCTATAATTAATTTATATTGTACAAATGCCTTAGAAATAATTTCAATTTTGTAATAGGATCCTATGGATTTATGCCAATTTTAATTATTATTCAGCAATTTAAGATTCTGCAGGAGAAAGTTCGAGGTACAAAGCCAGTATAGTATATTACCGATGGCTCTTTGGGGGTGTGTCCAGGCTTAACTGAGGAGGACTGTCTCCTAGTGACTCTCGAACAAGCTACTAAAATTTTGGGCATGGTGTGGAGGATGCAGTAATGACTGGCAATAGGCCATTGCTCTTCTGTCGTTAAATGATGCTCACCATTAGGGTGCACTAAGAATTCATCCTGCACACTGAATTACAGCATAGTGAATGCGGCTTAGCCGGTGAGCTGGCTACTCACAGAAGTGTTTATTACCAGCAGCCTGGCACCCATGTGTCAGTTCATGCCAGTGTGGATCAGCCCGCCTTGGTGTGATCTACCTGCCTGTCCGCCCTGACTACACTTCATTATGAATTCTCCCTGACTCTCCATCAGAGAGTGAGTTTTAATTGCACTAGATGCTCAGCTCAGCAAAGCGCTGAGCATACCAGGAGGGACTCAAGAAACATCTAGTGAACGGATGGAAAAATGACCAAAATAAAAACCGTTTGGTTTGAACCATTGTGGATGGCAAAATAACCTACCCAGAAGAAGATAAAGCACACAGAGAGTTTCAATGGTCTTCAAGAAGGAGGTCATTTAAAGCTTACATCCAATCCCCAGGCCTATTTTCCAGTTCACGCTCAACACATCCTCTCTGTAAGACTAGAATCTTTTAAGCAATTGCTTCTGGAAAAAGACTAATGGAAGTGAGAGAGACACAGAGTCTCACTCCAAGTGAGACTCACTCACACCTTTCAGTATTTAAAAAGTTCTCGATTGTAGTCACCAATAAATTGAAAGGACTGTGCACACAGTAGGCAGAATATGTATGCCAGGGCCAGAAGTCGGGGCAAAGGTAGACCAATGAAGTCAATGATGAAGACACACTTTTTCTCTTTTAGCTTCAATAAATGAAAGTGACTGAGAACTGACCAGAGGGGACATTACTGCCAAGCCAGAGAAGCAGTCAAGGTCAGCAGAATTTTTCCTCTCTGCAGCTCCCTTTCTTTGGTAACAGAGATTGTTGAGAAATAAGTTTTTGTTTTTTGTTTTTTTTTTTACAAGTCTGACTTAGATGTAGGCATGAAGCTCCCCAGTGCTGGGTTGGAACAGTGCTTTTATTTCCTTTAGTTCCTGACAACAGGAGTGAGTTACAAACATATTAGTAAATGTCTGTGCTCCCAAAGCTTTCAGCCAGCTATCCCATGATGCCCATGCTCTTAAGAGTGTTCACTCACGTAGGAGCCTCTGGCTTCCTCTCTGCTTTGTTCTTCTGAGAATTCTTTCTAAATAAGCGACTATACCAAAAAAGGTTTCTAAAGCCATTTTTTAAAGCCACAGGATGCAGTTTTTATATGAAATATCTAAGAAATGTTGAACCATAGTTTGGAAGTCTTACAGAATATTTTTAGGCTTTTGTGTAAAAATGTGTAAACATTTTAGTTGAAGACAACCAACTGGACCGATGGGACCTATGCCCCCTCTCCTCTACCCCTCCCCTATGCTGTTCCATGTGTACCTGACAATCTTCATATCAGAATGGATGTCTGCATCCTCTTGTTCTGTATTGAACAATGCCTCCATCATAAATGAGTCTAGTTTGTTTTGTTTCGTTTTGCCTCCACTAAGTTGCAGTAGTTGGATCCTGAGCTAAGCCTTCTGCTGAACAAGAATATGCTTTGCAAGGGCATCTCTAGGTCCCCAGGTGACACACTAAGGTCACATTAGATCTCCTTGCCCAACTTAGGCCTGCACCATTCATTTCCACTATGAAAAGACTTCCAGAGAATTCTGTTAACTTTTTACAGATTGATCCTATCCACTATTGTGCCTTGTTTTGTATATGTCCAAATCACTGAAGTATGACCCATTTTCTTGTGGTTTTTTTTTAAACAATATGTCAAAATTTTCTATACATAGATTCATCTTTTTCCAAGAAAAAGATTGCCGAGACTCAAATTCTGAACTTTACTAATTCCATAAATCTTAGTTCTGATTCTGCTGTCACCCAGAAGGAGCATAGCTAAACAGTGAAGGAGGAAACATCCCAGGTAGACAGACATGGTTACTTTTTTATTTGAAGAAAACAAAACCGAAAACAAAAACACGTACGTTTTAATAAATACTGTGGAAACACTGACCAAACAAACATACAAAGTGACTTCAACATTAAAAAAAAAGAAAAGCAACAAAAAGTTCTGCTTTATAACAGTTATATAACTTATTTTCTTTTTACAATATTTAAATACAGAAAGCACTTGCCAGCTATTTTGTAATACTGCCCAGAGCCTAACGCCACGCCAGTCAAAGCACGCTGTGTTGGCGGAATGTCTGACTTCTATGGGAAATGATTGAAATGGCATTTTCTTGCAGAGACAAAGTGCTTATAAGACACAGAACTGGGTGCTGTAATTATCTTAATCTCCCCTCCTGCCACAGTTTAATGGAAACACAGCTTCAGCGCTTCAAGAACGAAGCATCATCACTGGGGGGAAAAACAAGCTTGTTTTCAGCAAGTACCACCTAGAAGAGGGTCCTGTCTGACATCCTCTCTGGAAGGAACTGCTCGACTGTTTTAAATGCTGATTCTCACTCTATCCATGATCAAGCATTGAATCTGGCCCCGCCTGAATCTGGTTAAGTGACGTTTAGCAGTCACTTGGGAAATGCTCTAGGCGCATAGCAGGGCTGACATTATAGGTGGCTTTTTTTCTTTCTATCTGGGTTTTTCGAAATCTTGGGCACATGGGGCCTTTGTCAGGACAACGTTCATTTGAAGGAGGTGGAATAAGGCAACAACAGTTCACTATCTGCTGCCAGTCTGGGGGGCATAGCAGGTGCCAGAGCTTTTTGCTCTGTGTATCTGAAACATGACTTTCTCCCAGACACCCTCACTCACAAACTGTGCTCTCTGCGTCAATCCCTTCGCCCTTTATCTCTCCTGGTGAAAACAGTATCCATCTGCTTCCTCTTTGAATTCACTCTATCACATCAAACCAAGACACTTTTTATTTGACTTCGCATTTTTTTTTATCAGCGATGGCAAAAAAAAAAAGAAAAACAAAACCACACACTCTCTTTTCTAAACAGCGCACAAAATATTACATTGAGCAATTTACCACTTGTTAATGACAACCACAAGGATGAACAAAACCATCAGACAGAATATAAAGCAACACTCTTTTTTTTTCTATTTGATCTATGCGATCTTCGCAGTGCTGGTCCACGCATCCCATAAAGCCGCGCTGAAGCCTCGCTTTCAAACCATCTCCCGCAGCCGCGACCTTCAGGAAGTCAAGAATCTCAAAGCCTCGTGAAGTTTTCCTCTCGAATCCCACGGGTCCCGATACAATTTCCATTTTAATGATGAACTAGGAGGAAATTAGATCACATCCCCTAGAAAACTAAACGCTAAGGTCACAGTGCGAGTTCCCCGACGAGGACGGTATACTAATATATACTTTCTGAAAATGAGATTAAAACATCGGGGGAAAAAAAATCAAATCGAAGTAGAGATCCATGAATAGGTTGTAACAAAAACAGAAAAAAACAAAACCGAAAACAGGCAAGCACCATTCAGAGCGTGGATTTTCTTCCCGTAGGTACTGGCGCTCCTCTTCCTCCAGCCCGTTTGTAGCTCCCTTTGTTTTTGGCATAATCGTCAAGTCACACTTCAAAACTCTTCAACATATTCACTTCTCACCACGCGGTCTACATGCCCAACCTAAGAACAAGATCCCAAACACTGGGTACCCTTGCAAGGGCCTCCTAAGCCTGTGTCTATGTGACTTTGGCTGTGCACTTCATTGGACTCCATCTTTCCGGTTTGCTCTTGGTTTTTATTTTTTTATTTTTTATCATTTTTTTTTTTACACTAGATGCCCGCGTTCTCCTTACAGAGGGCGAAACTTCACATCACGGTGCAGCTCTTGGCTTTGTCCTTTCGCAAGTCTGTAGCAACTGCTGAGAGTTCTGGTCGGCTAGGCATGTGTGAAATCCGCTTTGTGGCCCTCTGAGATTTGTTCCGCTTAACGTTTTTATTTGTCTTATTTACACATGCCAAGGTGGCGACGTGAAAAATGTCCCTGACGCTGTTTTCTGACTGTAACGCCGAGCATTCGATGTAAGTGGCCGCTCCGATCTGCTTGGCCATATTTGCTCCCTGTGAAGTATAAGAATTTCCATCAGCAGGGAGACTTTGGAGAGATGTCGAAAAGTGTTAAAACGCCACAAAACAATCTTGCATGGGAAAATATCTAATATGCCAAATGGAGTTCCCAAATCCATTATGCAAAAAAACATATTTTTTTCTTAATGAGCTACTTTGTAACTTTCTAAATATTCAATATCCAATCTTAAGGCCCTTAGTTATGTTACTCAGTAGAAACTGCTCTAGCTCCCCACAGCTTCCAAAATACTGATTTGTCCAAACAGTAGAACCCTGAACACCCAACTCCCGAAAGGACAACTCAAAGAAACAACAGAGACACTAGGGTGTCATGTGACCCTCACTGCCACCTGGAACCAAGAAGTGAGTAACTCATAGGTCACAAGCAGGACCACTGTGAAGCATAGTTTGATACTGAAACCATAAACGCTGTCTTCCACATAGATCTGACAAAGGTGCTTTGGCCTCCAGAGTCCATTCTGGTCCTTCATGAGGCTCTCATTCCTCTCTTACTATGAATGACCCTCAACCCCAGTCAACAGGCTATACAACACACAGGGCTGGTAAAAGTTAAGTAATCAGTGTCTATGATTATATTGAGTTTGTTAATAGGAAACGAAGAAGGAAGCTTGTGTTTAATTAGTAAGTAGATACCAAACTTCAGAGTGCCTGTGGATATAATAAGAAGGTGAGTATAGTCATGTTTTTTTCTTAAGTTTTTTTCTAGCTGGGTACGGAACCCAAGCCTTACTCTTGTTGGGCAAGCGCTCTACTACTGAGCTATATCCCCAGCCCTAAAACTGAAAACCTTAAATGATATAGACCAAGTACAGCTGTAGATAGTTTGCCATGAACAATTTTAGAATCTGGTGGTGAGTTTTAGGAGAATGTGATTTTTAAACAGATTTTCTTTCCTTTGGGGCCGCCCACGTATGATGAACGTCTCAAAGGTGGCTGGCATCATGAAGTGGTCTATTTTATTAACAGCTTGACTTAGGATTTTACTGGGCATCTGAGGACATTGACCTCTCTTCAAGAGAACCACTGATTTTGACCACATTCTCTCTTAAACACGTTGAACTTTAATACCATTGGCGAGCAGAAGCATCCAAGGGTCTCAACGGTATATGCACCCTAATTCCTGATGGTTTTTACTACAGAATGGCAGAACATGTCAGATTTCAGCTGACCGCTGTCTCACCTCTTGAAAAACTGCTACATTGTATTTATCACCAACAATATTCCCTTCCTTTCATTTTCGCTGAAAGGGGACTTTTCTCCACTGACAGCACATACCTGATCATATGACACGGGCGTCTGCCGGTGATTTGAGAGCTCCACTAACGTACTGACGTCTGTCCGCAGGTCAGACTTACAGCCAACCAAAAGCATCTTGGTATTGGGACAGAACTCCTGAATTTCACCTTTCCACTAGGGAAGAGAAGAAAAAAAAAGGAAATTTAACAAAGTACTGACATGCATACAATGAAAACAACAATTTTCTCACTGGCAGACGTTGGAATGCAACTTCAAATGAAGAAGCAAGCTGGCATTTAATTAGTAAGCAGATACCAAACTGTAGAGTGCCTGTGTATATTGCTTTCTATTCTGCGTGACTCACTGGTTCCTCCCACAATGAATGTATCGGGAATCAACAGAAGGTGGCTTCAACAATGTCTTAATTATGGAGGGATTTAAAAGACGAAAGCACCTTAATAATGACATATCCAAATGCATGACTACATCCTCAGATATGCTGAGTTTCTCATTACCAGGTGGAAGGCTGGGCGTAAGAATTAGCCCACATCAGCAAAAGGATGCATTTCACAGACTCCACCATGAAAGACTGGGCCATGCTACCATGTGCTGGAAGTTCCAAGTATCTGGCCTACAATTAGTAAAGCAGAATGTGCCTCAAGGAGCTTCCACTCAAGTGGCTGAATGGACGCAGACCGTAGCTCACGCAGAGAACTAGTACAGAACAGCAGCTAGTTTTGTAGCCCATAGGACTCGGATTTTATTTTTTTAACTGCTGTCATATCTACAATTTAACTATTTCCTGTCCTAACCGGAATTAGAACTTCCAGAAGTCCCTGGCACAGGGTCCAGCTGTTTCTTTTACAGCAAGCAAATGACTTTTCATGACTTTGCATTTTCTAACTTGAGTTCTCCATCATCAGGATGGGAGCCAAGCACCCCAAGAAAATCACTGCTCCCAGAGATAAGGGGATAGAGAGCCCGAGATCCCTCTGCACGCATCCACAGAAGTCTTTTTTTGCTCTGTGAAGTACTGTAATGATGATAAAGATGTAGCTACATCTCTCTGAGGATTCAGAGAGCAGTATGGACAATAACGTTTTCTAAGTGGAATACCAGAGAAGAGGGTCATCTGGGAGAGTGATGTAAGAGGCCACCAGAGGAGGAGGCCTCGAGTCTCAAGGTGTAGCATAGGCAACAGCATCTAGTACCAATCACCCCAGAACAATGGAGGGTAGTAACCCACAGAGTGCCTGGTCTGTCCTTTGAGGCTTGCTCTTTCTTCCCTCCCACGGTTATTTAAGAGTCTCTATCTACCACATGCTCCTAAAAAATTATGAAAACAAAATAAGAAATCTTTTCTACCTTAAGTCACACTGAACTCTCCAATGTTAATGGACTTCAAGACTCGATTAAGACAAAAGGCAGATGAAGTTACCATGAGCCTTAAGCCTCCTCACACAAGCATTAAATGCTTGTATTAATGTCACTATTTGTTTGGTCTTAAGTAACAAAGCAAATTAGGACATGAGAAAAGCTTTCTGTCATAAATTATGTATAACCCAATACTACATCAAGTACAAACTCCAGTAAATAAGAGCCTCTTTTATCTTCAGACTCAGCCAGGCATGTCGTTACGTTGTTACGAGTTGTATGATGTTTCTGGCTTCCCCCTGTACTTCTGTACTTGTTTACGGGTTCTGGAAACAGGGAAGGTGTATTCCTAACAGATTTCAGCAAAAGTCAACCTATGCTTCATATATTCCTCTGAATGGAAAGGAGCAAAAAACTAAAAAAAAAAAAAAAAACCTTCAATCTATGAAGAGTGCAGAGTCGCTGAACTGCTGGTGAGGCATCCGGGCGGTGGTGGTGCACACCTTTAATCCCAGCACTCGGGAGGCAGAGGCAGGCGGATCTCTGTGAGTTTGAGGTCAGCCTGGTCTACAAGAGCTAGTTCCAGGACAGGTTCCAAAGCTACAGAGAAACCCTGTCTCAAACAAAACAAAACAAAAAAGCCAAGACATCTACACAGGTGCCTCTTATTTTCTCCTCCTCTCTCTGACCAGGCCCCAGGAACCCACTGACACTCTTCGCTCCCAGACACCTCGGCCGTACACAGAGAGGAGGGGTAGTGCAGCTAGAGTCTCGCTCTCAAACCCCACAGCACCCACGAGAGTGGGTGCCCCATCTACAAGCACTTACGACCATCAAGAACTACCAAAGAACAAAGCCTAGATTACTGCAGGCCAAGCAGACTTCCTGCCCCCACTGGACTCTGTGAAACTCCTTGACAACAAGTTCCTATAACTACCCTGGGGGCCAAGTCCACCAAAGGTCGAGCATCAGCCCCAAACACATACACAGTGGCCTTCTTAGGCTTCAAGACTCAACTGCAACAGGTACCATCCCTCTTAGCCCTGGTTCCTTCTCTCCATAGCTCCTGCTAGTTCCGCCTCCACCTACAGGATCTGATCCATCTTTGCTTCCAGAAACCAGGGCTCTGTGATAACATACATGTTCGGCATAACTGATGGTTTACTAGTATTTGGTATGCACCTGATTATAATTCACACTGTGTCACGTCTAGGGACAAGCCCTATTACACATATTTCTCTTATGCTAACTTCAATAAATTACTGAAATACAACTGCCTTGTCAAAATAACTCCTATTGAATTAAGGTACATATCTGAATTGTGATCCACATCAGACACATAAGGGACAGTCTGGCAAATGAACAGAAGGCTCAGGTAGGACCTTCTTGTAGGTCTACACCATTTCCTCCCCAAAAACAAACAATGGAAGATCATAAAAAGTATTTTGTTCTGAGCTTTAAGAAACAGATTATCAACCCCAACTCATGGCATTCGTGTGTGGGAACCTTGTTCTGGTGTGGAAGTTCCCAGGGTTTCATCAGAGAACATAAGGCAAAAGTTCAGACTGGGCACTTGCCTTTTTTAAGACACTGTCCAGAGTCTCCGGTCTACTGATGTCAAAGCAGATGAGCACAGCGTCAGAATCCGGGTAGGAGAGGGGACGGACGTTGTCATAGTAAGGAGAACCTAAGAAACAAAACACACAGGTCTTAGACAAAAACCTCCATCATCTCTCAAGTATTAACTCTACCCTCGGAGACAAACCCCTTCCCCATTATAATGTAACACCTGCTGTACTCGTTCATTCCTGACCCTCACACATACCCCTTCTTGTAAAGAAATGCAAACACGTACACAAAAGATAGCTTCATTCACTTGTACTAGAAGATGAGAGCGTCCTTCCTATGCGTGGGACTTCAGTTCCTGGGAAGGTCAGGAACTTAAGGTACAAATTGATAGAGTTCAAGAATTAGCATCAGAGGGAACCTAGGTGAATCGGGGAGGGTGTGGGACCAAGGGATCTTGAGCACAACGCCATTCTCACCACTCAACGGGGAGAAGCCCGCGCTTTAGGACTGGGTGAGCCTCTGATTCTTCAATCCTAAGATGAAGAGAGTGACAACCTATATCCGTGGGATCTGAGCAAACCCAGGTGGCCGCTGGAATTTAGGGAGAGATGCGTACATATTAACCAGACGCATTGTGACTGTGCTATCGCTGTGGTCAAAGGCTAGGGGGCAGCGGCCACCAGAAATGGAGCTACTTCCTGGGAAAAAGATCCAACCTGAAGATTAGTCCCATAGTTGAATGGGGGGGGAGTGGGGGAGGGAGGAAGAAGGCAAGACTGATGATGCACAGAGAGCCACAGCAAGGCACACGGGTGTCACTCTGTCTCCGGTTACAAGGCTGGCTAAGCCATTGACCTTTGAGCTTGCTTACACTTAACCCCAAGCCCTGTGTAAGTTTGTTTCCTGCTACAACCAAGAATGTCATAAATGCCATGTTTGGACAATGTGACCTTTTCCGCACAGTTCTACCTGCCACACGACAGCAGGACATAATCCAAGGACCTGGCCTTGATGAAACCCAAAGTCCTCTAAAAGTGCAAGTCCGCACCCAATCAGCCGAACCACAGAACTTTCTGGTCATTTAGAACTTTCTTTTTCAGGCACCTTTATGAATTCCAAGTGCTGGGAATTCATGCAAGGCCAATAATTATGAATTATGAAATAGTTTGACTATAAAGTTGAAGATAACTTATCAGTTGCTGCTTTGATGAACCGAGTTCCATCACACAGCCCTCTCGCAGACAACACGGAAACCACTTACTAGGCAAATGCAAATACATTCAAACTTCTTTGAATTTAGTTTTGACATAATTTTGCATTCCTGGCAGAAAAAAAACATAGCATGTATTCCCTAAGTCAAAACTTCACTAGTCAAAGTCAAAATGAGGAAAGGGGGGGGGGGGACACTTTCAAAAAAAAATAAGCTATTTGTAGGCCTGGTGGAAAAGGTTCTAACAAGCAGGAGGATTACAGGTGTGAGGCTGCCTGAGTGGACTGAGCTGGTCTCACTCCACACGAGGACACTGGTATCTCCATATTAGTTTTCCATGGAGCAGCTCCATGATACCGTGTCCCAAGGAAAAAGTAAAAAGACAACAGACCTCCTGGAGTCTGTTCCTGTGTCATAGAAGTGAGTGTAGTTGGTGCAGGTGTTCTGAGCCCTGGGCACTCACTGCAAACCCTGGCCGCAGTATACCTGCTTCATTAGATGTTTTGGAGATGGAGAATGTGAGTCTGCTGAGTTAGGAACAAGGAGGACGTTCTAGGGGTCAGGAGGGAAAGTGCCACCACGGAAGGCAGTCTAAGAAGTTCTCAGGGAAGGCAGCAGCTTCCCACTGGCTGCTGGAAGGCGGAAGTACACTAACAAAGCCTGCGCGAGAAGGTACTTTCCCACAGTTAGAGTCCTGAACTGAACACGTCTTGTCACTTGAAATAGCAAGATGCACAAAAACAAAAACAAAAAAAAAAATGAGGCCGTTGCTAAAAATGGTCACCCTTTCAGCCACTTGAAGAAATTCGAGGTGATGAGAATAATTCACTTGAGTTCAGTTTAAGCTTTTCTTGAGAGGGGCGACTTTACTCTATACGAATATATTGCTGTTTTATTAGTTCTGCAGTTCCGGCTCACTCCACTGTAGCTTTCCTTGTTTGTGTGTCCAAAGTCTAAGTTCCACCCAGCTCTGGCTGTAAGCATTAGAATATCTCTTTTCTGATAGGCAGCCACAAAAATCCCAGACAGGACGGGAAGGAGAAGAAAATTCAAACGAAGACAGAGGAGCCTCTCTTCTCCTCTTCAAAGCTAGATTAAATGACCTGACCCGACCCGTACAGTCAGGGCCAGCCTGTGTCAGCGGAACAGGTGTCGGAAAGCTCAGGTCTCATGCTTTCCAGGCTCCAGGCCTACGGAACAGGACTAGCATCCGCAGGTGCCAGGCTCCCTCAGGACAGGATGCTGCACGCACTGCGCGGCAGAACGGGGCTATTGTCCAGGACAATGGAGACCATCTTGTCCAAAGGTGACTGAAGAAAGTCAAAGGGGCAAAACTAATTTAATTAAACTTGGGACTGCTGGGAAAATCCAGAGAGCCGGGTTGCAACATTCCAGTCACCATGTGGCTGCAGAGAACACCCTGCCCTTTGTGGGCCGTTTCCCCTCCCCCACCCGTCTTAAGGCCACAAAGGGATCTGGCTTTGTGTGCTCTGCCCTCTGTCACAGGCAGGGGATTGCTTGCTTATGAAAAAGGAAGAAAGAAAGAAAGAAAGAAAGAAAGAAAGAAAGAAAGAAAGAAAGAAAGAAAGAAAGAAAGAAAGAAAGAAAGAAAGACCAAGGCAGCTTTTGTGCTCAGTGGCTATATGCAAATAAGTGAGAAATTTACCCTCTTGATTGACTTTAAAAGAAAACAGTTCTCTTCGCGTCAACCAGGATTCTCCTGGAGGCCTGTTTCTGCTTTTGTTTGCATTTGGCTTCGCAGTTTTGGATGAAAATACATATGTAGTGTAACACTCCATGAGAAAGCAGCCACTGAGCTAGGAGGTGAAGCGGGAACTCTGAATTCCCTTTAATAATAAGGTCTAATTACAAGCAGCACTTTGATCTGAGCCTCATTCAACCCCCGACAGTAAACAAGGCAGCTTTTTGATCAACAAGTGCCCAGGGGCACTAATAAAACGGATCCCAAAATTCATTAGTCATAACTGTAATGTGACCACCAACGAGAACAGTGACTTGACACAGAAGATGTGACAATTGATGTTTTTTGAGAGCTTACAGTCAATTTCTTTTTTGGGAAAACAAAACTATTGTTTCCTTTTTTTTTCTTTTCAGAATAAGAAAGTGAACGATAGGATTGCAGAACCAGCCTAACAGGAAATGTCTAACAGCTCATTGGGTAAGAGGATCCTTTCTTCTGTGTTCTTCCCTATAGGGCCCTGCAATTGCACAAGGGGAGTAGGCATGTGTGGGAAGAATCCTAGGAATGCCCTGTCAACTGAGGAGGCCAGAAGACAGGAGAGACTCCAGAAGAAGGAGAGGAGAGTAAGCCAGGAAGTGAGACCACTGCCAGCCCTTGACTCCCGTAGCCTGCTGCATCCCCCCCGAGAACCCCTGGAAGGCAGGCTTCCAGAAAGACTCATTTTGTAGACCATAGTTAAGTGCATCAGGCACTAACTGAACATGTCTTCTGGTGCGCTAAATGGTCCTGATGTTGCGTGCCGTCTGTACTTCAGTACCTAAGAATGGACTATAGTTAAAGCCCAATAAACCTAGATTATGAAGCTTTGCTTTTCAAGTCAAACTTTCTCTGCATGTGGAACAGGCTTCAGGCAGAGGGACCTTTTCAGGGCAGCATTTCCTTAAAGACAGCACTGTTCTTAAGGTCCTTTTTAAGTAAGTAACCTTCCAGTCTCTCCATAGGGAAACGACAGGGAGCTGTATTAACTTTGTGTAAAGATAGAACTGGGCTATATGTGAAACAAGTGTCTCATCCTGTCCACCCCCACCCGCCAGCTGAAAGACTTTATCCAGGCATAGATTAGAACAAGCCTGATTGCTTTGGGGGCTCTTCATTGTCCAAGTTTGGCAAACACCGACAAAGTTCTGAAAGACTTTTGCAATGGCGTGTCTACACACCCTTGTCTTCAAGATCATTAATTTGGGGTGAGAGGCAAATTTCCAGCCCAAGAATAGTCACCCAGTGCCTCACCTTGAAACTCCCTCTTCAGACACATACCTGCCTGCTGAAGTCACCCCACTGCGGAGGTGCAGAACGCCATATATGTACATAACTAAACGCATGTGAAAGAAGAGTTATGCCTAGAAGGGAGGCGAAACCAGTTCAAGCACTGAAGCTTTAGAACAGTCTGCAAACTGGGAATCCTTCTTACTGGGCATTTTCAAAGCATAACCCCTTACCCATGAAGTAAGATGGACGCTCTCCCTAAATAAATTCCTACCAAGAGCAAGATGTTGGGAATAGTGGGTGTTTGGGGCAGAAAAAAAATACAGTAAGTTGTGGTTCTTTTAGTGTCAACCAAGGGCATGTGGGTAAGGAAGCAAGTCCCATGAGGGGCCATCACCAGAGGGGATGCCATAAGAGAGCAGCAGGCTCAGGAATAGGAGTCGAGTCTAAACAAGACCTTGAGACTCCCTTTCAGTGTAACATTCTGCTGAATCCTTCCCCCAAATACTGTATCACAGACATCAACGCCCCCAAAATGCCACCACCACCCGGTGCGTTAATGATACTTTGTTCGTGTCTTCTGCTGAATCAGACTCTTGGAGATTATGAAGAGATCTTATGAAAACATGTGGGCAGTTCTGTGTGTTCTAATTCTGCGGGCTGTACTACACAAGTATACAATTGGATATAAGCTCAGAGGGGTAAAACTGACATCGCTATTTGAGGGCTCTAAGTAGCATTTTGATAGTAATTCTCAATCTCGAGATACTTGAAAATAATAGGAATCCTCCCCTTTGACTGATATTGTATCCACAATGAATCAGATCTCGATGGGGTAAGATTATGTAAGGTTTTTCTTTTTCTTTTTCTTTTTTTTTTTTTTTTGATTTTTGAGACAGGGTTTCTCTGTAGGTTTTTTGGTTCCTGTCCTGGAACTAGCTCTTGTAGACCAGGCTGGCCTCGAACTCACAGAGATCCGCCTGCCTCTGCCTCCCAAGTGCTGGGATTAAAGGCGTGCGCCACCACCGCCCGGCTGATTATGTAAGTTTTAAAAAGTCACATTATCATTCAATCCAGACTAAAGTCATTTTGTTTCCATGGCTATGCAAGAGTGATTATCTTAGCATGGAGTCCCTCAAGTGCGTTCACTTTCCACATGCTATAACATTAGGCTTGTGTTCGTAAACCACTGTGCTCAACACCTGCCCGAACTTTGGAAGTAGCTTGCTTTCTGTGTTGGAAAAGTATGAATTTTTGCCAAAAAAGGACTCTCTGAATGTTGCCAATATGTTTAAACCAGAAGACATTTCAAGGATATCAAAACAAGACAGAGGCCCAGCTGATTCATTTGGCACACCCTACCATACATCACGAGCTACGTGGAGAAACTGGGGATCCACGGTGTCCCATTTCCATGCAAGAGAAACTACTATTAATGAAGAAAGACTTGGTTATGTCAGGAGCGTTAGAGTGAGCCATCTGGACACCTTGCTCAAATGTGCAACTTAGGAAAAGCCAAATTGGAAAAGGAAGCTGGCATTGAATGGGGTAGGGGAAAAAAGAAAAGAAGTCTAGAGATAGATGAAGATTTGCCTCCAGTCAAGTTGTGTCTAACTCTAGCCCACAGTTCAGTGTAGGAAGCCTCAGTTTAACAGCTGGGCATGATTTAGACACTTTAGGTCCTAAGGATCATCATGACTCAGAAAAATACCTGGTTCTGTGGAGTGTGTTCTGCTGTTCAGATCAAAACCATTTTCTGATGAGTCTGTAAACTCTTTAGCCTATCCTGAATTCTTAGCTCCCTGTGAGATGCTCAGGTTGGAAATCTCCACTTTGAGAATTTGGGTTTTCCCTGACCGCCATTAAGTGTGAGCATGTTTTAAAGAGCAGGGGACTTTAAGGACTTTGGGGGAGCTGAGTCAACTTGTAGAGAAGAGCTGGAATTATGGGAGCTTTAATGGACAGGAAGACCTGAGTTGGTGGCTTGGACTTGGCACAGGCATCCAACGCTTCTTGAGTCTTGTTGCTGCAGGTGAACCCACCATTCCCACTGAGGTGCCTCTTCCTGTAACCATGGTTTCCATGTTCCTGTTTGACTATGGAGAGTTCATAAAAGATGCCCTGGGAAGGATTCCTCATCATGTTCAAGTCCACAGACATTTGCTCCTGGTGGCACCCCATACTTTCTCTGGGCTTGTCATTCGGTTTCTTACTTTACCCTGGAGGAAGTGTGGGTATTTTAAATTTCCACCTATAACCACAACATTTTTGTTTTGTCTTGTCACCCTATAGAATGGAAGTGGCCTGAGGACAGGAGACAGCCCGCCCCTCCCCCATCTCAGATCAGCAGGGCTGGCAGATGGCAAACCTATTTTACAATCACAGCTTCATATCATGCCCAGATGTGCTCATTTATATTTTAAATCACAAAAAAATATGAATAAGCAGTCTCCTTTTAAACTGCTTCCCTTGGTTAATACAAAGATGAATCTCCAAAAACGGTTGAAGCATTTCCGTTCTTGCCAGGGAATATTTCGTTAGGGCACTTGCCATCAAGACCGGCCTTGGAATTTGATGCAAAAGCTGAAATATACCTTTTTTTTTGTTAGATTTGTGTTTATTCTGAAGGCTGTCTTCAAAGTTAAGTAACTAAGATTTTTATCTGTTGCTCCGAATATAAAATGTGGGGAATAAGGTCTTTTTTTAAAAAAAAAAAAAATACTAGAAACAAATATAGGAAGTGTTAACTTTAGCATTCAGAACCAGAAAGGTGTTCATAGCATATTAAGATTCAAAAGAGTTTTCACAGGGCAATAACACAGTTATTAACTGGGAATCAGCAGTTGAGTCGAATACGTTAATAATATGCCTTAAATAAAATGTGTATTAACTTGCCCTGGTTCAAGGATGACATGAATGGCTATTACTCCCTAAATCACATATGCGGAAATTACCCTGCAATCTAGTTCTAGGAAAAGATACGGTGATCTTTACGTGACAAACTTTCTATTATTAGCAAGCATTTGGCTTCATGTTACAAATTGCTTCAATGTTTGGCAAGCGTAGCAGATTTTTTAGAACTACTTTGGTTTCACTTCTTACTTTAAAATACCAAAACTCTTCTCTCTCTCTCTCTCTCTCTCTCTCTCTCTCTCTCTCTCTCTCTCTCTCCTCTCTCTTTCTCTCTCTCTCTCTCTCTCTCTCTCTCTCTCTCTCTCTCTCTCTCTCACACACACACACACACACACACATCTCATTTGGGAAATTCTGAATATTCTCCAGCTCATTTCTGCAGTCATTAATAAACTCGTTTACTAATGAAAAGAAAATATTTCTTAGTAAAAAGGAAGAAGGGGACCCCAATACTACCTTTAGAAATCCCTCATTTTTGAAGATTTTCCTATTTATAGAAAGATTTTGTTAACTTTGGAGTATTTTAGTAGCCCTAAGAGTCAATTGGCCCCATGCCACTGCGGCTGCTGTGATTGGTGAGTGCCTGGGGAAACACAGGGAGACTGTTCCTCACCTAAAGCAGTGGCTCTCAACGTGTGGTTCACGACCCCCAGGGGGTGTCCAATGAATCTATCACAGGGGCCTAAGACTCTCTGCATATCAGATATTTACATAATGATCCATAATAGTAGCAAAATTGCAGTTATGAAATAGCAACAAAAATAATTTTATGGTTGGGGGTCACTACAATGTGAGGAACTAACCGTGTTAAAGGGCCACAGTGTTAGGAAGGTTGAGAACCACTGATCTAAAGACTGTGTTGACTTCCACACACTACTGGGGAAGCCTCATGGGGAAACACATTGGGAACCAGTTGGAAGAGGTCACTAGCGTTCAAGAATGAAGTGCTTCCTAAGACGGAATCATCCTAGGTCTAAAAGAGGACCTGCTTCTAGTAGATACAGAAAGAAGGAAGAGGAACAGAGAGGAAGGAGATAGTAACTGCCTGGGCCCCCAAAGAGCAATGAATTCTCGTATTCTGCTTCTATCTGGTATCCTTCCCCTCGTTCCAATTGGCAGTTTTGCTTATGCATGATCACATGACTGCTTCCGGGGGAGGCAGACACTGAGGAGCTGTGGTTCATGCATAGGACCCTGGAAAAGAATTGCTTCTGTTTCCTTAATGTTTGCTCTTCTGTTGGAAGACTGAATACAATAGCAATACCACCAAAGGGCACAGTTTATATTCTCTCCCCTCCCAATTTTCTCAACAGTAATCTCTCTCACATAGTCTTAGAAGAGAGTAAGGCATTACATTCAGGGCTCTATGAACTTGGTTTGGATCTTCTCTCCAGAGATAAGACAGTAGCGTGGGGAAAATCAAACATAAGAAGAGGCATAAAGTATATGCAACTATTTTCACATCTCAACAAAATAATGTCTTTGTGAGTGAGAAAATGTTAAAAAAATCTTCAGGTGCTTGTCAGCAAAAGCAAGTGAATAGGAAAGATGGCAAGATTATTGGGAAGCATGAACTTCCTACTGGAGGCCACTTTTGATAGAAACAACCTATTCCTAGAATTTAAACAATGTTCTTTAACTGTGTTTAATTAACTAACATCTCACTTCACAAACAATACAGTGGAACCCCAAATAATTCCCTATGTCTCCTTTTCCATTTGTGTAAATCTAAATTTTAAGGAAGGCTTCGCAACTGGATAATTTTGCAGTACGATACTGCTGCAATCAGCTTTCAAACCGTCACATTTTGCAGAAACATGCATACAGTTTCCTTTCACTAAATAAAAACATAAGGCATTGTTTCACTACTGATTTCATTTCAGGTGATTAATTTGATGAAAATCAATATTTATGAAGTTGCCATTCTTAAGGCGCAGGTAATTCAGTGACAATTAATGCCAGGAACCCTGTATCCCTGGCAACTATGCACATCATTATTAATTTGCTCATTCTTTAGGTTTCATTGGGTGACTATTGCATGCAGAGATTGTGAACTACATAGTTCTAAGGCTTGAAAATATCTGGTGCTATTTGCAACAGTCTCCCACTATAAGCTGTTCATACACATTCGTTTATTTGCTAGGCCTTGGAAGGCTTGTGCCTTTGCTCTCTTAAAAGGAGGGAGGTGGCAAGTTCGGCCCATGGGCACCCAGTCTAAAAATCTCCGTTGGTGGTCTTGTGACTCTTGGAGCTTGAGACAGGGATGTACAGCCCAGCATTCCTAGAAGTCCACCCATCCCCCTTCTCATCCAAATAGTCTCATTCCTAAATCCACCAGGAAGCCTGGCTCAACTCAGAATCTGGCTTGGTTTGCAGGCTGTGAGAACCTCAGCACGGGATGCCAGATCCACTGAGACGAGGAGCTAAAGCCAGCCAACGTCCCGGGAAACAAAAAGACCTGCCTGTCCAGACACTAAAGCCAAGACGTGATAGCTGGGGGAGATCTTGCACATTATCCAGCTCAGCGACTACTCTCTTTATACAGATGATGAAAATGAGGCCCAGGGAGGTAGAGATTTGCACACAGAAATCCCTGGTAACCAGGAGCTAAGACCTAAACACAGCTTTGTATCAAAGACTGTATCAGACCCCACTGCTCCACAGCACAACTAAATAATTCTTATCGAGCAAAGTCCAAACAGGGCTGTCCAAACAGGGCTCGGTGGGAGAGAGGGAGTGCTGGTGCTAATTACTGGTACCACACCAGCTGTCCTGCCCACTAGGCATAACAATTACCGTGATATGTCTGAGAACGGGAGCCTAATAAAATACTACGCTATGCCATAATTCTGACGATAGAAACTAGTAGTAAGAATTCCACTAGCACTTTCTCTATAGTATCAAGTCTGTGAGTCTGTGTATGTAACCTCAAAACAACACCAAAAGAAAAAGAAAAAAAAAAAAACCTTGGCGCAGCTCAAGGAAGAGCCTGGCTCTCCAGGGGGAAACTAGATCCATCCTTCTTACTGCAGCAGTCTGAGCATCTGGCACCGACCGTGAGAGGCGCCGGTGCGAGACTTTCCTTTAGCCTTTGTGCCGGGGCTGCCTCTGGAGACCTTGTGACTCTGGCCCCTTCCTCCCGCTGTCTAATCCCCCAGGTCCCTCAGAGGTTCCAGCCCAGGGTGTGGGAAGCTCGCTGAAGCTCCACGAGGCCACTCCCAGCTGAGCGCGGCTCCTCCTCGGGCCACCCCGCCTGACAGCAACCCTGCGTGTTGGCGCTTGTGCACACCTCCTTGCCAGTTTCGCCCGAATCTGTCTGGCAGCCCAGTTCCCCACGCGCACCGGTCTTTCCCCTCCCTTCCTGGTAGCTTCTGCTCCTCCAGAGAAGGTATGATTTTTACAAACAGCACGCCTTCTCCCGGGGCGCCTCCGGCCTGGCTTGCTAAAGCTTGGGTACCAGGAGATGCTCAGTGCTGTCCTTAACTGTCTCTACCCCGAAGTCAGCCTGGGCGCCAGCCTTCCCACCCGCGGAGATCTGTCCTCCCTACCTCCGTGCCACGTAGGTGGGTGGGCGCGTGGGAAGGCAATAACCCGGCCTTGAACCCTAGACCTCTGAACAGAACCCACCACGGCGCCAATAATTCAAGTAGACAGGAAGGTCAAAGGCGAACGGTGCTGCCTGCGGCCCTGCAGGCTGGAGAGGCCGAAGCAATGGGGGTAGGGAGTGGCATGTTCGAGAGCTGGCACAGAGTGATCCCCGGGCAGCCTCAGAAGCAGCTCTGCGCCGGTGACACGGAGGCTGCGGGGGCGGAGGCTCCGCAGTGGCCGCTGCCCGCACCACCAGCGCATTCCTGGCAGTAGGCGTCACTGGGCGCCGGCGGCTGCCGTTCACCCTTCTCCCCCAGCGCGGAACCCGCACGCAACCGGGTGGCTTCGGGGATCTTCTCCCAGCTCAGCCTGCCCCCCCTGCACTCCCCCGCACCCCCGCTCCGTAACCAGATGGTTGATGACACCCACGAGGGGCTTCCTCTGCGAGCGGGAGGGCTCCACGCTGCTCGGCATGCACCACCACCCGGCCACCCTGGCGGCCTGATCCGGCATGGCCCCAAGGACGGACAGCACAGGCCACGCGGCCACAGGAGGCTGCTCCAGCAGCGTCACCCCCGGACACACAGCGTTCTTCTGGCCCCAAGGCCACAGTCACCCCCATCGTCACCCCTGCCCAAGAAGGACAGCATTTTCCCGCGGCTCTAGTCCTCTAGGGGCCACGTTAACGGACAGGGCACCAGATCCCGAGCCCCGCGGCACACCGGCCCAGAGAGCCACGCGGTGTGTTCTTACCTGAAGTGTCCCACAGGCTTAACTCTATTCTTTGTGTGTCGATTTCAAAACTGGCCGTGTAATTCTCAAATACCGTAGGGACGTAATTCTGGACAAACGAAAGGGACAGAAGAAGAAGGAAAAAATGGCAAAGTGATTATTAAAAATATTAACGTGCATCGAACACTTCATGGGAAATACCCCAAGCCCCCAATTAAAAAAAACGCACTCCCACCCCCTCTACACACTAAACACGCAGCTCCCTCCCGAGAGCCCACCCAGGTTTCCCCATCCGGCTTGCCACTCTGGAACCAGCAAGTTTCGGAGGACCAAGAGCCCAGGGTGCTGGCACATCCCAGCCCAGAGGTTTCCAGGGCACTTTCCCTTCCGAGCAGTGTGGCAGTGGAGACCGGCTCGGCGTGAGGGCGACTTTGAAGAGGAAAATCACAGAGAGCAGACGCTCTCTTCCAGACTGGGGACCCCACCGGCCGCTCCCCTCAGAGCCGAGCAGGTCACACTCACTTCGGGGAAGCAGTCCTTTGCGAAGACGTGAAGCAGCGCTGTTTTCCCACACTGGCTGTCGCCCACTACTACTATCTTGCATTTCACGTTCTGATTAGGATCCATGATAGATTTACTGGATAATTTCTGGCTGGCTCTTCTCTCCTTCATTGATGTTGCCTTATTTTCTCTTGGAACAGGAATTTTTCTCTTCAGAAGAAAAAAATATATATATATACTTCTCTATATAAAAAGCAGACTAAAAAAATAAATCGCAAGGCCGGTGGGAACCCCTTAAGCGCAGCGCAATGGAGAGGCAGCGGCTCTTAACTCCCCTCCAACAAGTTTTCTGCCTGACTCCGCGACTCTCCTCCCAAGTCCAATTCCAATCGGTCTGCTTTGTTTCACGCTCTCTGCGCGGCTTTATACGCCGAGCCTTCCAATCCCGTCTGCTTTCTCAATGAGAGAAGGAAACTGATCCGCCTCCTCCCCTTTTATGGAGCCTGGGAGCCAGCGCCGCCGCTTAGTTGGCGGAACGTGTAGGCAGTGCGCCCTCTAGGGTAGAGTGCAGGATGGCTCGCAGGCTTTGCTGGTGGACAAATAGCTCAGTACCAGGGTGAGGGGGGAAAGGGAGAACGGTGCACACAGACTCCGTGCTGGAATTCTTTGCAAACTGCTTTCCAAGGGGCGCGTCTCCAAGAAGCCCCGTGATTATCTGTGAAAATAAAAAATATTTCCCACTCAAAGCCTAATCATGAAACGGAAGTAAATCTTAGAATGGGAAAAAAACTAAGAGATTATACCGAAATAATAATAACAAAATTAATATTAACAGAAGAGATTGTGTTAGGTACATCACATAGAGGGTGGGACGATTCCTAAACAGACTTATCTCAAACACAACTGGTTTTCCTGAATCTGTGCGGAGGACTGGCTATTCAAACTTGTTAGCTTCAGCCATTCCAGAGAGGATATAGCAAAGGGGGGCTGAGGGGAGAGGATAAAAACTATCAGAGACTCAGTCCCACCTGCCACTCTCGCTGTGAGAACGCTAGAACCGGGGGTCTACGTGCTCTTCTGCCCCTTCAGCTGCAGCCTCCACCCCCAAGGATCAAGGCACTCTGCACTGCACCCAGAAAGCATGCATGACCACACTTGAAAACTCAAGGACACCCCCATCCCCCACCCACATCCATACCACAACCACTCCGAGTCTCCCTACCCACAAATCTTAGAAGGGTAAAAAAAAAAAATAGGGACCGTGTGTGTTCGCTTGTTTTCCAAGGGCAGTGTCTTCATTGCCTGTAACTCCAATGATCACAAGGCTTCAGTTGCTCAGTTTGAAGTGACGGTGTTTGGGAACACAGTTCAGTCTGTAAGATGCTTGTTCTGCAATCATGACTTGGGGTTTATCCCCCAGCACCAGTTTAAGGAACTGTGCATGGACGCACTCCTGAAATCCCAGAACTGAGGAGGCTGCTTCAGGAGATCCCTGGGACTTGCTGACCAGACAATCCAAGCAAATTGGAGAATAGAGATTCAGCGAGAGACCATGACTCAAAACTAATGGAAAGAACAATTGAGGAAGACACCTAGTGTCAACCTCTGGGTTGCACAGGTATAAACATGTACACATACACATAAGTTTACACACACACACACACACACCTCACACATGACCCTTTATGGAAACTTTTGGGCATGTAGTAAAAAACTGAAGATTAAAATGAAAAGTATGGTGACCAAGTAAGCAGCGAGTTGCTAGGACTTTGAGTTCAGGGGACCCAGAATGCTATCTTATTTCTTTGAGAGCTGAGAAATCTGGATCCTTCCCTTAAGGGACAGTCCTGACTCTATTGTCCTGGATAGGTCTGTTTCATATAGGCTGACCATGGAAAGCAGAAAGCCGGCCAATGTTCATACGGCTGTGTTTGCCAAAATTTGCTTGGGGGAGCTCTATTCACTTCTTCACATAGCTCATGAAGGAGGCACTGGCCAGTATCTCCTGAAGACTTACTATGCGCTTTATTGTTACAGAGGTAAAAGCATCTTGTGAAAACTTAATGCAGTTGAACCTATATTCATCTTCAATATAGTTGAACATAACATTTCCCTAATCTAAGTGCAGGAAACATCCATCAAGTTATTTGTTTGGTGGAGAAGTAATGGCTATCATAGTGGGGGCATGTGTTTAGAAAAAGCTGTATTCAGGCCCTGACCTTCATGCCTTCTGGCTAAGTGACATTGGAGCAGTTATTTCACCTCTGTGAGCCTCAGTTTCATCCTCTTTAAAACAGGATTCATGATGGCATCTGAAAGGAAATGCAAAGGAAGTTTGGGAAAGAGTCTGCGGCAGAATAAAAGCTCTGCCCTTATTCAGTATTTCTCTATAGCTTCCACTTGCTCTCCCAGAACCAAGACACATGCATATCTTGGTGAATCCTGGATCCATTAGTCAACTTACTGATAAGAAATGGGCACATCCTTTTGTTTTTAACCATAACACCTCCCACTTCACAGATACTACTTGATCTTCCACATTCCTGAATTGATGTAGTTTATATAGTTAAAGTCCCACTAACTAGAATTAATTATTAGTTATTTGAATGGACTTAATGAACTGGACATCAGATAATTTGTCATCTGAGCAATATCTGAGAGCAAAATGAGACACCAGCAATGATACAGTAGGCCTCCCTCCAGATATAAAAGGAGTTTACTTCACCAAATAGTAGTGTAGTCATTTCCCCAGAGAATAATCTAGAAACATAGAGGATAGCTATTTTTGGAAATCAGGTGACCCGAATCTCCAGAAATCTGCCAGCTGCTGAGTGAAATTTAATAGATGTACAAAGAAGTAGAAAAACCAACCTCCCAAAGCCACCAGATTTGATTATTTCTAGGAAATGAATTATTTCCTTTTGTCTTTCGAACATTATTTTTAACACCCAAACATTTAGCTTAGCAATTATTTATTAAATGCCTTCTATCTACCGGGCACTGTTCTAGGAGTTTCAAACAGAGTTTTAAATAAGTAAATATGCAAATTTCCTTCTGCTCCCACAGCACATACACTGCAAGCTGTGCTCAATGAAACATAAGGAAGAGAGCACAAAGGTCAGAAGAAATGTGTTAAACACTGTAGAGAAAACCAGGGTCCTCCGAGAAAACTTAGTGTAGTGGGTACTTCTCAGTGTGCCTGTTTGGAGATGGATCCTTGATGGGGAGGAGAAATCAGCCACCAGCCAGTCTTCCACAAGGCTGCTCCAAGCAGGAACACGCAACAGAAAGGTCATAAGGAGGCAAGTGTGGCAGGTTTCAGGGTTAGAAGGAGGACCAGACCGAGAGGCATTGAAGGGAAACCTTCAGGAGTAGGAGATCCCAGCAAGGGCGGGAGCTGAGTAGCCGGACTTAGAATTTGGATATTTTGGGAAGGGCCCCATGAAACCAGGCACAGGAGTACTTGGAGCAGGGGCACAGCGTGGATACACAAATGAACAAATGGATGTCTGGTGTTGTGGGCCTGCCGTGAAACCCTGTCTAGGGATCACCTCTGACCTACTGGTCTACCTTGGGTGCTTCTCCTTGTTAGCGTTTCCTTGGCTACTGATAACTCTTACTTTGCTAGACCTTGACAATTGAGGGAAAATAGACAGCCCAAAAAAATTGCATTGTTTTGTTCATTGCACATCTTCAACTGCTCCTAATGGTTTGACCTGAAACTTCATTTCTTTCTCCTGTGGCTAACCCTTTAACCTTTAATACTGGGGAGGGGGTCTTCCTTCTACAGCCAATGCTGTAATTTTAGATGATTTTACGCCAGGAGAGAGACTGAGAGCTAACATCTAGGAAAAACACAAACAATAGTTCTGGGTTCTTTCTATCATAGATTTTCATTTTAGTTCTGACTACCCCAACATGCTTATTGTCTGACCTAGGACAGTCTCTGAGGTCTTTTCCTTACTTATATGAAAGGAACCATTACTACATGGCTTTTTTACATTGCTCAACAAGGTTTAGGAAATCACGAGCCCTGCCCTGTAAGACATTCCTCTTTAGAAATACACCACAGACCACCTGGGCTCCGCATTCCAAGCTCAGTGTGTTCACGGCTATCTCACAAGATATACCAATGGTGCAATAAAGCATCATTGTTGGTCTGGATTGCTTGTCTGTCTTTAGACGTCAGCAAATACATTGGAAAAGCAAATACTTTGGAAAACTGAGCTCATAGCGAGAAGAGAGCACAGGTCACCTGCAGGCCTAACCCAGGAAAGGAGAGAAACTGGACTTCAAAACAAGAAAAGGAACCGCCTGCCCTCAAAGACATTATGTCAGAAAATATGGACATGACTCATAGGCACGCTCTCTGAGAATTTAACAAGGTGATGGATAGTAAATCGCTTCCAAGTTGTGAAGAATAAGGGGAACAATATAGATACAAACTTTCCTATACTGAAAAGTGTTGATTTCTCTGCTATCTCTTGGGAAGTAACCAGAAAAGGATGCTCGCTGGATTAGTCTGACATATTAACAGCAATTGTTTTTGGTTTTGGTTTTGGTTTTCTGAAAAAAAGAATTGAAGAAAGAAAGTTCATGGCATTCAATAGGTTAAACTTGCTATTTGGGAAGAATTCGTTCTACCAATACCAATCTTTTTCTTCATTTTCCCATAAAGAGTTCGCCTATATGCTTTGCCCAAGCGCCCTGGTCAGTTTTCTCGGCTGTGTAGTAAGAATGCTCCAGTCTGGGTTGAAGTAACTGGTCTTGTTTGTCTTCCTTCATGCTATTACAGTTTACTGCTGCCATGTGGATTTAGACCTGTCTGTGGTCAGCAGAAGACACTGCCCTGCGAACGCTGAATGATAAGCCATTGGCAACCTGATCACCCATCTCTTTGTTCATAACGCATCTGAAAAACAACTCCTTGCCTTCTGTAGAGACAGCTAGATAAATTTAGGTCTATGGATTTTAGAGCACATATAATCCTTTCCAACTGCCTCCCCCTACGTCCAGATTCCTAATTTTCAACTGCTGATGGCATTTTCTATACTTCAGCATTTCCCAGAAAAAGAGAATGAACTGCAGATTACTACAAAATCGTCCAGCGGGTGCCAAATATTCAATCATACTTTGTGCCAGCTGGAAAATAGAATATAAAATGTATATTTGAGAATGACCTCTAAGAGAAAACATTTTGAGCGTGTTCCTTTAGATTGCTTTCTTTGAACAGAGCAGGGTGGTAAGTTCTAGAGAAGTACCCTTTTGAACATCTTAGGTGCAGTCAGAGACTAGCAAAAGTCTTACTGGGAGCAAATCAGATCACCTCTCAGCATTGCCTGGACTTCCCTGTCAGGAGATACACTGAGTGAGTTATCGGTGGCTATGTCAGTGGTCAAAGCAGCATTTGATATTTTAACTTCAAAGATGCAAAGAGAGATATACTATTAAAGGTTTCTGGGGAAAAAAATCCCCTTAGAGAATCCCAGTCCCTTAGGCCAAACCACTTACCTAGTTGGTATGTAAAAACTTAATTGAAGTTTGTGCTTGCTTAACCCAAAAGAAATACCTATTAGATTAAAAACTATTTGTAAATGAAAGCATCATACAACTATTATTTGGCCATTTCTGGCATCAGAGTGTGAAAACAAAAGACAGTTGACGGGGATAGCTAGAGAATACTTAATCCTGTGGAGAAAGGGAGGGGTGGGGTACTTAGCCTTGACCTACTCACTCACCCCCTTTTTGTTCATAACGATTAGACACAGAATTTGTGGCACTGGCTTTCATATGTATTTGGAGCTGTGAACCTCATCTCTGCTCAACAGAAGCAACCAACCAGCAAAGGAAAACATGCAGATGTGCTCAATTGTTGTTCTCTGCTCAGAATTAGAGGGCAGGTGGCAGCAACTTTGATGAGAAACCTAGGAAATTCTGAGTCATTTACTCTTCCTATAATAGTTCTATCAAAGCTGAACTGTATTAGAGGCAGAATCTTCATGGCACAAAAGCCAAGGTTCACGGATGTATCCTGGCGCAGAGTGTGATGAGGGCTGTAGACCATTTGGAGAAAGACAGGCGTGAAGAGGTGGGTCTTTTCTTTTGACATGACCAATGTGACTCCAGGAAAGCTAATTCCCAGCTGGAGAAGGGAGAAGGGAATGCAGTCACCAAGTGTGTGCTTACAAGGTAACGACAACAAAAAATGACAATGCTGGCTCTTTCCAACACAGAAACAGAGGCATAATGGTATCATTTTGGTTTCATTATATTATTCAAAACACATTGATTTTGAATCATGAAAAAGTGCTGCTAGATAATGTTTGTGTAAGTCCAGGCTGTCATTTGAGACACAGACTCCTACTGTTTTCACTCAGATGAAGAAGCCATACGTAAAATACACCAAAGTGCTAAAAATAGCACAGAAGGCTATCTAAGTAATGTAGGCCAGGTCTAACAAGCACTGACATTTTTTTAAATTATATTTGTTTTTAATCCATCTACCATGTTGGTCCTGAGAACAAACTCACGCCATGAGTCTTGACAGCAAGTGTCTTTATCCACTGAGCCATTTATGGGGCCCCAAATACTGCTTTCTAAAAAAAAAAAAAAAAAAGATTTCTAAGAGAGAAGGAATGACCCAGGTCTATTGGCATAATCTGAGGCAGGGGGATTGCAAGTTCCAGACCTACTTAGGCTACAAAGTCAG
This sequence comes from Microtus pennsylvanicus, assembly GCF_037038515.1. NCBI lineage: Eukaryota > Metazoa > Chordata > Mammalia > Rodentia > Cricetidae > Microtus > Microtus pennsylvanicus. Next base: position 27,792,685 of record NC_134587.1, on the reverse strand, counting down.
TTCAAGCCTGGGCAACTAAGTGAGACTCTATCTCAAAGCACAAAGCAGAAAAGAGCTTGGCATATGACTTACTAGTAGAGTCTGGCATGTGTGAGGTCTGGAGTTCTGTTCTTAAAACAAGACAGAAAGAGGGAGGGCCGAAGAGGGAGCATCTTGGATGTTGCTGGCTCTACTCTTCCATTTAACATGCTGCAAGTCTGATGGTCTGAGCTCCATCTCCGGAAACCACAGAGTTGAGAGAGAATACTGACTCCTGAAACTTATTCTTTGACTCCTGTCCCACTGAAAGAAATACATATTTGAAAGAAATCTAAAATTAAAAACCAAGAATCTTGCCTCTTAGAAACATCTCCTGATCTTGACAGTCCTCTGCCTTTTCCTGCCATGCCTTCTGTGACTCGCTCTGTAAAGGACCGCTTCTCTAGCGCTAGCTGAAATATCCTTTCTATGTCATTGAGAGATGACAGCTAGCACCTTGGAACCTGCCACATGAGCAGAGGGCAAATGACTCAGTCTAATCCTCCTCTTATGTAATATTTTCTGTAGGTCAAATCACTGTCACCAAAGCAGGGCCGACTGACCATAGGCTGAATGAATATGTAAGGATTATGATGTAATGTCTGGTGGCTAACAAGGTAGGTGGTACTTGGGGCGGGAACTGTCCTGTCCTTTAAAAGGAAAGAAGAGGTCTCAATATATCCATAATGTCATTCATCTTAATTCTGACTCAGAGCAAAATGTTGCCATCAGCACATAGTATGCGGCCATCGATCTTAATAAATATTTACCAAGCTTTACGCCGGCACAGTGGGTTCTCATGTATAGTTTCATAGCGTCTCAAAAATGCATCATAGTGCATCTGCATGATCCCAGAAGCTCCGCGGAATCAATCAAATGCCTGCTCTCGGGGGTATCCCATGTCATCAGGCTTGGCTGATATTGGATAAGGTTACCCGAGTCTCAGCACACCGGCAGCAGGGCACACAAGGTGGTGCATGCATAATTAAAACTTTGAATATATAGCACAGACGTCCTAAAGGGGTTGGAGAGACTAAAGTTAGTGTTGGAAGTGAATGCCCTGCGAGATTTTTGTTTTGAAAATGATGAGTAATAGCTGAGAAAAGACATTGCCATTTTGGTTTCAAATTGTTATTAACTACCTCTGCGTTCCTGCAAATACTTGACTTCTCTGGATGTCAAGTTCTTCATCTTACATTTGAAGGAATGGCCTCTAAGACTCTAAGCTCTTGTATGGTTATTGATACCATGTCCTATTACCAGATTGTTTTGTAGATCAATAGAAGAAACTACATATCTTTAGTTGCCTGTCCCTGAGAAACCAAGAATCCATGCTTCTAATCCAGGATTATGACCCTTCCTAAGCCCTTGATCCTTTATGTATTTATACTTACAAACTTAACTTCCTGACTGGTTAATAGTATTGGCAAATAAAGGATCAGACTCCCATCTCATATGATTGATACTATTTATAAATCAATGTAATTGATAATCTTTATCTACTTGCCTAGATTTAGAATCACAATGGAAGTACACTCCAATACGTTTATGAAGATGTTTTCAGAGAAGTTTAATCAGTGAGTGAAGATCCATCCTGAACGTGGGGAGAAGCATCCCATGACCTAGGATCCCAGACAGAATTAAAAGGAAAAGTGAGCCGAGCTCCAGCATTCAACTCTGTCTGCCAGCTGATTAATAGGACAGTGTGAGCAACTGCTTAATGCTCCTGCTGCTTCTTCCCCACTGTGATGGGCTGACCCCTCGAACTGTGAGCCACTTCATTTAGTGGCTTTTTGTGTGTTTGTGTGTTTGTGGCATGGAGCTGAACTTAAGGCATTCCACATCCAAGCTGGGCAAATGGTCTACCCCATAGCTGCATCGCCCACATCCAAGCTGGGCAAATGGTCTACCCCATAGCTGCATTACTCACATTGAAGCAGGGGAAATGGTCTATCACACAGCTGCATCACACCCCCCTCCACCAAGCTTCTCCTCATCAGTATTTTGTCACAGCAGCGACAACAAAAATTTCATTTACAGGCAATGAGGAAAACCCACTCAAATCCAAATGACAGAGAAGATTGCAACCTGGCCAAGCAAATGGTTTTGTTATGTGTTCACATAAATATTTCTGCATAAATATGTCACATCACACATGCTATGTTGACTTTATTGGGGTTTAATTCCAGAAAAAAAGCGCAGAACCTTAAGTATATACTTGAATATATTTTGACAAATAATATGTGTTTGTGTCTTCAATGTCCAAAGGAGGCTAAAGTCTGTAAGAAGTTTTCTTCACAACTCTGTTCTATCAATCTCTCTTCCACTCAGTACAGTCAGGGTGCTGATTTCATCTCCATGGGCTAACTTTATTTATTCTTTGAATATATATGTATATGTACACACACACACACACACACACATATATATGTATATATATATATATATCCTATAAGATTCATATATGAGGGGGCAAGAATTTATACTCTGTTTCCAGTAACCTACTGGATGAATACATCAAAGTTCATTTATGTGCTTTTTTTGAAAGATTTTTGGAGTAATTCCAATTTTAGGGTTATAAATTAAGTTGCTATGGACATTTCTATGTGTGACTTCATGTGACTCTTTAAAGAAACATTTTGATCTTGAGAAGTAAACACATAAGAGTAGACTGTCAAGGACAAGCTTTATGTGAATGCTTAACTTGAAGAGAAATTATTAAATGGTTTGCGGAAGGGTTATACTATTCTACAGCTCGCGGGTAATGTATGAACAATTTCATTCTTCTACAACCTGACAGGTATTTCATATTGTAGCCATTTTAATGGACAGATAACAAAATTTCTTTACAGTTTTGATTTCCATGTTCCACTCTACTTATTCCTCTTTTATGCGATTATTACTGGTATCCTCTTATGAAGTGATCTAAGATTTTACCCACTTTTGCAAATGCCTGTTGTAGGGAGGCCACTTGTTCATTTCCCGGAAACCCAGATTCCTGAAAAAAAAAAAACACACAGAAACTATATTATTTAAACCACTGCTTGGCCAATCACTTCAGCGTATTGCTAGCTAACTCTTATATCTAGTATTAACCCATTTGCAGTATTTTATATTTTACCACAAGGGTTGTGGCCTACCAACAAGTTTCCAGCATATCTGTCTCTGCCACAGATAAATGGCTGCTCCTTGACTTCACCTGCTTTCTCCCAGCATTCAGTTTAGTTTTCCATGCCTAGCTCCGCTCTACCCTATTACAGGCCAAGACAGTTTTTTTTTTTAAACCAGTGGTTTTCATAGCATACAGAGGGGAATCCCACATCAGATGCCTATCTTCTTATTGATAAATGAGAAGTTAAAAGTCTAGATTCCAGTTATATGTGAGGTATCCATATTGATATTTTTAACCAAATTGTGACTTGAGTCGTTTTTAATATTATTCTCCATTTACTTCAGTCTTTCATTTTTGACAGTATTTTACCACTTTCATTGTAAGAAGTCTTGTATACATTTTGTTAAATAAACCCCTGAACATGTTCTGTTTTCTTCTGTTATATTGTAATTTCAATCTTCTCAGCAGTAGTCCATAAAAAGAGAATTGGTGTTTGTAAATTGATCCTGAATCTTCAAACCATGCGTAAGTCACACAATTACTATGTATGTGTATAGTAGATCTATTAGGACATTTTATGCTTCTCTCTCTCTCTCTCTCTGAGTGGAGATTCCCTAAAATTTTCCTCATTTACATGAAATGCTTTCATTATTCTTTCCAAAAGTTAGTTATTATTGGAATATTAATGGAAGTACAATGTTGACTAGAGTTAGCAAAAAATAAACAGATTCATTACAGCCTCCGAGGGCAACACTCAGGATGTGGCAAGTCCTTCAGATTCCCCTTGTTAGAGCCAGGAAATTCCCCACTTCTCAGTTTGCTAAGAATTTGTTCCATATTTACTGAAATGGTGAGTTTTCTTAGTATTGTGGGAATATATTAATACTGTGTTTAAAACACAAACTCACTCTTATATGTGGCTCAATTATGCTTGTCCTCATTTTCTTAAGGATCCTGATCTGCAAATCCTCTTGTGGTACCCCTCTCTGATTTTGGCAACAGGGTTATATGGCACACCCCTCAATACATTGATTTCCTAGGTATACATAGTTTTAAGAAATGGTCAAATTTACTCTCAAGTCATTTGGATACACTTTCTTACTGAAAAAACCCGCCAAATGGTGACCCCTTTCCAGCGAGGGTGAAGAAAACCCGCCAAATGATAGCCCCTCCCTGGGAAAGGTCAAGACCACACACACAGGCTATTTAAACTACCTCCCAGAGAATGAACACATGGTCTCTTGGTTCTACGTGGTCTCCCCTTCTTTCTCTTCCCCTCTGCATGTTTTCCTGGGGCCACCCAGGAGTATTGTCATCTATTAAACCTGGGCATCTTTTAGTTTGGTCTGATTTGGTCTGATTGGGATTATTTGTGTTGGTGGAGAGGTTGGTTGGCCATTGTTGTCATTTGTTAACAACGACAGGAAGACATGTCAGCCTGGGTGTGCAGCAATTGTCCCCTTGTATGTGCAGTTAGGAAACAGAGGTAAATGCTTGTGCCTGGATGGTATTTTACTTCCATTTGGTCCAGGCCCCAGTCCATGTGACGCTGTTGCCCATATCAGGGCGGGTAGTCCCACCTCAGTTCAACTCTTCTGGAAACACCCTCACACACACACTCAAAGGTGTGTGTCTATGCTATTCAAAAGCCAGTCAAATTGACAATGAAGATTAGTGACCAAAACCACAGTGATAGAATGCATCCTACAAAAGGCAGTGTGTTGTATTTGTTATTGTTCAGACCAGATGTGAGTTCTTCCTTGACTGGCAGGTCATTTAAAAATGTGTGCTCTAGACCTGCTGAGCCAAAGCAGCAGGACCTCCACAACACAGGGCAACAACAGGATATTCAAGAAGAGTCCTAGTAGGGGACTCAGCATTGATAGTGTTGTAGCAGAGGCTTGGAACCAAACCAATGACTCTTCGCAATGAATATTTGCAAGTAAAAGCATATGAACCAAGGGGTCTATGGTGTGACTTACTGCAGCATCCATGACAAGATTTCCGATTACCTCTTTTTTGAATTTCCCTTTTTTCTCTTAAATTTTGTTTTATTTTGGGGTGTGTGTGTATAGGAGCAAAGAAAGGGTGGATGGGATTGAATGGGGAAATGAATGGGATCAAAATACATGATGGAAAAGACACACAGAATAAATAAAAAGAAAAAAAACTAAGTACCACTGAACAGAGAATTCTCAACAGAAAAAGTCCAAATGGCCAAAAGACACTTAAGGTCATGCTCAGCCTCCTTAGCGATCAGGGAAATGCAAATCAAAACAACTTTGAGATAGCATCTTACACCTGTCAGAATGGCTAAAATCAAAAACATCAATGATAGCCTATGCTGGAGAGGTTGTGGAGTAAGGTTCCCATTGTTGGTGGGAATGCAAACTTGTGCAACCACTTTGGAAATCAGTGTGGCGGTTTCTCAGGAAACAGGGAGTCCACCTACCTCAGGATCCTGCAATTCCAATCTTGGGAATATACCCAAGAGATGCCCAATCATACTACAAAAGCATTTGTCCAACTATGTTCATAGCAGCACTATTTGTAATAGCCAGAACCTGGAAACAACCTAGGTGCCCTGCAATAGAATGGAAAAAGGAAGTGTGGCAATATATACTTTCAAGTTCTACTCAGCAGTAAAAAACAATGACATCTTGAATTTTGCATGCAAATGGATGGAAATAGAAAACACTTTACTGAGTGAGATAACCCAGACCCAAAAAGAGGAACATGGGATGTACTTACTCATAAGTGGATTCTAGCCATAAACAAAGGACATTGAGCCTATAGTTCATGATCCTTGAGAAGCTAAATAAGAAGGCGAACCCAAAGAAAAACATATATTTATTTTCCTGGATATTGGAAGTAGACAAGATCGCTGGGCAAAAGTTAGGAGCAGGGGGGTGAGGGTGGGTTGGGAGGAAAGGGAGACGGGGAGAGAGAAGGGAGAAGGGGAGGATGGGGAGAGCTTGGGGAAATGGGATGGTTGAGATGGAGGAAGGGTGGATATGGGAGCAGGGAAGAAGATATCTTAACTAAGGGAGGCATTTTAGGGTTGGCAAGAGACTTGGCTCTAGAGGGGTTCCAAGGGAATTTCCCCAGCTAGGTCCGTGGGCAGCAGAAGACAGGGTGCCTGAACTGGCCTTCTCCCATAGACACACTGATGAATATCTTGCATATCACCATAGAACCTTCATCTGGTGATGGGTAGAGATAGAGACAGAGACCCACATTGGAGCAATGGACTGAGCTCCCAAGGCCCAGATGAAGAGCAGAAGGAGGGAGAACATGAGCAAGGAAGTCAGGACTGCGAGGGGTGCATCCACCCATGGAGACGGTGTGACTGATCTAATGGGAGCTCACCAAGGCTGGTTGGACTGGGTCTGAAAGAGAATGTGATGAAACCAGGCTATCTGAATTTGGCTGACAATGGAGGCAGACTGAGAAGCCAATGATAATGACACCGGATTTTGATTCAACTTCATGTACTGGCTTTGTGGGAGCCTAGTCTGTTTCGATGCTCACCTTCCTAGACCTGGATGGAGGGGGGAGGGCCTTGGACTTCCCACAGGGCAGGGCACCCTGACTTTTCTTAGGACTGGAGAGCGAGGGGGAGGGGGAGTTGGGGGGAGGGAGAGAAATGGGAGGATGGGAGGAGGTGGAAATTTTTAATAAATAAAAAGAAATTAAAAATAAAAAAAACCTCAGTACCAAGTGCAAAACAACAACAATGGCTCAATTTCCAAGTATGTGGAGAATTTATTGAGTTTGTTTGTTTGTTTCATTCCTCTGAAACCTATGGAAATTTCCAGATTTATGTTGTTCTTTTGGTTACTAGCTCATGCATTCTTGAACATCTGAATCAGCTGTATATAGAATTTCATTAAATTCATGAAGTCATTTGCTGCCAGCGCTGTCCAAATTTAATAGAGTCCAGCTAATTTTTTAAAAATGTACTTATATTCCAAATGTTGTGTCGTGATGAGTGCGAATTTGTCTATTTTGTTTTGTTAATTTTTTTCATGTACTTTAGGTGAATCCCATATAAAATTGTCATTTTAAATGAACTCATCCTTTGCTACAAAAAAAGTTTCTCTTTTCATTGTACAAGGTTTTGTGTGTATGTGATGCTAGCGAGAGAATTCAGGTTTCACGCCTGTTAAGTACGAGCTCTTCTACTCTCTAAGACACATCTCAGTGTTGTCTGATACTTCTTGATTGACCCCGTACTTCCTCTTATGTAAACAATGTCAGGTATTAGCTCTCTGAGATTAGCACTTGAATGGTGCCTTTCTTTCCTGTCTACTTAAACTATCTGCGTCTTATATTTAGATATCTGCTTTTGACAGCATACAATTGGATCTCGTATTCTTACTATATCTGTTGTGAAATGGATCCTTAGCTGGTATTTAATATTTAGATTGAATACTGTAATCCATTCGATTTGATTATTAGCCCTTTCTTTTTTCCATGTTGCCGTCTAAATGTTTCTGGAAGTTATCACCGAGCTGGGACTACTTTCTGTTTCTCAAGAAAAATAGATCAATAACATATAAAGTACACTAAAGAGAATCAGCTGAGTAAAGTAATGGACCAGTACCAATGCTGGGGGCAGCACTGGCCCTGGCAGTGGGAAACACTTTGTTTCCTCTTTGTAAAAACAACAACTAAAGGCATAAATAATGTCCTGTTATATAGAACAGTTGGTCTGTTTGGATAGCCCAGACCTTAATATAACATGATACATTGAAAAAAAAAAACAATCCGTAAAAAAGTAAAATAAATGAAATGATGTCCTACAAAACAATGCCAAATCCTTTAAAGTTGAGAGGGTGCAAGAAGTAAGCAGGACAAAACATCTTGGCCAGAGTGGCAAGGCTAGGATTCAGATTCAGTAACGCAGCATTTCAGAATGAAGGATGCTGCATCCAGTTCTAGAGTTCCTGATCTGCAGAACGAGTGGGTTTCAGCAGGGAATGGGAACTTGATATAATCGGAGACAATTTTGTCCACTCTACGTTTCACTGGTCCTAACAGAGAGAAAGGCTGAAGAAAGTTAGGCAAAGGCGCAGAGCTCATTTGTGTGCAAGCTGTGTTGGAAGCCCGCCCTACATTGATCTCTCGTAGGGCATCTTCCGGTTCTCAGTGTGAACTGGGCATCGTGAAATTAAAACAGATGAGAAACGATACAGAAATGTGATCCAACTCACTTTTGGGAGAAAATGCCGAGAGAAGAAATATCTATCATGGAGTCTGTAGAATACAGAAAGAAATAATTCCATAGTAACTATTATGTAATGATAAAAGCTCCCCAGAGAGTTGAATTTAAAATACATTATTGCATATATTTAAAGGAGAGAAGTTGATTTTACAGAAGACACACACACAAATACAGTAAGTTGGTTCCTACTGTAGATTAAAAACATATCATTTTGCATAAATTATGTGGTGGTGTAAATGAGAATCTCCCCTATAGCTCATATATTTACATACTTAGTCTTGAGTTGATGTGCCCTTGGGAAAGGATTAGAAGGTGTGTCCTTGTTGGAGGAGGTGTGTCACTAGGGGTGGCCTTTGAGGTTTCAAAAGTCCATACCAGGTCTGATGTCTCTCTCTCTCTCTCTCTCTCTCTCTCTCTCTCTCTCTCTCTCTCTCTCTCTCTTTCTGTCTGTCTTTCTCCACCTGCTGTCCATGGACCAGAATCCAGTTTCCAGTTACTTTTTCAGCATCATGACTGCATGCAATCACATTTTCTGTTAGGATGATAAGGAACTAAGCTTCTGAAGCAAGCCCCAGATAAACACTCGGTCATGGCTTCTCTTCGCAGCAGTAGAGTAACTAAGACAAAGAATTCATATTTTTTGTGGAAAGAGCAGTTATATTATAATCCACCCATGCAGAAAAAATTCTGAATGAGAATATTAGTATTAATTATAGTCTGCACACATTAGGTGTTTGTAGGTTCTTTAGTCTAAGGTGGTATTTTGAGTTAGGTGAAGTGCTGGTGCTGTGGAATAATCTTTTTGTACACTGTGAAGACAGGTCACTCTGATTGGTTTAATAAGGAGCTGAATGACCAATAGCTAGACAAGATTTCCAGGCACAGAGGATGCTCGGAAGAAAAAGGACAGAGCTGCCAGGAGACACAGAGCAAGCTGAATGGGCAATATGGAGATGAGGTGATAAAGCCATGAGACAAAAAGCAAATTAATAGAAATAGGCCAACATAAGCTATCAGAGATAGTTAGGAACAAGTCTAAGTTATCAGCAGAGCTTTCATAATTAATAATCTCCGTGTCATTGTTGCAGAGCAGATGGTTCTGACGAAAAATCTGCCCACATACTGATTAAATTATTTTACAATTCCATGCTACACATTATTACTTTCTTGTTACTTTTGCTTGCTTCTTATTCCTCGTGTAAAATCACTCTAGGAGCTGGAGCTAGAGCGTGAGGCCAACCGAATATTCTTTGTCATGGTACTCACCCCACGTCATTGCCCCAGTGAGCAGACTGGGTGGGTGCTAAGCCTCACTTGTGGTGTTCCCATTTCTATCTTGTATTAACTACGAGCTTATGGTATTAGATTTAATTTAATTTAATGATGTACTCATCTTAATAGGCTGAAATATATTCAGAGATGCGTGGGAGAGCATGTCACTCCTTGTCATTAACAAATGGAATCTTTGATAAAAAATGAGCAAAATGTTAAATGGTTGATTGGTGGTATATTTGGCAGACTAGCCTATTGTTGGTTTACCTGAATACTGCAACATATGCAAAGCTATAATTAATATCATTACCTATGGGAGGGTTGCTTATTTGTTCATAAATGAAAAGCACATCCAAGTAACATTAAAGTCTGCACCACGTTACTTCAAAGACCCATTTTAATGGCCCTAGAAGTTCAGAGGTTCCTTTAGACTGTTATTTATCTCCTCCCCAGAACACTCTCTTCTATAAATAAAACAATACAGACTTTTTGATAGCTGAAAGTGAAATGAAATTCCTTTTTAGACCAGCGCTTTCAGTTGAGAAAAATCAATATATTTCAGTTCATTTCAAGGTTGATTCTTTTCCATTATGGAGGAGTGTTTACAAATGTTTCTGACAAAGGGCACACCAGCAAATCATTATTCTGCTCTCAAGAATGCACCTCTGTAAGAGATAACAAAGTAAGAACCAACCGAAGGAAGCAAATCAGCTTGCTTACTGCTTTTGAAGGGCTGTGGGACCGTCTGACTTGTCCACATCCCACCTCATTTACAAGGAAGAAAAACAATGACTCTGTAATCTCTGGCTGATTAGAATAGCTTTTTGTTTTGAAAGAGCGGCTAATATTTAGGTGGGCTCCCATTAAGTCATATGTTGGATACTTTGGAATCTGTAGCATACATTTTAGGCTCAGTGGTTCCACATAAAAAAGTATCTGTGTATATTGGAGTGTGTAAGGGCTTGAACAATGGAAGTTGGCAGACTTGGTTTCAGATTTTTGCTTTCTCTCTATTTCCTGTGAAGGAGCACTGTGGGAAAGCCCTGGAACCTCCCATTTCTTTGAGTTTGTGCATGAAAATATAGCCTCTTTGTGCCATAACTAGAAGGTTCATGCTCCCCTCTCTGATTCCCTAATGTTTTTCTTTGCTCTAGTGCTAACTCACAATGGACAAGAAGAACAACTGCACAGCAAAGAAAAGTTCTGAGTGACCCTTGCTGCCCTGTACTATGTACCTCTGAGTCCATGCTCTCCTTCCTGGAGGGAACATTTGTGTCTTTCTTTATCCCGGACAAAAGGAGACTTAAGATTTCTCTTGCAGGCAAATACACAGAACTTGCCATCATTTAGCTCAGAACTACGCATGTGGTATACATTACCCCAAAAGTCATTCTTATGTGAACTCATGATAATCCTAAATGTACTGGGATCAGACCTTCCCTACTACACCACATAGGGTAATTTGTTGTTCATATGACTCACGTTTTCAACAGCCAAGTGTTTCATTGCAATAGAGCTATTCTGAAGACGGCCATGGATTTAACAGCACAATACAATTCTTTTCTAGTACTTTTATTGTGTATATAAAGTACCTTTATCAGCTCAGAGGGCCATAACAAAATATTGCAGACTCTGTGGTTTAAACAAGAGATTTTTTTTTTTGCCTGTTTCTGAGTGCTTAAAAGTTGAAGATTAACTCTGGGGCATTTCAGTTTCTGGAAGAGTCTCTCCTGCTGGCTTTCAGGTTGCCACCCAATAACAGTGGCCATTGTTGTCACCCAACAACGGGGTGCTAATGCCAGCTTCCTCTGTGCATGTGCAGAAAGGGATATCACTGTTCCGAGAAGGCACCTGTACCATCTGGAAGATGCCTTGGATTTTGAACCTCATTTAACCTCTATTACTTCCTAAAGACCCTTCTTCCGATGTAATCACATTGGGAGTTAAGAGTTTCGGCATTAAAATTTGAGGGGAGTGAAAATCCATCCATAGAACAAAATAAACGTGTAGATTCAGTAGCAGCAATTCGATCACTTTAATTCATTTTTTAAAAAATAAGTGATTTGATTTTTGTAAATTTTTGCTATGTTTTCAGTGTTTTGTCTTATTGTGTTTTGTTTCTGAGACAGCATTTTATTGCAGCCAGGACTAGCTTAAAAAACTTTATCTAGCCTAGCCTTGACTCAAACCCACAGTCTTCCTATCTCAGGCTTGCCTTACCACCATGAGCAGCTACTCTTGGCCAGGGAGTTTAAAGCAGTAGATTTGCAGTGCTGGTTTGGATAAAATTGGCCCCCATAAGCTCGTAGGTAGTGCCACTATTAGGAGGTATGACCTTGTTGGAGGAGCCATGTCACCAGGGGTGGGGTATGAGGTCTCATCACTCTCCCTTCCTGCTGTCTGAGGATACAGACGTAAAGCTCTCAGCCTCTCTCCAGCGCCACGTTTTCCTGCATGCTACCTTGCTTCCCACCATACTGATGATGGACAAAACCTGTCAAACTGCAAACCAGGTCCAATTAAATGCTTCCCTTTATAAGAGTTGCCATGGTCCTAGTGTCCCTTCATAACAACAGAAACCCAAACTAAGACACTTGCATGCATTTATTCCGTTTTGCTAAACATTTTATGAAGTATCAAATTATCTTATTATATTACAACTTGGGGTTCATAAGATCACTGTAGCCTTCATAAGCACTATATGGGGTGAGAGCATTAACACCACAACATAGGATCAGCGAGACACAGGTCAGGGCCTCTACTACAGAGATCACAGAACAGAGGTCTAGAAAATCCCAGACTAATTAACAGCCAGACACGCACGCAACCGCAACTACTGACCTCACTCACTTCGCTCTCCTCGGTTCACTAGTCTCCTGTGCAGATTCCTTAGAGCCTAGAATCAGCTTTATGATCCGCCTCAAGAACTGGTTCAAAGTGTTACCAGAGTCTGTAACTAAGAGTCTCTTGGCTGCAGAACAAGAGCACACTTCTGACGTGATCCACGGATGCAGCCAGTCTGAATTTCAAAGCAATCAACTCTGAAGATGATCTCACTTAGAAAAGCAGGTGACGTGGTAAGTATTGTTGGCGTATTTAACGAATGCCAGGTAGACTAGGATTGGGATACAGAGAAACAACCATGTACAAGCTACTGTAGGAAATGTATTTATAGCAGTTAACTAACCAGCAAGCGACATTTACCAAGTGATTTCTGGGGACACAGTGCTAAATAAGAAAATGACACTACAGCTCCACTTTCCGAGCCACAGACAACCTTCTAGTGGCTCTCAGAACATTTTATGCTAAGGAAGACATTCTCAGACGTTAAAATCTGAAAGGCAAAATCAGAGAGAGTTTGAAGCATACATACAGATAGCGATTTTATCCTATCTAAAGAGGAAGTGCTTGCTGCTTGGCAGGGGGCAGCTACCAGTCAGCTGTCACTGAAGGGCAGACACGGAGACTGGAGGAAGCCAAAGGAAAGGCCTGCACCGCTAAGGAGCAGCTTGTCCGAGCTAATGCGCCTTTGGAGTCTCTTGCTCAACCTAAGGACACCTGACAGTAGCGTGTTAGCTTGCTCAACCTCCCTGGTCTCTTGCCCTAATTCAAGGTCCTCAGTGAGAGCTCGGAAAAGTAACTCTACCTTAACGGTGAGTGGTAAATGCTTGGGACAATAATCACTATGTAGTTGGGTGCCTGGTTCAGAAGGGGTTAAATCAAGGGCATGGAACATTCCTGCTTTGGGTGGAAGAACTGCCAGTGGTGTCACTGGGCACCAATGTCACACTAACTACTGAAGAGCAATAATTAAACTCACACCTTTAACTTTGTCAGATGAATTATCTACGAGGCTCCACCCCTTCTAGAAAAATAAATTCAGCAGTATGAGTCTGCTGCCAGCGGCTGCAGTGATTACATGGGAAACGTCGCTCAGGATTAGTGGGTTTAAAAACAAACTGTATATATAGAGCGTTCGAACACTCAGGAAACAGGCTGTTTCCAGAACAGGTTCAGTCTTCTAGGTTGTGAATACATATCAGATAAAGCCAAGATCTCCTCCAGAAAGGATTCAAGTCTCATTTCATAGTGATATTATTTATTTATTTATTTATTTATTTATTTATTTATTTATTAATTAAAGATTTCTGTCTCTTTCCCCCCACAGTCTCCCATTTCCATCCCCCTCCCCCAATTAAGTCCCCCTCCCTCTTCAGCCCAGAGAGCAATCAGGGTTGCCTGCCCTGTGGGAAGTCCAAGGACCACCCACCTCCATCCAGGTCTAGTAAGGTGAGCATCCAAACTGCCTAGGCTCCCCCAAAGCCAGTACGTGCAGTGGGATCAAAAACCCATTGCCATTGATCTTGAGTTCTCAGTAGTCCTCATTATATATAGGATTTTTAAATATGAGTAAAGTGTGTATATTTTCATTCTGTTCTTAATAAAGTTGTGCACTGTAAAATTTTTACTGAATGCAACTACTAAGGGGAGTGTTTCATATAGACCAAGTGAGAGCGATTGAATAAACTACAGGGAGAATGGTCTAGATTTTTCATAATACAACAAATTCAAGGTAGTGACAGTTTGATAAATCAAAGAAACAGAGACCTCATTCAATCTAAGAGAGAAGATTGAGGGATGAAGGCAGACAGGTGCTCCATTCATCACCTTCCACTAAGGTTATAGACTTGAAAAAAATAACCCTGTGTTTTTCTTTGAGCTGGTTCATCAATGCTCGAGCACGCACGCGTATACATGTGTGTGTGTGTGTGTGTGTGTGCGTGTGTGTGTTATTCTAAATTCATCACCTTTCTCTTTCCTCTGTGTGGTTTATGTTTTGAATCTTCTAAAGCAGACAACACAGAACTCTGTCTGTTGTGATATGCTGAGGGGGCCACACGCTGGAAGAGCTGCTCGATGAATGACTTTCCTTGTGGAAGGTCACCACTTACTAATTGATCTTTACTAAAGAAGCACAGAGGAGCCTTCCCAGGAAGATTGATTCCTCTGACCCAGAGGAGATCATTTTCCTAAAGAAGAGTTTACTTGTTCTGTTTTCTCTGCTGAACTGACACCAGAAAAATTATCCGGAGATACGCAAAACATCCTTAGACTCCGGTTACCTCATGTTCTAGAGATGTACCACACAGATACCTAGAGGCATCTCAGCTAAGTGGGCATGACTATTCCAATTAGGCAAGAGTCCTCACCATTAAATGTCATTAGATTTAATTTGATGCCCCGAGAAAATTGTTGATGAAGGCCGTCCCATGACGGGCGGGGCTTTGTGTACTTAAACCCAAGCAGGATGCTCAGAACACACTTCTACAACAAAATCCATTAAGTCTCCAACAATAGCATTCGGCAACATATCAATTGCATCCAACACTTTTACTTTACAGATGAAGGAGGTCTGGCTAATTAGGAGAAATAAGCCTAGGTTCTGAGCCTCACTCCTTGTCCAGCCAAGAGCTCTTTACAATGATACCATCGAACCTCCTAGACATTGCCTGTGATTGAAGCGTATCTTTAAGACGGTGACCTCTTCGCGTGCTTGTGTTGTTGGTTGTGTATGCTAATCATGAAATCACTGTGCTGTGAGTTCTGACTAAGGCTTTACCCTTGAGGAAGTTAGTCTTGGACCAATGAGATGGCTCCTCCAATGGACACACTTTCCACCGAGCCTGACGAGTGGAGTTCAATGCCCAGGACCAATATGGTTGTCCACTGACCTCTACATTTGTGCCGTGGCTCATGAATGCTCACTCCCAGATAAACATAATGTTTTTTTTTTAAAGGAAGCCAATTTTACTGCATCTGATTTTTTGACATTTATAGAGATAATCTTGTGTATGCCATGAAGTCAAGGCAAAGAGGTCAAGATTTATTAAAGGAGTGCATAGCATGGTACTTTACAAGAAGTACATATGTCTGAAGATGTGTTGCTGAACTGGTGATGAGAAATTGTTTTTAGAACCTTATTTGTGTCTTTTAATTCCAGGGAGTGGATTATATGCCTGTTTCTTCTACTTCCACTATCCCATTTTCACATGAAATACCACTAGAAATAAGAGAGAAGGAAGAAGACAAAATTCTACAAGGAAAAGGGAGAGACTTTAACATACTAGTGGCTAAAATACTCATTTGGAAGACATACATGGATAGACGGTGGATTAATAGATGATAAAGTTTGTCACTAGAAAACTCTGCTATAAGTTCATGTATAACACTGGTTGGAGCTTATCGTTCCTGAAGAAGACTAAGATGAAGAGGTATCAGGCCATGATGGACAGAAAGGAGACATGTGGGATGATGACAGTAAAAAATTCACAGTTCAGTTCATCTCTACTAACAAGATGCCCAGCACCAAGCTTCTACCCAACACCCAAACAAGACCACCACAACCCCAGCAGCTGAGGAATCCTCCTAAATAAACTGAAGCCACTCCGGGGAAGTTAGCGCAGAGCTGTGGGAGCTGTCATTCCACAGAGAAAGCCTCTGGACTCTGCCTCTTAGGAGCACCAAAGCAGTAGCGCCCATTCCCTGCCGGTTCTCTGCAGAAAGATTATTGGTAGAAAACTTCTCTACTAGAGCTGTCGTGGACATTACGCTGCCTTTCCCATAAGTGTGATAAAGCAATTACAATGAAGAAGCAGTTGTGGGAAATTTACAATGTGACAGAGAAAGAAGTAGCTAAAACATATAGGTCCAAAGAAAAGCAAAGTGATTGAGGAAGTTGGTGATAAGAAGACTACATATCTGCAGCGGCGTTCTCCAAGTCGAAGGGATCTTAACTCATGAAAGCCACACTGGAGGATCTGGACACAGATGAATAAAGAGCTCCTGAAATTGAAAAGACATTGTTTAAACAAATAAAATGTGCAGAAGAAAAGAAGATAACATCTTTTAGGAAATAGAGTTAAAACACTCCATGTAAAGGGAAGGAAATATGTGCCCTTTTGGCACTTATTTTCCTCCAATTAGCCTACACATTTTAGAGCAGATGGTTCTCCACCTTCCAAATGCTGCGACCCTTTAATACAGTTCCGCATGGTGTGGAGCCCCCCAACCTTAAAATTACTTTTGTTGCTACTCCATCACTCTAATTTTCCTACTCTTATGAATTGTCATGTAGATACCTGTGTTTTCTGATGTTTTAGGTGACCCCATAAAAGGGTTGCTTGACCCCAAAAGGTTGCAACCCACAGTTTGAGTATCCTGTTTTGAATGATCCCCCTCTTGACCATGTCAAAGGCTTTCAGCATCTGAGTCTCTGAGGGATTTCCAAGAACCCCAGAGTTACACATGGTTTTAGAACAAAATTGTTTTTAAGGCCCCAACATTGCCAGCAAACTTTCCAGGAAATTTGAGAGGAAGTTTCCTGGCAAGGTGCAGAAACAAACTGAGAGAGAGAGAGAGAGAGAGAGAGAGAGAGAGAGAGAGAGAGAGAGAGAGAGAGAGAGAAGCAAGCACTTTAGTAAATGGAATCCTCAAGCCAGAGTAGAGTTGAAAGTGATCTTAGAAGGGCAGCTGGGCAATCAGGATTGTTTTGGATTTGGCTTTAAATTTCGCCTTTTCTGACAAATATCTCTTATTTTCATATGCTTACTAGTCGTCTGTACTTTGATTCATATCTTTCAATCATTATTCTCTTACCATTTGGCCATTAGTCTTTTCCCTAATTCTGTCACTCTTTATCTTTTATTACAGCTGATGCAACAATTTCCCCACCTTTAGTTGCTTCTTTGAGACTTGTTTAAACTTACAAATATTCCAACTGAGGACGCAGACCCTTTTATTTGACCTTTCTTTACCTTCATCAGGAATAAGCTAGAGCAAACAATAAACTACTGAGTGAATCTTATTGAATCTTCACTGGCCAATCATGGCAGAGCAATCCAGTGAGGAGAGCATCTTTGACTGCTACGAGGAGCGGGTGGGCCTCTAAAGAAAGAGGTTATAGCCAAATGCATCCTGGGACATAAGTGTTATGGGAAAAGATCTTACACAACTGGAACAATATTTCCTGTTTCTCTGGATTCTTACTTTATCTAAACACACCGATTTGACTTGAGTTCTAATTAGACATCAATACATTATCAGAGAAGCATGCTTAGTAAGTACTTAGCTGATGTCATATATGGTATTTAAATTCTTCTGAACCTAGTCATATCACTGATCACTTGTTTTTTTTTGTTTTTTTTGTTTTTTTTTTTTTTTTGATTTTCGAGACAGGGTTTCTCCGTAGCTTTTGGTTCCTGTCCTGGAACTAGCTCTTGTAGACCAGGCTGGCCTCGAACTCACAGAGATCCACCTGCCTCTGCCTCCCGAGTGCTGGGATTAAAGGCGTGCGCCACCACCGCCCGGCTCTGATCACTTGTTTTAAAGAACAGTTGAAGAGCTGACTTGGAAACTTGAGAAGTTAATTTCTTTTGTCTAATGATCTCGCCTAATGTTTTTATTTCTATTGCTTATAAATTGAAGCACTTCATTTCACAGAAATGTGATCCACCAAGTAACTTTCTAGAAAATATTATACTTGACTTCTCAGGGATAGTTACGCATTCATGTGATTATTAAAAAAAAATACCCTTTTCTTTCAAAATTTTGCCTAGCAACTCCATCCAACCCACCACTTTTAACCAAAGAAGGAAGAAAACACACAGCTGAGCGCATCTTCCCAACCTCCCCCAGCTCGTCCTCGCCACTGACTGGCATTTGAGTTTGGCATTAGTCAACAGTCAAGGAGCTGGAAAGACAAAGAGGAGCACAGAGGTTTACAGGCTCCTGACACCCCCCTTTCATTTTTAGGGCACTAAGTACAATCGGCAAGCTGTTCTGCAGTTCCTGAGAAACCTTGGGGCTTAAAATGCTTGTCAGTGCCAATACAGAGCCAGGTTCTGTCGACCCAGCTTTTACTCAGCCACCTACTCAGCTCAAGCTTTTTTCATTGACCAGGAAGGCACGAATTTCTCCTCCGTATGTCTTACCCGTATTCTCCATTCCAACAAACATCCTGCATAGTCTCAGAATACCTTAAATTTTCTAGTGGGGAGGAAAAAAAAGCTCAAGGAAATTGGCTCTACCTGCAGGTCTAAGCAATCAGAGATTTGTTTCTGAATAGCTCTAAGGGATTTCGCCATATGACTCCCATTAATGAAATTGCTGGGCTAATCTCTCTGTGTGACATTACAAACACCAGTTTCCTGTCCAACTTCAGCTGAAGCTTTCTCTATGTGTCGTTTGCTGTTAGAACCAGAGCTGTGAGCCTGGAAAGGATTTCCAAGATCAATCAATCCTGTCTTCCAATTTTACAGATGAAAAAATTGGGCTTCCAGGGGCTGTGACTGGCTGTTAAATGGCCGTGTGATTGAGCAATTTGTTCTATGGACTGTATGAGCTGTCTTGGAATTTAGGAAGCAAGTTTTAAGGCATAATTTACACTATGTTAAGGCGTAAGGAAGGAAATGTGGGGAAGGACAGAAGTTACTGAACTCCAAAGTTGAAAGGGTTTGCTTTACTTCACAAGTAATCTATTTAATGGTTGTATCAATATCTGGAAGGTTCTTATCTTAAAGATTATACTATAGAAGTAATGTTAACGTTCATCTGATCAGTCAGCTACAGGGACCCATTATTATTACCAGTAGGGTTAATACAATAGGATGATCTCTCTCAAATATGTGCCTTACAATGACTGCCAGAATTTGAAGTCTGTAAACAGTAGAAGCATCGTCGTAAAGTCAGATGCTAAGAACGGGGAAGACAGCTCAGCCTTTAAGAGCATTTGCTGCCCTCACAGAGGACGGGAGTTTGATTACTAGCACTCTCGCTGGGTAGCTCACAATGGCCTCTAACTCCTGCTCCAGGAATCTGGTGCCCTCGACTGGTCTGCTTGGACACCTGTATACTCATCGCGCACAGACAGACAGACAGACACACATGCATACACCATTGGCTTTGTCTCCGCAGGTTCCTATTACATAAATTACTATAAATTCTTAGATTTTTTTTAAAAAGTGAAGTTAATTCTGAATAACTCTGAAGTGTGTTGTGGACAAACCACAAGAGATTGCAAACCTTCTCTGTGTTTCCCCGAAATCACTGTCTTTCTCAGAATTGCCACGGTTCTAAGCAACTTTTTGTAAGTGAAATTTCATCTTCTACATCCAGAGATTCAGTCCATTTATTTAGCGCAATGAGAAGATCCATGTTTTGCATTCATTAGTTTCTGTTTTATTTTTGATGGCAAAGCATTCTTTTGTACATTTTAGTGATGTTGCCCCACAATTAATACTTTAACACATTGCTAGAATCACTCAGACATATGGTATACTGTGGAAGCAGTGACTTTCCCATCATGCACCTCATCAGATGGGTCCCAAGCATTTGGCCTTCACTGTGTGACTGAGGGTGTTCTAGCCCTGTACTTGTAGTGACTCCAGTGACCTGCTGTTCGATCTTAGAGGTACACTCACCATCTCAATTCAAATTGGACTTTTATCTTTGTCTCTCTAGCTTCCGCTCCGATGAAACCACAGCTTCTATATCTGGTTTCTCCTCAGGAAAGAGGCAGATGTGAGACTAGCTAGAAGAAAGTCCGTCTGTAGCCACGTTCATGCTCAAACCCAATCCCTACATTTCTCTCCTGGCACTTCGCATTTTATCAAACCGTTCTGAGACACGAATGGCCGCTTGTTTTGTTCACGGCTGTCACAGCACGCTTAGCATGTGGGAGTGGCTCACCTTGCTTTCTTTCAGATCTTGATTTCTCTCTTTCCTTGAAGCAGATGACTTTCAACTCACATGTACGACACTTTCGCGTGGCAGAAAAGTGGTCCCGAAATTGCAGTATAACTATGCAAGTTGTTATACACGGCCCTTTCTTGGGAAATGCTTATACTGACATCAAAAGCCAGATTCTGTAACTAGAAACATGTTATTTGTTGGATTTTGCAAAAAAAAAAAAAAAAAAAAGGAAACAGTATTGGGCCTAACTCTTCAAACAAGAGGATAATACAGAACCCTTCGCTTCCAGATCCTAACATTTGCTTACCCCTTTAGTCCTTACTCCTTTGTAAAATATACTGGGACGATTGTCAACAAAAGATCCTAGCTGCAAAGAATTCCTCAGGATTGAAAACGAAATGACCATGTAGCATGATTGAGCCTAGACAAAGCCTGTGTCTTACAAATCTTGGTCTTGTTCTGCTCAAATCCTCATTCAGTCCCTTCATGTGGCAAGGCCACCTGAACGGTTGCACTCATTATATGGAGATTAGCAAGCTCATGGCAACGAACCCAATACACAAAAACAAACTTAGACGCTCAAGTTATGAGGCAGAGCTCATGTGCAAACAATAATTTAAAACATCCTCCCTAGGTCTGTGCCAGGTTTTAAAGAGGAGTCAGTACTGAAAAGCTGGGACCCTGAATTGGTAGAGTTAGTGAGGCATTTGCTTTCAAAAAGACACAGAGGTCTGTGGAGAAAAGCATCACAGGGATATTGACAACAGGTGAGTCTTCTCCTCTTTGGGGGCATGGTTGGAGGACTATGATCTACAGTTTATAATTTTCAAATGTCATGGTTTTTATTGAGGTGGAAATCATTGTTTTAAAGCCCATAGTTTCAATGGTGCATACTTGATTTATGGCTTAAGAATTGATTTTTTTCTTCCTTATGCTGTGTTAGCATCCTCCTGTAATAGTTTCCATCTTGAAACCAAGATGGGAACTGTTTATTATAATACTGAATATGAAATTACCAACTCTCTCTGTGTATATATGTATGTGTGTGTGGGGGGGGGACTATCTACATGGTTTTTGAAATAAGCACAGAATTGAGATAATTATGTGGATAGCTTAAGGCTAAAGTCACTTTTTCATAGAAAAAACTGAAATGTTTCATTTCATGGAATTGAGGTAAAATTCCCCATCCTACACTTGGCAGGCATAGCTATACAATGCTGGCCTAGCTGGGTCAGGGAATCTTGCTTTTCTTTGCATCTTCATCTCTCCATAACGACACAGGTGTGTGAGCCTGGTTAGATTTAACTAGGTCTGAACCTGAGCACGTATTTCAAATGCAAATCAAGCCTCCGTGGTTTTAACCATAAAAGGACATGAACTCCGAAAGCGGATTTCGCATGAAATGACGTGGATAACAACATTGCTTCCTTTGTGAGTCTCTTCCACAGGACTAACCACTTCCTTACCTGTCTTGAGGCCTGCTGGGACATGTTCATAAACATTATGGGAGTAAACTTATAATTAAAAAATATAACCCAGGCCTTCAGCAAGTAATTATATTGACTATTATTCATCCTTTACAAGAAATTCCTTAAAGATCTAAAGAGTGACAGCCTCCTCAAGTTCTCGTGGCTTGCCTTGATGCATGTCTATATTTGGAAGCCTAGTCTCACTTTCGACTTTTACATATAGGGGCACAGAATGAAACTCAAATAAACGTACCTTGGAAAAAAGATCTTCATTAAATAATTTCCAAATTAGAAAATTACATACTCAAACAGCATGCGCATGCATAAACGGATGAGCTATACATGTGTCTGCCTGTTCGTATGGGATGTGCAGACTCCGGGATATATAAATATGCATAAGTTTCTCATACAACATAATTAGAGAAAATTACATATCTAGCCAATTAGTCTTCAGAGCATCTTTCTCCCTCCTTGCCCTCAGTGCCCTTGATCAGGCCGCTTTCACTTTCTGCAGTTCCTCTCCTGATCCTTCAAACCCCATACTTTCCCTGCAGGGCAACCTGCTCCTTCCTGCTCCCTATTCCCATTCATTTCCTTGACTGCTTCCAAGCCTCAGATACTGGGCAAGACTCCAGCTGTTTGTGGGTGGACAAAACAATTACCCAGAAACGCTAATAGAAACTTTCGGTCTGATGTCATGGATGGCCCTAGACCACTGCTGGTATTCTCCATCTCTTTGTCCCCCGGCTATACACCAGAGAAGAAGTCATCCCTCTGGATTGTCGATGTGTTTTTCCACACTACTGGCTTAAGGAGAACTCAATGCAAGCATTGAGGAGTTGGCAGAGACTGGCACTCAGGCTAGGCTTCTCCTTGTTTAGGGTAACAGGTGAAGAAGAACAGCTCTTGACTTACAAGCTGAGCTCTCTGGAGAACCCTGGAAGTCCCCATCTTCCAGTTTAGCATGCCACTCCTGGGCAAGCCTGGGCAGTTCATATTCTGTCTCTGCTCTCTGAGTAGTTACTTCAGCCATGGCAGAGCAGATAGGCAATGGCCAGCTCCACCTGGTCCCAGAGGACAGAGTCACCATGGGGTTTTCTCACAGACTTAGCTGCCCCCCATTCCCAACACTCCTAGGATGGAAGTATCTCTTAGCTCTTCTCATCATTTTTCCCCTAAGAGCACATGAAGGCATTTTCCGTAATACATCTTTATGTCAATAACATATATCCCATGATGATTTGATGGCCTGGATATACTTACTACAATTCTTTATCTCTATATCTGTCATCTGGTCATGTGATATGCATGTGTGTATGTGTCCTATGTGTTATTCCACATATAACACCATTTAGATGTTTTTACTCCCCAAGAATCAGTCTCAGAGGTAAAGGCATATCAAATGACATTCAGACTGTATGGATGTTCTATATCTCTGAGGTAAGGCTGACACGAAATTTGGCATATCCAAGGTCCTTCTGAAGCCTCAAGGCCTCCTACCTTGAAAAACCTCCTGCCCCATTTTCCTGTATCTGTTCAGCTACAGTTTATCTCATTGTGTAGCCTCAGATCACAGTGTTGCCTGGACCATATGTAAGACTGCAAAGGCGGTGGAACAGTAAGCTGTGGGGAGCATTCCTGGGGAGTTAGCAGTCCTGCGGAGAACATTTCCTTCATCTCGGCAGCTTTTCGCTTGGTGCTTTATCTAAACGCCAAGAGGTAGAAAGGAGTTGCACAATAGGGTACATTGTTTAGAAAATGTTTCCAACGTAAACAAGGATTGATGCTGGAGGGCCTTATCTTGATGCCTAAGACAAGAGCTATCTGGGGGTGTCGGAAAGGGTGGGGCATCTTTGAGATGTGGGCAGACTTGGCAAAGAGTACAGAAATGATATTCTCAGCATGGGAGTATCACACACCATATTTTGGAGACACAGACATGCTCGCTCTTAAATCCCTTCTTTATAATTGTTCTACATAATATTTGAGGTTTCAGCAGGGCCAGGATTGCGTTTTAGCAAGATCAGCCATTACATTAAACACCTCTAATGCCTTTAAACTATCTACAGATTGAAATGTATTCAAACTAAACAAGCATAGCAAGTCCTCCAGAGAATCTTACTTCTTTCTCTTCCAGTAGTTTTGGACTTGCTGTCTATATTCTCCCTATAATGCTAATTCTAACATCATGGTTTAAATGCTAGCACAGGTCATGTTGTGTTCTCTTTTTACATAAGCTTCTGTCTATTGCCATCTGCTCAAGTCCAGCTCTTTTGTCTCCTTCCAGGTCAGCTTCTACTAAGTGACATGGGTGTTTCCAAGCAGCTTTCTATTCCTCCTCCTCCTTCTAACTTTTTCTTTGCTCCCTTGCACAGTCCCTGGAGAGGAAACTAGGTTACAAAGAAAGGCAGACTAGGGAAGCTTAGCTTCTCCACCACACAGCCAGCCAGGGGCTGCAAACACTGAACTCTAAGCCTTCCTTAGTGTCTTGCTCGAAGTGAGGATGCAGTGAGGATCCTGTGTTCTGTTGTTTCTACTTGTGTTTTTGCTTATAGGCAGCCACAGTGAAGGGCTTGGCTGGAAACACCCCTCTCCGGTTCTATCCTCCTGTGTTCTGTTTGTCTTCATTTCCTTTGAGGGGAAAGAAGATATTGGGACCAATGAGTTTTAGAATCTAGAGGGAATAACTGCTTGGATTGTAATATTGTTAATTAGCAAAGCTAAAGACAGCCCCTCTGCTGGGAGTCAATAGGTTCCTTCCAGATAATTGACAGAGTCC
The DNA here is from genome assembly GCF_037038515.1 of Microtus pennsylvanicus. Lineage (NCBI taxonomy): Eukaryota > Metazoa > Chordata > Mammalia > Rodentia > Cricetidae > Microtus > Microtus pennsylvanicus. Next base: position 27,768,059 of record NC_134587.1, on the reverse strand, counting down.
AACAACCCAGCTCAAGAAGCTGTTCGCTCTGTCTTCCTGTCTTGGGCTTTTGTTTTCTGATTTTTCTGACACCATTTTCTGGGTGGCCCCTGCTGGCCAGTCCTATCAGATTTATTTAAACAATGCAGCCCTGAATGCATGTAGGTGACCATGCTCTGTGAAAAGTTATTTTGTGTTTAGAATCCTGCAGCAAGGTGGAAAGAATTTAAAGCCGATTGCTTTTATTCCACCCCCCTCCCTGCTTTGGTAACCATGGGGACAGGAGAGCAACATGTACCAAGCTGGTGGGAAGGAACAACCTTGGAAATTCTCCTACGGAGGAATGAGTAAAAAGTTATTGTGACACAGGATCTGTGGGTACAGCTTTCTCTCACCCAAACCAGAAAGTCCAGTATCTGTGCAGGTACTGGCGCTATCAGCACACCTGGGAAATGGCACCTTCCCTGACAGTGGAATTTTCCTAAAATCTGATTGAGAGCATGTGTGTAACACAGGGAGAAGTCAAAAGATATTTTCATCCAGGTAATTGAGGGGGGCATAGGATTAATATTCCTGTGTTGTATAAATAATACCGTGAATGACTCAACTTTCATTTCCAATTGAGAGAATCAGAAAATAGTCAAAGAATTTTTTACTTTCCAGTATCTAGGCATAACTTCTGATCGAAGCAATTCTGGATATGAGTTTGAATCCTCAGCCGGCATCTCCTGAAGTAGATATGCAAATGCGCCTGTGCATTGGTGGGTTTTTAGTTCAAGGCAATTCTATAGTTTTTTCAGAAATACTTTTCGTTGGAGTGTTGACTTTGGATCACCTGTAAAAAAAGAACATGCGTAAATGTGGAGGATTATTTAATGCATCCTAGAAAGTATGAGAACTCAGTGGATTGTATTCCTTTGGTTAGAAGAGGGGGAGCTGAGAAGAATACAGGTGTAGACGCCCTGCCGGTTTAATGTTTAATCTCTATTTGCTTATCTGAACATTTCATCCCAGATGGTTCTCATGTCTTCTTTGCTTGCATCACAGGTGTGAAGAGTTGCATTCATATCACGCTTCACTTTGCATTTGTTGACATGACCGAACTATTTATTATGCTCCCGACAACTCCATTAGACACCACAAAAGCTTGGCCTTTAAGTATTTTTATATACAGCAGATATGAATTCAATTCCTTTACCGGTTACTATGTTTCTATCATACCTCCACTAACTTTCTTTACCACGATTCAAAGAGTTGTTTATCTAAAGCCACGGTCACTGTCCCAACTGACAGAGTACCCTCAGCCCCATTCTTTCCACTCCCAACAGATTCCATCCATGAATGTTGACCCCACACTATTGCGCAGAGTCACAGGGAATTGAGATTTCTTAATTTGCTGTGTTCACATTCTGTCTCCTCTCTAATAATTACTACATTCAAATTTATATTTATTATTACTGTGCATGAGCATGCATGGTAAGTACGGGTGATGTGAATGTCAAGGTCAGAGGGCAATTTATGGGGTTCGTTATCTCCTTCCACCTTTCCCTGGGTCCTGGGAATGGAATTCAGATCACACGCACAGTGACATTGATCTGGCTCGAACGGCATGTACCTTTAAAACCAGCTGCACCACTCACTGGCTGTCTATATGGTTTTGATACTGACTTCAATTTTCAGCACTGAGTGATTTGTTTGTTTAACTTGTACTCTGTCTTGCTTTTGCTCAGAAGACTTTTTTGTTTTTGTTTTAGTTACTCTTTTTGCCGATTCTTGCTCCATTCGGAACATTTAGAGGTATAGTCTGGGGCTGTTCAGCTGTGTGAACCCTATTCTAGGATCTCACCTACAGCCATGAGCTGACCGAACACATTTCTTTCTACTAATTCGTTTTGATTATCTTCCATGTCCCCAGTCACTACCATTTATTGCAACTGGCTGGACTGTGCGACTCCACTCTGCCTCTGACCCCGGAACACGGGCAACAGAGCTTACCTCCCAGCTGGGTTTTAAATTCACCTCACCTGTCAGCACCAGGCATACCAAACCGTAACCACATTCTTGATTCCCTCACGGCTCAACCATCGTCGTTTCTTTCTATCCTTGCCATTCCCTGCAAGGCTCTGCTTCCTGAAGGAGGATGGCGGACTGATCATCGTGTGCTGGCCCAGATCTCCCATCATGCACAGCGTGAGACACATGGCCGACGAGGAGCAAAGGCAGGGGACCTCTTCTCCTTTGCCTGGCAAATTCTGCCTTTAGTATGACTTAAAAGCCACTGCAGGGTCATCATAGAAAGTCGGTAGCTAAATTGGTTCCATTTCAGAAATTGCGTCTAGGTTTGAATGAAGCATCTGTGGAGATGGAGCCACAGGGATACTGCGCTGTGATCCTGAGTGTGGCATAGGGGACTATGTTAAATTGTCCCATGGAAGCAAATGGCAGGGGATGGTGCAGCTGGGACACAAGACAATCTCTCTGGAACCTGTTGTGATTTTTTTTTTGTCAAAATTCTAAAACAAGATTCATTTAAGATTTTTTTTTAATGTTTCCTTTTTATTTGGAGTTGTCTTCCAAATCATGCCGTGTGCTCCCTGCCCACTCCCACTCTCCACCTCCTTGGTGACTGTGCCATCATTTACCTTCACTATAACAATTCTGCATGGGTGGGTGATGACAACGGCCTACGTGTCAGGGCGACAGCTGCTGGGATCGTACCAACCTGCTTGGGGCTGAAAGATTAATAGCGGTTTAAATTCCTCGGGTGTTTAGAATGTGGAGTGTTTCCCCATGGCAAATTATTCTGGTTCTTGCTTTTCACCGGTCCCCACTTCACAGTTACACTCTCCATCTCACGTTCAGAATAGAAAATGTTCTTCCCGTGTCCTTGTGATAGAGCGGCGGTTTTCTATGAAGGCAAACGCTGGTCCCGCGGGGTGGGGGGGTTGAGGAATGGGGTTGGGTGGAGTGAAGGGGGAAGCTGGGAGCCTGACATTCTGATGGATGAGTTTGGTTTTGCAGTAAGGAATGCATAGTATGTGGGAAAAAGTCGCTGCTTCCATCCCATCTTGGTCTCTATTTCAGTCTTTGCAGCTTAAATAAATAATCCCACGCAAAGCTTTGGTAGAGAATGTCACCCTCAAACTAGTTTTCTTTATCCATCCATGATTCTAGAGACTTGACTGTGTCAATTAGGTAAGGTTTAGTTTTCCTTGTTGTCTCCGAGGAGTTTCATGCTTTAGTCTTTGACAATTAGCAATGCAGTTAGGAGTGAGAACAAGCCTCGGACATCTGAGGTTGCTGCCAGCTTCCTTAGAATCTACCAGAAAGATTATTCTTGGGGTCAAGAGCATGATAAAAGGAATATATGAACTACAATGACATTATCTTCATTGCTCTCCTTTATAACTAATGTAAGTGTATGTGAAATCAAATAATACATTTATATGCTATATATATAGTTAGAATTATACATGACTAAACAAACATATTTGCTTTTAGCTTTTATTTCTACATGTTGTACAACATTCATGCATGGACACATTTACTTACCTACAAAGTGCCACTCACAGGGGCTAAAGTATGGTTGTTTCTAAAACACAATGATTATGTTTGAATATAAGTTCCTTTGAAGGCCTGACGTGAGCTCTGTGCTCCAACCCTTCAGCTGGAACAGCTGAGCAAGCATATTCCCAGCCCCCTCCATCCTCAGCCTTGTGCCCTTAATCCATAGGGAGTTAAATTAAAGCACTGGCTTTTTTTTTTATTGTGTCTTGTTGACATATTCTTCCTTGCTCAACTGGCAGCCCTCTGTAGTTTCAAATGGAAGGTTCTTTGCTACAACTATGCTCCTTACTGTTACTATGAAAGGTTTTGCCCATTGTTGGCACATACATGAGAAGTCTACACTGTGCAGGTACTATAACAAAGAGGTTATTCTTCTCATCTTTAGCGAGAAAGTGTTCTGGAAAGAGTTACTGCTTAGTAGCATGCAAGTATGCTCTGAGTATGTGTTCAGGTTTACTGACTCAGAAGTTCACAGAAAGTACTGTGGCGTTTATAAGCAGAAATATTAAAATATAATAAAGGTAATTGTGTTTCACCATTGTATTCTATAATTCTAACCAAATATCTAGGAAGTAAATTGTGTTTCAAGAAGTTAACATAATGAGAAAATAAAGTGCATCTAGTAAGTGAAAAATAGAACTTTTGGCCTGTGAAGAAAATCATAATAGTAAAATGCATTTTTCTGACAGTGATGGGTGAGTTTCCAAACATATGTGGCCCAAGTTATTAAAATTAAATAGTAAAACAATATATCTTCATGAGTCTTTGTGTACTTGGACTTTACAACTAACTGTATTATTGGTCCAATAGGGTTTCCTTTTTCTGAGAAAAAATAAGGCCTTTAAAAAGCTTTTGTAGCTCATTGGTGATCACGTACCTGGTAGAAAGCCGCATTCTGATGAAGGAAGAGAATGAATCAGAAACACGTGGATTGCATTACTTCTGAATAGGCAGACTTAGCAAAGCTGTAAGGGAAATTCCTGGCAAAGTGAGTTAGAAAATGAAAAACTACAAAAGGTGGGTAGCAGAAAATTTTAATATATAGACTCTGAAAGACGTTGAATAGATTTCCCCTTTCAAAAATGTCAGGGGCTGTTCCGGAAATGCACAGGGATTCTTGGAATGACTGACCTATTTGAAAAATTCAATCATGTAGCAGGTTTGGGGACTGGCACAAAAAAGAGCCAATATCTTTTTGATATTTTACACATATCCTCAAATAAAGAACAATTTCTATCGTGTGGGTTAGAAAGGTCTGTATGAGTGGTGGGGGTTTATATAAAATATTATCCATTGATATGTGCATAGGTGCATATACATAGAAAACATCTACCAACATGCTTTTGGAAAAATGTTTATATTGCAGTAATGCATTCCCCCATCGCGTTCTATGATATGATTGTAGTAATTTCATGTGCAATGGTGCCCAATATAATATTTTTACCCAGTCAATCTAAATAACAATCTTCCTGAGAAGTAAATGTAGACACTTGAGCCTTTAGAACCGGTCAGGGGAGATGCGAATATATTCTCTCTGCCATGCAGAGCCAGGGGCGTTGCTCATAGGTATCTCGTCTCTGCCCCATTTCCTTTCGTAGGGTGTGTCAGGTATTCCAGAATTTCTAAGAGCACAGTGACTGTGCCCTTCTCCAAAAAAGTCCCTCAAGGTGGAATGATGGCAACAGGGTTCAGAGTTTCCATGGAATCTCTGTGCATCACCCTCCGAGACTAGCTTCTCTGTAGGTTCTTCATGGGTGGGATATTTTTTCTGTAAACCTTTTTCTAACAGAGTTTTATAATTGATAAAATATTTTGTCTCTTTCTATTGTGATAAAAAATGTAATTATTTTATCTGTCTGTTTGTTTTAATTTGGATTTAGAAAGGGCCATCTAGTATAACGTTATTGAAATAGGAAATAGGAAAGTATAACTTGGTCCCCCCCACTCCCGGTATATCTTGCTCTATTTTAATCCCATGTATAACTCCAGCACAGGAGACAAGTCCTTAAAGCATGTCCAAATTCCATCAAGGAACCCAATAGGAAACCCACTGCACTTCACGGTAGCACGTCAGCTGTCAGTCACCTCAGACACCTGGAACTGCTCTAGGGCATGTGAGCCTGTGGAAAGAAATTCCTGGGCCCTCAGCTCCATCATCACCCTGCACGGCATCATAATTTAATACACTGACAACATTCTAGTTAGATGTGAAAAAAATATGCGTGAGATTCCATACTGTACAATCAAGCAGTCTCTGGGCATTTGGTGAGGCAGCCCTGAAAAGTGAACGACGCAAAGATGGTGATATTTGCTGATTTTGTTTTGTTTGTGCTGTTGTAATGAATCTATCCAGCGCCATTAGTGCTGAAGATTAAATTATGGTGATTTTAAAAGCTATTTTATCGCTATGGCCAACGCAGCACTCCTGGGAGCAAAAGCCAGTTGCGAGATCACACCTGCCTCCTTGCTGTTATTCCTAGCTATCCCATGGGCTCCCAGGGTTTCGTGTTTCTATACTAGATTGGTTGCTAGAGGATGCATTGCTTTTCCCACCCCAGAAGCTTAGCATCCGTTCACACTGTGAGGACTAGTCCAGTTTGTAACACACACACACACACACACACACACACACACCACAGTAACCGTCTGTCTGTACTATCCCTGCTCTCATTTCCCTGAAACAGCCTTCTCAACTGGCCAGTATTAACAGGGAAAAATCTACTTTGGATCTACAGCTAAGTGCTAGCTTATGGCCTGATTCTTGTTTGATGGAGCTTCTTCCTCCCAATCAATGGCAGCCAAATCAGCAAATCTGGAGATAGTCATGGACATCGATAAAACTGAGTGATGTCACCATTAATATAATCTAGATGTAACACTATTTTTAAAAATCATTTTCTCAAGCTTCTGATATACATTATATAAGCACATTATGTATATATATTATACACACATGAGTGAGTGTATATATATGTGTGTGTGTGTATGTATGTATATGGAAAAGAAGGTGAAAGAAGAAAAGAAGGAGAATGAGGAGGAGAAAAGTAGTTATCTTTAAAAAGAAAGGGAATTACAAGCACTTCCTTCCAAGGAACTCTTGTTACTTGTGTGACTTTTTTGCAAGGGAAAAGATCAAATTATAAAAACCACCTCAGACCCAAACACCAATAGAATGTGATCTGTGACAGGCCAAGTGATCAGAATGACCATCAGGAGGGCAACAGGACAGAGCTCCTGCTGGACTGCAGTAGAATGCTGACCAGAACTGAACAATGGAGGTAAGAGCAAGGGCGAAATCTAATTTTAGAGTCTAATGATCTTAACCTAAGTACATACAAGTAATTCTTACTATTAATTTTCATGTCAAAAGAATCAAGAATTACCTGGAAGATGAACATTTAGCTTTCTTGAAGGAGATTCTCTTGATTATTTCAGCTGAGGCAAAAAGACACGCCCACCGTGCGTGACACCATTCCATGGGCAGAAGATTCTGGACTGCATTAAGCAGAGAAAAGGAACAAGGGATGAACTGGTCTCTCCCTGCTTCTTCACAGTGAATGCAGTGTGACCAGCTCAGTCAAACTCCTACCATGGCGACTTCTCCATCACAACAAACTGTACCTTGAACTATGAGCCAAAAGAAAACCCTTCTCCCTGAAGTTGCATTTGTTGCAACACTTTACACAGCAACAGAAAAATAAAATAAGATGGCACCCAGAAAAAGTTGACAAGTTTACCCAAGACCAACTCCGGGGAGCCAGCAGATAATCCTGTAGCAGCATCCAATCCTGTAGCAGTTGACAATACTGTCCTCAGAGTCTGACGAGAGAATGCCTGCATCAGTGACAGTATGCTTACTCAGCTCTTGCTCTCTCTCTTATCCCTGAACACCTACCTAGAGTGACACAGGGAAAATCAAAAACAGACCAGCACAAAACAAAAATCAAAGGCAGGCTGCGGGTGTAGGTCAGTTAGCAGCATGTACAAAATCCTAGGTTTAATTCACAACTTTTTTTTTATGATGTAGGCATGTTGGTACATTGCTGTAATCCCAACATGCTGGAGGTGGAGGCAGGAGGATTACAAGTTCAAGGTAATTAGTGGCTACATAAGCAAGTTGAAGCTAATCTGGCTACTTGAGACTGCCTTAAAAAAAATCTACAAAATTGTCAAAAGGATATAAACATATCTTTTGCTCTATTTTCTTTGAATTTCTTTGGTTCTCTATTTTAAATTAAAATTAACAGAGCCATAAAAATAAGAGTCATACATACTAATAATATGGGATTCCCTCTGTACGCTATGAATATTTTATTGCCATTAAAGAAGAAGTTGCTTTTGACCAATATAACAGAATATAGACAGGCTGAAAGATATATATATATATATATATATATATATATATATATATATATATATATAATATATATGTATGTATTTATGTATATATATAGACAGAGTAGGCAGAATCGGGGAGAAGCCATGTACCCACCACAGGAGACAGAGGCCTTCGCTGGAGCCTGTTGGCTGGGTCAGGACATTGTGGTGATGCACAGATTAATGGAGATGGGTTAGTTTAGGATATAAGAGCTAGCTAGAAATATGTTTAAGCTTTTGGCCAAACAGAATTGCAAATAATATGGTTTCTTTGTGATTATTTCAAGTCAGGGTGGCTGGGAATCGAATGAGCAGCCTCAGACAAAATACTAATGATAAATCATGCAATATTTTGATACATGCATATGTTGTATGATGTTTAAATCCTCAAAATGTTATCACTGTTTTAGGATGAAAGCCACAGAAGTTACCTTTCCTAGATCTTTGAGCTATGCAGTTCATTGCTGTCATCTGTAATGACCCTTCTGGACAAGAGTACACTGGAACTTCAGATCCCTGTCCTGGTATACATCACTGTGTACCAGCTGACTAACCCAGCCTCAGCCCCCTTTTACCCCTGCTGGTGGTACCATTTTAAATGCAACAGACCATGAAATTAAATTCTAAAAAGTGTTTATTCATTTTTTTTTCACCTTGGTAAGCAGAATTCCCTGATAGGTCACAAGGCCACATGTCAACCATCTTGTCCTCTGTTCTTAGCCTATGGAAATCCCCATCTTCTCCATGAGACACTTATTAGGATGAAACTTCTTCCCCTTATTTTTGAGGGGCCTACGTCACCCAGAATAGCATGAATTAGTAGGTCAGATGGGCAGTCTCCAGAAGGCTGACCGTGTCTGTCAATCTATGCTTAAGTGAAATGAAAAGAGAGTAGCCCCCCAGCCCTTGGCTGGGAAGCCAATCAAAGCAGGTCAGAAGCACTATCCAGAGCCTACAGACAGTGGCTATTAGCGGAAAATACATACTGAAGATGGATTTCATTGACTTGATTGTCTAGCTATACCTACATTCATTCATTTTAAAGGCTCCTCCCAGAGATAGAATTGGGACATTTCATTTCTGGTGATGGTCTGGGTAAGGTCAGACCCTCCTAAGAGATCAGAGAATTGAAACCATCAAAACTCATGCAGGCTTTCTGTACCTCAGGATAGCTTATACCTTCATTGAAGAATCTTGGCTTTCTTACCTAAATGTTTTGCTGCTGTTATCCTTCCTAAGTTAACTAGAATCATGTGGACATTTTGTCACCTCACTTGTGAAATCCTTCAGGAAAAAAAAAGCTACGTTTTAAGACTGCTTAATGTAGTTTTGATGTAGTATGACATCATATAAAATAAACCAAAACAGACTGTTCTAGTATACGACATATGACAACAAACCCTGAGACGTGGCTGGTGGCCAAGCTGCATTCTGTTCCAAACATTTAGCTGGAGAAGAAAAGACAGGATAATATAATGAAAAAAGCTGTGTTCACATGAAACCTCAATTACTGAATCTGAAATGTTATACGGTCTGTCTTTTAAATCCAGGATGTGAGATGACTGAATGCAACATCCACTTTACTCAAGCAAGGTCTTGTGATGAGCAGGGACAGAAATCCCAGTATAAACAAAAACAAGTCCATGACCCTTGCAACCATGAATTTTATTAATTTCACAGAGCTAAAACTTAACAAAGAAAGTGTGCTGTTGTCATAGTGAACGATGGCACTGGGGAAGAACGACATTCTTTCCGTCTGAGCCATATGTGGATTGTAAACACTTCTGTTCCCTGCACCCCCGGGAAGTCTTCAGACCTGAAATTTCCAAGCAAGAGGCAGAACTACTGAGTCTCTTTGGTCCTTTATCTAGCAATGGCCTTAGGGGACAGCAGCTGTACAAAGGGTCGTGTCTGCGGGTGCCTCTGCTCTGGACCTAAAGTGCACTAGTCTTTCAGAACTTCCTCCTAAATTTTGTGTCCCTGTGGCAAACTATGTTTCGGGGGGGAAAAAAAAGAACAAGATTAATTTGTTCACCGTGTCACTGGCTAAGCTTAGCGACAACTAAGCCCTACTTCTGTCTCCACACTGGAGACAGTTGGTTCTGTGTTGTCACCCAGGAAAACCCACACTCTGCTTAAGGTGGCAGAGCTGAATAGCAGCTTTGCTCAGCAGCCCTCACTGTCTCTCAGGTGTCTCAGAAGATTCCTTAGAAACAGAACTGGTGATGGACATTTCTCAGTCCAAACAGAAAGCAAAAGATAGTTTTCCTATTCTGATATCTGCTATTACTTACTTCTCTGAGTAAAGAGTAGCAAATGTAAAAAGGAAATTTTTCAATACTTCCATTGAGTTTTTCCCACACTTCAAAGATGTGCATTCTAACCGGAGAGTTCGTGCTGGGGTATTAAAACCCTGGAGCAGCTCGTCACTGTTTCAAACCACATCCTCCTAAGTAAACATTTCCAGTGTAAGGCTTATCTTTAAAGGGGATGAATCACTTTTATGTGTCTTTTAAACCATGTCATCATTTCAGTAGATGAGCTTATGTGTACAAAAAGAGGAAGAACGAGAGGGAAGAAATGCTCTGTTAGGATTTGAGTCTGTAATTCTCCAAACAGGCTCATGTGGATGAAATCTGAGATCCTGGCTGGAGCATGGGGCCTTTAGCACATGCCATCTCGCTGGCAGAAGCTAGTCATTAGAGGCAGGCTGGAAGGCTATATTAGTTTTGGGTTCTGAACTAAGTTCTCTAATTCAAGATCTGCCAGTGTGACAAGAGTCCTCGCCTTGTATTCCTAGTGTTATTAACTCTGCCTTCCCTATACTGATGGGTGAAACCAGGGGCCACACAACTTGCCATGCTTCCCACCATGATGATAATGAACTAAATCTCTGAACTTTAAGCAAGACAAACAAATTAACTATTTTCCTTTATAAGAATTGTGATCATGGTGTTTCTTTACAGCAATAAAACCCCTAACTAAGATAGAAGTGCTATCAAGAACTAGGATATTGCTGTGATAGGCCTGACTGCTGTGGGATGGTCTTTCTGCACACTGTGAATATGTGTTGTTCTCATTGGTTGATAATAAAGCCTCTTTGGCCTATGGCAGGGTAAGATAGAGTCAGGCAGGAAATCTAAGCAGAGATACAGGAGAAGAAGGGCAGATTCTGGGAGACACCTGTTGCAGGAGGTTCTTCCGCTCCTCCAGCCAATAGCCGCTGAGATACCAGCCCATTGGGGCGTGGTCTCTTTCCCTTTAAAAAGCGGCCACTTCCCTTCCCGCTCTCTCTTACTTTCTGTTCCACTTCCGGGGACTAGATCCCTTCCTTGTGCAAAGGGCTGTTGGCTGGAGGAGCGGAAGAACCTCCCGCAACAGACACCAGCCAGTCACCCACAGAGCAACATGCTAGAAAACTGGGAATGCCATAGCCTTTGGCAATACTTAGATTAATAGAAATGGGTTAATTGAAATGCAAGAATAAGGAGGCAAATGCGAAAGGTAAGAACAACAGATGCAACCCATCAGCCTGTAGAGGCAAAGGAGTAGAAACCCAAGCTGTAAGTAACTTATCCAACTGTAGCAAACAAGAGAAGCATTCAAAGGAAGCCCTCCCTCAACCAACTACTGGGGAAAAGGTTGTAGAAAGCCTGAAAAGGTTTATGAATTTCACCTCGGTTATCTGGGAAAGCAGAAGAACTGAAAACAGGAAAGAAAGTTGGAAATCTGTTAAAAGAGAAATTGGATCCTTACAGTATCTTATTAACTACCACCCCAGTTAGTGACACTCCTCTTGAAGCCTGAGGGAGAGAGAAGGGTTTCAGCAGTCCATCAAGTATGTACATCAGAGATACTGAGAGTAAGTGATAGCCTGTCCTGAAATCAGGGAAGTAGGTGAGAATTATACTAAATGCAGATACTCGAGATCTCTCCTCTCACAGAACTCGCAGGACGCTGGCAGTTAGGTTCACAAACTACAGGTATGTGACAAGAGAAAAGTCTGTGTATGTAAGCCTACAGGGATGAAAATGACTGGAGATGCTAACTGTTGGAGATCTCTTTACCATGGACTAAGACTCCAGCAGATTAAAATGGTAAAACCCATTAGCCTATTAACCTTCACCCATTAGGAAACCAAAGTTTCTAACGAACAACTTACTCTTAAGAACTCTATGTTTAACATTTAATTTTCAATCAAGAATCAATATATATGAAGGAGAAAACAAAAAAAATGATCAATAAATACAGAAAGGTAATGTAGAAATAAGATAGTATTTAAGAATTAACACTGGGGCTGGAGAGATGGCTCAGAGGTTAAGAGCACTGACCGCTCTTCCAGAGGTCCTGAGTTCAATTCCCAGCAACCACATGGTGGCTCACAACCATCTGTAATGAGATCTGGCATCCTCTTCTGGTCTGTAAGTGTACACGCAGGCAGAGCACTCTATATATAATAAATAAATAAATAAATAAATAAATAAATAAATAAATAAATAAATAAAATGTTTTAAAAAAAAGAATTAACACTGTCAGCTGGGTATAATGCTGTATACTTCCTTTAATCCTAGCACTTGGGAGGTCAAGGCCAGCCTGGTTTACATAGCGAGTTCCAGGTAAACCAATGCTATGCCATGAGAGCCTGTCCCAAACAAACCAAAGAAAAATTCTCAGAGACACATAAGAGCAACAGACAACAAAAAGGATCTTGCTAGGAAAAACAACAAGATCTTTATAATGAAAAATGTGTTAGTACAATTTAAAAAGTTAACAGGAAATTTTATAAAGTTGAGAACAAATCTTACAAATCAGAGAAAAATAAAGAAATAAAATTAGGAGTGAAGTTAAGATAGTAGTAATTTCAGAATAATGTCAGATTTTTCCCCAAGGAGAGAATGAAAGAAATAGGAGGGAAAATTGTCAACAAATAGTAGAAGAATATTTTCCAGAATGGAAATGAACAACCTACAATGATTTTGCTGGAAGGTGCTATGTAAGTTGATGGACGAGGCAGTGGTATAATGCAGTGCTGGGCTCTGCATGTGAAGATATCAACTTACCAGGCACCATGTACACCCTGATATAATAGTGACAAAAATGTTCATGGGATAACCAACTACTTATTGACTGGATTTAAAGCCTATTCTACAGGAAGGAATTTGTGCCTTGTATTGTAAACATAGTCAAAATCCACAACTAGGGAAAGCACACTGATAATGTTTTCCTAAATGGTCATGATATCCAACTGTCTTCTAAATATTTGTGTTTATATCCCCAGCTCTGGTCACAGGAATATCTCTGGTTAATGCATATTTATTACTGTTCAAAGTACTGTGAGTGTTCAGCCGATGTTGGGCTGTTAACACACTCCCCAAGGGTCAATCATTCTTCTGGAAGGAATATCAGATAAGAGGAAACAGGAAAGAGTGCAAGAGCTGAAGGATGAGAAGTGATACTGTGAGGTCCTGCCCTTGGGACATGACATGGTGGGTTCACACATGAACCCACTAGCTGTGTTCGTCTGCACAAGATCTGTATAAGATCAAACCAGTGAAAAGTCCCACAATGGTGTAGGGATGAAAGGTATTGGAGTAAAGGAGTGAGGAGCTGAAGGTGTAAATGGAAATAAGGATGGAGACAGGAGTAGGGTGGGGAAAAGGAGAGGTAGAGGTGGGTTAACTCTAGAGACAGAGGGACCTGGGAGAATGGAGCTGATCAATGAGGAGGGCTAAAGTCTTATATAATAGCCAGCTTTATTGAGAGCATTGGACAATTTATACTCTGAGAAGTCATATGAGTTAAGTGTACAGTCACACGGCAAGCTATATGTGATAGACAAGCCACACATTACATGCGTTAAAACATGGTTTTCCATAGAGGCATATAAACAAAGAGCAATAGCCAGTTGTCATGAACAATCTGAAAGGAAGTTCACTCTGGTCAGACACACCTAGCAGGGGCATGAAAATACATTCTGAGAACAAGTCTGTGTTTAGCAAGAAACTGAGGTCACAAGGGTCTTCTTTCCTTAGAGTTTTCTCACAGCACTCAGAAATCTCCTCACCAAGACTCCATTCTGGGAATGTACTCCAACAGTTAACCAATGCTAAAGATTATCAAAGAACCCACAAAACCCAACTACCTTGTAAGCTAATTCAGAATAATTTTTTTTAAAAGGAATTTGAACAGAGGTACTCCACATTATTGAGCAATGTATATATGTAAGAAATTTACAACAAATAAAAATTATTTATAAAGAGAGCAGGAAAAACAGCAACTCCTGGAAAAAAATTGAAGTGAATTTTATTTGTTTTTGACTATAATATTTGGGCATTACTTGAACACTTCCCATACTTTTCAAAAGCTGATAATTATGACATTGTTTTATTTTATTTTGTGCTAAAAATAGGATTACAGATTATTTTCAGTATGGTCAAGACAGTTCTGAATTTAATATAACCCTTTCAATAGCAAGACGAGTGTTTATGAATTCCATGACATTAATTTGCTATACATGAACACGTCTGTTTTTCTCTATCGTATAAGTCACACATTGTAAGTGATGGAGGACAGCCCTCCATCTCCGCTGGAATGCATTGCTTTTACAGACAGGTCACAGAAAGTCTTCATGCTATTCCTGTTCGGGAAGCACGATATAGCCAGGATCTCTTCCCATCAGCACCAAAAAGTCATTTTCCTTAGCTGACTGTGATTCCTTTACAGATGGAACTGGAAAACAACAGGATAGACTCTGACAATCCAGTCAGTTAGGACAATCTGGGGAAAGAGTGGGGAAGGGAGGCTGATAAACTTCTTTTAGCTTTACATTTTTATAAAACTAAAACCAAGGCATATATAAGTATTTAATATGTAAGAACACAGTCCTATTTCAAGTGATTTTTTTTTGAGAGGGCAAATACTTGTTTATTTCCATGTTTGTCTTGACATTCTGCAACTTTATACAATGAAGTATTTTAACATAGAATGCATGTGGGAAATCTTGACCTGTATATGGATAATTCATTAAAATGAAGGGCTCAGTTTAGAAACTCTGACAAATTAAAAACAAATAAACAAAAAAAAATCTCTGGGGGGAAGATGTATGAATACATTCAGTTATGCTTAATCTGTTCTGGTATGTTTCCTGAGAAAAGGCAAATGAAAGTTGAATAAAAATAACCTTCTTGAGTCTCCCGAATGCTTATTTCTATTTTATTTTATTTCATTTCCTCTTTTGTAGAACTAACTGACAGAGTGGTGGCTAAGTGAGAGCACTCTGGCAGTATATGGTAAGCTGAGGTATGTCATTAGTCACAAAAATTGTTCACAAGTAACACAACTTTCCCTCTAAATTCACACTGTTACTACACATACTGTTTTCAATTCTAAAATGGTTATTGTCTTCCAAGTGCATTTGTATTGTGGGACAATGATCTTGTACCCTGTAAAGATCTGTCACTTATATTGGTTTAATAAAATGCTGATTGGCCAGTAGCCAGGCAGGAAGTATAAGCTGGGCGGCCAGAACAGGAGAATTCTGGGAAGAGGAAAGGCTCAGTCTACAGTCATCACTCAGACCCAGAGGAAGCAAGATGAGAATGCCTCACTGCTAAAAGGTACCAAGCCACATGGCTAACACAGACAAGAATTATAGGCTAAATTAAGATGTAAACATTAGTTAATAAGAAGCCTAAACTAAGAGGCCAACCAGTTTCTAATTAATGTTGGCCTCTGTGTGTTTCTTTGGGAGTGAACAGGTGTAGGATCAAGTGGGACAGAAATATCTGTCAACACATTTGACTCCTGATTCCTATTTTTTTCTCCTTTAAATAGGGCAATACAATTTAATTTTTATGGTTTTTTCCTCTCTCTTTTGTTTTTCTCCTTCCTTAATGCTTTTGGCATTTGTCAGATGCTAAAGTTTTAAATTTGGTCAAGGGAATAGGTGGTATGTTAGGAGTATTTCTAACACAAAGCAATAACATCTCCGAAAACATTATTCTGAAATATCTTTTACATTATCAAAAAATGATATCATAGATTATGTTTTTTGTAGTTTACCATATTTCTTCCCATTTATTTACTTAGGTATAACACAATGAGAAGCTAGGCACTGTGTGGCCATCCCTCAGGAAACTGAGGTGCACCAGTTTCACTTTGAAGCTGTCACACACACTCTGGGCTATAGAGACAAATAGAAAGTAATGATAAAATAAGTAATGGCATCAACATAAACATGTAAAGATATTGCTAATGTAAAAGGGTGGCTGAGGACAAGTTGATGCACAGCAATGATAACAGATTCTCAACAGTGTTGTTTCTTGGTGTAGAAGCAAAAATGGATGAAATAGGAGAATTCAATTATATAGACAAGATTATCTTTTGTACCAGAATTCACCATTGCACTGCCTTTGTAAGTATTCTGATACTGTCTTTGTAAGCACACAGAGTCAGCAAGGACTAGAAGAATGACTAACTTTAATTTTGTCACACTCCAGTGTATCAGAGGAAATAGTTTGGCCAAAGACAGGCCCTGCCTCTCCTGTGTGAACACAGGGAGATGGCACCATCTGAAGGCAATAAGAATTTTCTCACATTCCAAGAGCCCACCCTTATGTTTGAGGTAAGAAAGGGCCTGCTTTCTCTCTGACAGGAATTATTTCTATAAACACATAAGGTACATTATCTGCTTTCAGGTTCAAGTTTCTCCTTAATTCCTTTTATTACCTCAGACCTACAGCAATATATTTTTTATTTTATACCAAATACCTAATGATGGGATCAGAATCATCATAGGCTCCAAGGTTACCAGAAGACAGTTACATCACCATCTTGTTTGGAAAGCACTCTTTTTATATGGACCATTATAAGTATATTCCTAATACTTCTGCTATTCTTTCTAGTTTGTGCCTGAAGAAGACACAAATTTGTGAGTATAACAATTTTGCTGTGTACTACAGAATAGCGCTATTTGAGAAAGCAAGCACTATTCATCATGTATAAAGTGAATAACTGTGTTCTAATCCATCTTGTCTTCAAATGAGTGTTTATAGGTAGTTATTTTAAAATTACCTTAAACTATATCGATAGTTAGGGCTCCATTTTTTTTTTGTTGGCAAATTGCCCAAATTATGTCAACCAGCCCTTGCTAATGCTATGAGCAATTGCACGGTCGATTGTGTTAACACAAAAGTTTAACCAGTTTTATTGATGCCAGCCATCAACTTTAACTGTAAATTAGCCATTCAGAAAATCTATATTTTGTACATAAACTGAGCGATTGGCAGTTTTCCATTTCACTCCACTAGGTAGGTCTAGACGGAAAGAGCTGGGAAAGCTGCTTTGGTGTTTAAAAACTGGATTCCGAGGGGCGTCACGTGAAACGGAGATGACATCACTCTACAGTGTAGCCTGGACCATCTAATTATTGCCATATAGGTGATTATTATTATTGAGTCATGAAGTTAGTTATATGCATGTGGTGTCGAAATGTTGAAAGGGCTTTTGGCTTCTTGAGGGGAATTCATTGATTTCCTAGTTGGAATTTAGAAAATACTTCACCAAGTACTCACATTTTATGAAGAAGCAGATTAGGCTAAGTCAATGATTCCTGTGTTGACAACTATATTTAAAAAAATATATAGAACTCAAGTTTTAAAAAAACCACTTTTTTGCTTTACCAGGTATTTTTGTTAGAAAACTCATTTTCTTCCCATTCTTAAAGGTACTTCATGCATGAGATCACCATGTCCTAGTGCATTTATCAAACACATACGAGCTTATTGTTATCAAGATGTTAGAAGAGGTAAATCAAAGAGCATGTAATACTATATGTAAGAGAAAAGAATTTTCAAAATGTAGCATTGGAGAAATGCTCCATTGTACAGGGCTAAGTATCTTTAGCTAAAGGTTTTGCCCTGGATAGGTATCCTTATGCAATCTGGTTGAAAAGACAGCACCTGCAGTAAAATATAGGACATAGACAATTTGCAGATCAAAAAAAATAACAATTTATATATTCTTAGTATTATAAACAGTTTTAACCTTCCTAGGCATATTTTGATGAGTCAATCTTGTTGCTGTTAGTATCTACCTATACAGTATTAGCAGACGTATCTTTATGAGCAAAATTTTATTTTTTCAAAACTATGCCTTCTTATGATTATATTAAGAGAAACCAGAAGGCTGGGAGAAGGCTCCTTCTATGAAGCACTTGCTGCAAAAGCATGCAAAGTCAAGCTGGATCCCAACAGTCATGCAAAAGGCTGGCATTTAGAGGCTCACACCTGCAGTCCCAGCTTGGGAAAGAAGGTGGACACTGGAGGGTCCTTAGGCTTTGCTGGTCAAATGTCTAGCCAAATTGGTGACCTCCAGGTCAAGGAGAGACCTAGCCTCAAACACTAAGGTTGAGAGTGATTGAATAGCATACCTGAACCCTCACCTGTGACCTCCATATGCACTTGTGTGAAGTGCATCCATACAAACATGTGCACACACAGGGAGAGAGAGAGAGAGAGAGAGAGAGAGAGAGAGAGAGAGAGAGAGAGAGAGAGAGAGAGAGAGAGAGAAAAGCATAAAGAATATAACAAGTGTGGTAATGTATGGAACGATATTATGTGGCTTTTCATAGTTAATATAATACATGTTGTTTTAGGTTATAAGTGTTAAAAATAATTTCCTACCAAAGAGATCCTTCAGTAAGTGTACAATGTGTAAGTGTTGGTATCTACTTTCAAAACACTTCTGCTTAGCCACATCCCCTACTTGACTCCCTCTGCTTCTGTTACATCCATCACTAGAACCATGGACACTGAGTGAAGAAGACAGGTCTAGATTCCAATGTTAGCCTCCCCATCTCTCTCTTGCTCCCTCCCTCCCCCCTTCTCTTTCCTTCTGACATGACATAAATTCACAAATTTCAGATGTCAAACACACGTAGCCTGGGGCTAAAATCAAGGACTTAGCTGACTGCCCTCTTTTCTGGAAACTCTAGGAGAACAGCCACTTCCTTGGTTTTCCTGCCTCTAGAGGCTGCACATGGTCATCAGTTTTGGCTTTGCTCTTTGAAGCAGGCTATGTAGGACTTTTTGAGTCTCCTTTCGCTACTTTACCCTTTTCTGAACAAGTTCTTTGCATCTCTGATGTCGCAGTCCCTCATCTGTAGGACAATGACGCCATTGCTGGATGTGGTACGAAGCTGCTAGATCAACACAATGAGATACTGGGCAGAACACACTGAGGAGGCCCTGGCGGCATTCTGTCTCTGAGGCAGGGGCCAGCAGGAGTGACCTGGGACAAGATTGGCACAGCTGCCCATGCCTGCTGCAGCTCTGGGCTCCTCACTGCACACCTTTTCCTTATCGACGTCTTTGAGGGAAAAAAGCTGATTTGATTGATTTTGCAAGCACACGTTTTATCAACCCTCAGGTATCGGTTCTATTTTCTGAAACGGTTATATTTGAAGGAGCGAAAATAAGATGACCAACATAAATTTTAAGATAGTATGAAAATAGTAATAATCTAAATAGTACTTCAAGCACCAGGGATCAAGTAGTCGAAGTGCCTGTGACTTCGTATTCTAGTAGACCTACTTCCTTGCCCCCTCTAGCCTTCTTGAGTAGGAATTATTAAAGGGAAAAGAAAAAGAAACTACATTTACTATATGAGCTAAAAATTAACAGGATGGGATGTACTGGAAAGAATCAGTTGCCACTTGCACAGCCCCGGGGTCATATGCATCACCCTCTATGTCTGAGTATTTTATGAAGACTGTTCCCAGCTTTTCTTGGCTCCTGTCAGACATGCAGACATGACCGTGTCACTCCTGTAGTGTGTTGGGACTCTGGGAGTCATGATTGGGGCTTATTCCCTTCCTCTCCCATTATAATGAAGTTTCTTTGCCTATTTCACCAAATTCCTGCTAACGTAGTCTGACCCTGACTGTCATCTATAGAAAATATGGGGATGCATATCAGCTAGGGATTGCCACTGCTTAACGTTCACTGTGTCTGGGAAGAGGAGGCTGGAAGTATTTCTTCTTCAGCCACAAATTCTTCTCATTTTGTGTACTTTGGGGACATAGAAAGTGATATTAAATTTCTTTTTGTTTGACTTAACACTATGTGAGTGTATTTTCTAAAGAGACGCATATCACTCTCTCCATATGTACCTGCATCATATTTTAGTCTCAAGTTCAGAGACAGAAAATTTATCTTTACTAATGAATGCACTTGCCTTCCTTGCTTCTCAATGCCCAGGGAAGTCTGGCCAGTCTTTGGTTCTGACTGACAGGTTACCAGTCATTCCCAGGTGTGTTTTGGTTCAAGAGTTAGCCCTGATTCTATGTACTTGGGACATGTAGCAAAGGCTAATTAATCCCTTAGCATGCTGCAGGGGGGCAGGGGCTCATGTCAATCCCCCTAGCATGCTGAGGGGAGGGCTCATGGGTTTCTACTCCTACCTGAGAAACTATTGGTAGTTGATGCTTGCTGGGGGTCTTAGGGTTTCTATTTCTACAACGAAACACTATGACCAAGTTTGAGTTCATCAAAAGAAATCTAGACGGGAACTCAAACAGGACAGGAATCTGGAGGCAGGAATCCATGCAGAGACCATGGAGGGGTGCTGCTTACTAGCTTAGAGCATGCTCCTAGTTAGTTTTACCAATAAGAACCCAGGGTCAGATGTCAAGGTAAAAGCTGAAAAATCAGAGAAGCAGAGCAGCAGCCACCAGAGATTTCTTACCTCTCCGGATCCTCAGATCGAAAGAGCTGAGATTAGTCTATGCCTGGCCTTATCACTTCCTGTTTCTGCCCCGTGTTGTCACTTCCTGTCTCCTTTCTGTACAGATCTCCAGACCTCTATGGTTAAGTTGTAGCTAGCTCTGCCCTCTGATCTCCAGGCAAGCTTTATTTTTCAGAACACAAACAAGATTTCACAACACTGGCTTACTCCTATGGCTTTGCTCGGCTTGCTTTCTTATAGAACCCAAGCCCACCACCCCAGGGACAGCACCACTCACCATGGGCTGGGCCCTCCCCCGTTAATCGCTAATTGAGAAAATGTCTTACAGATGGATCTAATGGAGACATTTTTTTCAACTAAGGTTCCCTGTTTTCAGATGACTCTAGCCTGTGTCAAGTTGACATGAAATTAGCCAGGACCCTGTGAGAAGAGAGTCAGTTTTAATCAGCAAAAAAAGAAGAGGAAGAGGAAGAAGAAGAGGAAAAGAAAAAGAAAAAGAAGTTGGGAGGAGAATGTGGGGATTGGGGCTGGAAGGGATTGTGTGCAGAGGGTAGACACTACCTAAACACATTGTATCAGTGCATGAACCTACCAAAGAACAAAAAAAGGGAGGGGGGCTGTTGATAGAAGGGAGGAAACCAAACAAAGAAATATACACCTGTTTAATCCCAGCAGAAGGGCTTCGGAGGCAGGTGGATCTTTGTGAATTCAGCCTGGTCTACACAGCAAGTTCCAGAACAGCCGAGGCTATACAGAGAGACCCTGCCTTGGAAATCCAAAAAAAAAAGAAAAAAAAAAGAAAGTAGAGTTCTTTCTAGGAAAAAAAATAGAATGGGAAATCTTTACGTAGCAAATGATTCTTAAGATAGCATTTAATTAAGCTGAGTAAGTGATAAAATGCAGGCTGGGCTTCTCTCCCGGGTCTCCTAGACTTGATTATTCTTGGTAAATGTTAGCTAAAATTTAAGCCATATTGACAAAATATTTTTCC
Organism: Microtus pennsylvanicus; assembly: GCF_037038515.1. Taxonomy (NCBI): domain Eukaryota; kingdom Metazoa; phylum Chordata; class Mammalia; order Rodentia; family Cricetidae; genus Microtus; species Microtus pennsylvanicus. Next base: position 27,746,401 of record NC_134587.1, on the reverse strand, counting down.
CAAAACATCAGGTTTCCCCTCTTGTACTATGAGAGCACAAAGTAATTCTATCTGCTATTATCAATGACCTAAATTAGTATTTCTCGTGGATACTTGGTATCATAAATGATGAACAAAGTATTTGAAAAATAGTATCTACTTCCTTCTGGTGCTGGTTAGTTTTGTGGCAACTTGACCCAAGCTGAAGTCATCTGAGAGGAGGGAACCTCAGTTGAGAAAATGCGTCCATGAGAGGCAGGTCTGCACGGCATTTTCTTTCTTTCAGTGAAAATATTGGAACATTTCTTATTTTATTATAATGTATTGTACTGACAGTATAATTAAATACATGGTCATAATACTCTTAGTCATTTCATGGGCTCATGTTTTATTTATAATTTTTCTTATAACTCAGGGCTTCCAATTTTTCCTCACTTCAAGACTCTGATGTCAAATGTGCCTTTATGCTTCATGAAAGACAGAGCATCCTGTTTTTTGCCTCATGGTATTATAGATTTCTATTGTTGAAGTGCTCATTAATAATTTTCTAGAGATATTTGGGGAAGAGACCATTGAGTTTTATGACGGTAGCAAAGAGCTTTGTAATGACACAGAGGGGCCGTCGGTTTCTCTGACGACTCTTGAGGACTCGTATGAGATGGAGCACGCCAACAAAGACCGGACTGGCTGTGACCACGAAAGGCCTCTCTAAGGATAACAGCGAAGTATCCCAGAGTCCCTCTGTTCCTCCTCAGGAGGACAGTCTTATCCGGGAAGTTTTAAATAGTCATCAGATAGAAGGAGATCATTGTTCCCTGATTTTTAAAAGGTGTAATAACATCACGATATCATTGGCACACATCAGGATATTAGAGTATGACAGAAGTGTTGGGAATATTATGTTAAGGCGTGTTACTTTAGTTTATCTTGCCTTTGTTTAACTCTTTGAAGATGTGCTACCTTGCCTGTCTCAAACACACGATGGTCTAATAAAGATCTGAATGGCCAATAGTGAGGCAGGAGAAAGGGTAGGCGGAGCCACAGGCAGAGAGAATATTTAGGAGGAGAAGACTGGGAGAAGGGGTTTGAAGTAGTAGCCCGAGAAGGAGGACATCAGGGGCCAGCCTCCCAGGTACACAGCAACTCATGGAGTAAGAGTAAGATTTAAAGAAGTAAGAGAATGGAAAACACAGAGGCCAAAGTGTAGATGGGACAATGTAAATAAAGGCAGGCAGGATGCTTATAACTAAGAATAAGCCTCCGTGTGTGACTCATTTGGGAGCTGGGTGGCAGGTCCTCAAAAGAGCCCAAAAAGCCTAACATCAAACGAATATAAGGAAGTATTTTAAACAACACTTTAATTACATACAAATGTATATAATACATATACACATGGACTGAAACATCACACACACACACATCTATACATACTTATACGTATACATGACAGAGACATACTCCTCCTTTAGCCCCCCAGAGGATTCCAGAATATTGCTTGCTAGGATTCTCACCCATCTTTCCCCTAATCCATGAACCACATAGAATACACTAGTTTTTGAAGTTATTAGTTTTGAAAAGATCATTTAGCTACAATGATTTAATTTAACAGCTACCACACATTCTGGAGGAAAAGGGCTTGTGCCACTGTCTGGGAACTCTGATATATTTGTACGACAACCATATTGATAGACAGAAATTACCAAATGCTTAGCATTGGTGTAAATACTAAGTGACCCAGCACCCACTAGAATGACTATGTTAAAAATGTTAAAGAGGCCAGATGTGGTCAAGTCAACAGCTGGCAGCATGCATGTTCAGGAATAGAGTTGGCACAAGTAATTCACTGTGTAGAATGCAGAGGAGATCCATAGCTGATTTTTCTTGGGTTGATAATATTCATCTCATTGATTTGAGGTAATCACTAGGCATTTTCTTAATTGGTGATTTATGGGGAAGAGTTCAACACTTTCCGGGTGGTGCCACCCCTGGGCTGGTGGTCCTGGGTCGTAGAAGAAAGCAAGTTGAGCAAGCCATGGGGAGCAAGCCAGTAAGCAGCACTCCTCCATGGCCTCTGCATCAGCTCCTGCCTCCAGGTTCCTGCCCTTTGTGAGTTCCTGCCCTTACGCCCTTCAGTGATTCACAGTGATATGGCAGTGTAAACCAAATAAGCCCATTCGTCTTTTACTGGATTTTTGGTCACAATGTTTCATTGCAACAGCAGAAACCCAGATTAAGACACTGCTAGAAATTTGATTCTGGGTTTTTGCGTCCTGCTGGATCCCATACCTACTTTTCGAATCTGCTGTAGTCTTTCCCTTCATAAACAACTAAAGAAGCTAGGCATGGCGCATGCTCTCCTTTTGGCACCTGACAGACCAAAGCAAGGTGCTGAGTTTTCAGCTCTCATGGGCTGCACAGCAATATCTTTGTGGGGATGGAAGGAGAGAGGCAGGGAGAAAGGTAGGGAGAGACAGAGAGAGAGAGAGAGAGAGAGAGAGAGAGAGAGAGAGAGAGAGAGAGAGAGAGAGAGATCCCCACACCACCAGTTTCCAAAGCATGGGGACTTTCGGTTACTTTCTCAGGCAATTTTTCCTCCTTTAACTCCCCCCCCCAAATCTCCCATTGCCCATATAATTATAAATCGGTGATTATTAAACCAACTTCAGTAAGCCGAGAGTCAAGTCATTTATCCCATAAAACATTCTAAGTGATTAGTATTGGTAGGCAAACTAGCTCTAAGCCCCAGTCACTGGAAAGGTAGATGATAATAGGATCATTAGAATTCTTGGAGGAATCGAATGTCACGATGTCTGTAAAGTGCTGAGCGTGGAAGCCGGCAGGCGAGGAGCACTCAGTAAATCTCAGTTATTGCTCTGTAATTCACAGAAGAAAGGGCCCAGCACTGTTAGCGATTAGGCATTCAATTTGTGCTCTATCACCACGCATGCTTGTTCTTCTGGATGAGTAACAGATTTATGAATAACTACCTAGTGATGTCATGGAAATGTCAGATTATAGCTATGATGAACGCTATTACGAACTTTCATTTTATAGGTTTTCCTTTACTGAGAACTAGCAGGCAGACTAACAGATACGAATTCATACACACACATGCACACACGCATGCACACATGTGCACACACACGCACACATGTGCACACACACGCACACTCACGCACGAAACTAGCTGCTCACAAGGGAAGCTAGTTGCACACACGCTGGGCATGCAGCTGGCAGAGGAATGTCTGAAGTCTGCGCGCATACATTTTTTGCAGACAGCTGTGTTACAAGTATGGTCCTGGCTCAGAGCACTTGCATTTCACTACTATTGTTTCCTTTCCGATGTTAAAGAAACCACAACTAGCATTTTCATGGGTCAGTCCTGCAAAATCATCAGACTTTAAATCTGTTCTCGGACTGGATCTGGGTCCCTATGAATAAGGAGAACTTTCTAGAAGGAAGCTGTGCTTGTGTAGGGAGTGAATTCCTGCTACACCTCTCCAAGTTTCTAGACTCAGTCACCTTAGCTGCTTGCTTCTCTGGTTTTATATTCCTTTCCTCTCCCGGCAAGCTTCTCTGAAGGAGTCCAGTCCCCCTGCCCCAACCACCACACACATTCGGAACCAGGTTCCCCACATTACCACTGCCAGGCTGCAGAGCGCACCCTGGAAGAAAGGACTTCAGGGACATGAACTCTGGTCAATCTCACTGTCCCAGACCAGCTCTTCGTGCCTGGCAAAGGAACCCTTATTTTCTATGACATTTATTTTGGAATTGTGCTTAGAAGCATCCTTGCAACTTCACCGTGAAGAACTGAACTAAATTTTAAATCCTGCCTGAGACCTTCTGGGTGGCTCCTAGCAGGGTAGACTAAATTGAAAATGGCTCTCACTGCACCCCACCCCCAGGCTCAATTACAGGACAAAGAGTTGTTGGTGGAGAACCGGTGTGTTTGCACACAGCCATTTACCCAGGAGTCATAAATGTGACATGCTCACTCTAAAATTTCCTCAGGGTTTAATGTTTAAGCATAAAGCAGATCCAGGAATTTGGAAGTGAGCGGTTTTGCTTTGAACAGGTCGTCAGCCAGTTGTGACATTGTGGGGTAAATTGGCAGCCTGTTTGCTGTTGTTTCCTCTTTTTGAAATTTAACCTCTTGGAAAAACAGCAGTCTGGGCTGTTGCACGTCTCCACACAGGCCACCCGAGAAGACCACTTAAAATCGTTTTTGATCTGGAGCACAAATCCCCCTCCAGAATTCCCCTCCAGCAGCTCTCTTTCCTCCTGTTAAATCATCTTGACAGGGCATCTTTGCTGGGTGCAATCTCTGTGCCCTGGGAGTGCAGGGGGCAGAGAATTCAGGATGGACCATCCCCTATTAGTGCTTCCTTCGCCTCCCATTGCAAAGGGAGCAGGCGCTGCCAACGCTCACTCACCATCAGGCGCTCCTTAAAAGACAGTCCCATGGTGCTTTGTTCCGCGGTTTTTCACACACCAGACTTGACAGTGTTTTTGATCACATGAAGACTTAGACTTAGTTGTGCTCAAGTAATCAATAGCAATGGAAATAGCAATCATAAGGACTTACGTCATCACTGTAAATAAAAATATTACTATTACGTCATGACAATCATCTTCTGCTGGTCATGTAGCTGCAAAGAGATAGTTTACTGGAATGATGCAAGAGGCTCTATAAGGACTCAGTTCTGGGTACTTAACCTAGAGAATGGTTCTCTCCAAGTCATGGATAGAGATCTGCATGGGACAAGATGCTAAACCACAAAATTTCCCTTAACTAAAACTGATCTGCACCAGAAGTACCATTAGGTATATTTTTCTCTTTCTTTTCTTTTCTTTTCTTCTTTTTTTTTTTTTTTTTTTTTTTTTTTTTTTTTTTTTTTTTTTTTTTTTTTGCTTTGAGTTGCTGTCTCCAATATCAATTGGTAGAATTCAAGTGGGAAGGAGACTCTTGGGACTGTCAACCATGTTGGTAAAGTAATGTTGTGTTTGAAAATATCACAGCTGGCTGCTTCAAAGTGCTTAATGAATGGGTATGTGTGTGTCTCTACAACATTATATATTTTTTAGGGAAACTAGAAGGCAGGAAACACAAACCCACACATTAAAGAGTCGCGCCAAATGAAGGCTCTGCACTGTTGTGTTTTTTTTTTATATAAAGAAGTTCTCTGCCAAGGATTTGCCTAAATTCTATTGTATATGAGTGTAACAATTCATAAACAATTGAGAAATGCTATGGGTGGATGCCCAGTATTTCTGTGTATGTTTCCAAGAAATCACTACCCACTGGGCACAGACAATGTATACCAAAGTCCTGACATTCAGATCTTGGCTTCAAAGCCATGATAATCTTTCATTTACAGAGTCTCTGTTCCCTAAATGTTGAACCAACAGTGAACTAGACACATGGAGAATAGTTATGATCTCTTGTTTTCTCATGGGAAAAGAAATGTTGGTCTCTCAAAGACCTGAAAATATGGATGGTCATGTATTATTTTAAATCCAAAGTTAATTTAGTTTCTCCTTTATCAAAGAAGTTGGGAAATCTCCACTGTTACAATTTTATGATTTATTAAAGACAGTATTTAATGAGCCAAACATTTCAGTCTCCTAGACCTTCTTGATGGGCGGTATGGTAAACGCTTTCGATGTCCATGGTGAAGTTAGGACTGGATCTTTATGAGCGAGGTGATGTAGTTCCTATTTTACGGCATCTTTATAAATTTTTCCAGTGCTCAGGAAATTTGCTTTAAGTTATTTGGCTGGCAAATGTTACATCTGGACTTTGAACAGAATGCTGTTTCCCTCTAAATATTGTGTTCTTCATGACTGTTTTCTAATGGTATCCATATGTTGATAAAAGCATCTTGCTTGATTCTCCCAAAAGAAGTGAAAATTCCGCATGGAATAGGATTTCAACCAAATAACAAATTCGCTCTCTATGGAAGAGAATTCACAGCTATTTGCAAAAATGTCTTCCACGCCTTCTTCTTCCACCCCTCTCTATGGCAGTGGAGATGCAGTACTATCTTTACCTTTTTTCTGAGCCAGGGCTGACCAAACGGTGTATCAACCTTTCCACTGCCCGTGGCATTGCTTCCCCAGGCTGCACTCTCCTTCTGAAAGTCACGCTTAGCCTCAGTTTCCCCACCAGAGTCCTCTGCGTGAAGATGTCCCCATTATCTGAGTTTGCACCAAAGGAAGCTTTATTTGCCTCCGTGAGCTACCACACACTGTGTGCTGTCAGGAAACTACCTTAAAGTGTTGCTTTCTTAATTTCACAAATTGTGATTGAGAAAGCAGTCAAGGGCTCAGAATCTCCTACTATCTGCCATCTCATTCCCTATTTCCTCCACTATCCCATCCTTTTGATACCCTCTCTTCAGCCTGCTGCATGGAATTTTACCACTTATAACCTAAACGTTGAATCCTCCTACCATTTGTGTGTTTGCTTTCTCCTGAAGAGTGCTGCTTTGTTCCTGTACAGTGACAAAATCCCACTCATTATTAGAAGCCAACCCTCTAACTAATGCCTTCTTCTTCCACATTATCAATAAAGAATTTTTTAAATATATAACTTAATGGTAGCAACGCCAGTAGTCTGGTCATTAATCAATCACCAAAATATGGCTAGAAAAGAAATCGTAATACTGGCTCATATTTTCATAGATATTTGAACTTAAAACTTAAAAAGCTCCACACTGCAGCACTAAGCTTTCGGTGTAGATATTTTTTCTAATATCATGAGTCCCCCAGAAGGATGTCAACTGAGTCTTCCTCAAAACTAGTGTATGCACACCATCTTCCATGTTTCTCGGGGCTGAGCTATTCAAAGCAGAGTTAAGAACCTCACAAGTATTGAGAGGATCAAGTCTTCCTACATTTTTGTTGTGTGTCCCCACTAGTCTTTTTCAGGCAATACTAATTCATTAGTAACTCTTCAGTAATTCAAACTTATAGGTTTTTAAGAGAAATGAATTTAATTTCCATGAAACAAGCATATTTCCCTTTATGGTCCCCATATGTTATTAATACATGTCATATTATTTCAATAAGAAGTTGTACTGACACTTTCGACACCTTAAACTGATGGGTAGACCTGAACTTAAAGTACAGGTTAATAAAAGGTTGCTTTTATTAGTTAGCTTTCTATTGCTGTGATAAAACACCATGGTCAAGACAACTTACAAAAGAAGGTCTTTGTTTGGGCTAAGGGTTCCAGAGTAAGAATCCGTAATGATCAGCAGCCAGTATCCATGGCAACAGATGACAGAGGCTGGAAGCAAAGAATTGACATCTTGAGTTGCAAGGATGAAGCAGAGAAAAAGCACTAGGGATAGCATGTGGCTTTGAAACCTCACAGCCTCCTACTCTACCTTAGGTGATAAACTTCCCTCGACAGGACCACACCTTCTAAGATTTCCCAACACAGCACCATCCACGTGGGTTCAAGTATTCCTGTGCGGGATATTTTTATCCAAACCACCATAGAGAGTGACCAGCTAGCTCTGAGAGCACTTATCACATGATCCAATCGGTGTATTTTACAGAGTGGCTGGAGAGTTGACATTACCCGAGAGCACTGCTTCAGTGGACTGTAAAGAGAGGTTTCTCACTCATGTGTATCATCTAGCTCTTTCCTTGACTCTGATTATACACTGGGGAGGATAATTATCATTTGATGTAAACTGTTTTCGCTGGCCCTACAGGGTAACAGCATTGTTTAAGGTTGCTTTAGTGTCTTCTTCATAGCCAAGTACAGTCAACTGGTACCAAAAGTAGGGACATGTTTAACAAATTACGTTTGCTGATTAAATTCATATGTCAGGGCGGAGTGAAGACACTAGAAGTCTGCAGGAGAGGGGGATGCTACTAGCGCTCGTCTCTTCAGACAAGACACCATAATTGGGATGGAGACAGGTAATTAGAACATAGACGCAGTCGGGAAACTCGGTTTGAGATTCATCCTGTCCATGCTGTCATGTCCAAAGCACAAAATAAACGAGTGATAATTGGGATAATTACTTATAAATAAGTAAGGTTTCTTTTTCTGGGTTAAACTGTGACTTGGAAGAACTAAAATGATATTCTAGATATTCAAATGCTGTTACAGTGTTTTTCATTCTACCTTCTAGCTATTGACACATCACTCTGCCTTGCTTAGCTTATCAAGAGAGAAGTAGAGAGGCCGGGAAATTAAGTCAAAGTCAGTGAGTAAGGGATCTAAACATAGCTAGCCAACCACAGGGTACCCAAAATGCTCTCAGTCAAAAGACTTAATAGCTTTTCACCAAAAATAACTGCTTCAGTCGAAGAGGGAATGATAATTGCTAGTTCCACGGACAACATAAGAAACCACATCATTTTAACCCAGAAAGCAACATGAAATGACCACCCACAGGCCCATTGCACAGTTATCTCCTCCAGCTGCCGGGGAGAGGAGACTCTTCCCCTCGCCTTCCTATTGACCTAGAAAAGCATCGATGAATAAATAAAGTCTAAATTGGAGGAAAAGCAGTATGTGTAAAAGCCTCATCCCTGAATTTCCTCTCTGTCTTCTCTGAGCTTCAGCCAAGGAGCCACTCCAGCTATTCACGGAGATGGGGACTAGGTGTCATCCCCAGTGCAAGGATCTGGCTCTGCAGGGCAGGCACTCCCAGCCAGGAGACTCCAGCTCACTCCATGTTTTTGGATAACACCTCCAGAGAACAGTAGCAATAGTTCACTGTGCCTGAGGATCCCGAGGCTGAAGTTAAATCCTAGCCGCTCAATTTATTAGCTGTGTGAGCTCATATAGGCCGCCCAACGACACAGATCTTCCAGTTTCTCAGATTGAAAGAAAAAAAAAGTTAATGTTTATTTTGTGGGTTTGCAGTGAGAAATAGCTGAACTAGTCTGCGCGGAAGTGCAGCAGTGGGCTTGGTGTGTAGGGCTCACTTGGTGAATATTGGCATGTTTTTATTGTAGCTTTAGAGAGGGGCTACCTCATTAGAAGGCTTTCCTGCTACTTGGAAAGCTATCTAAAGCATCTCAGAAAGTGAGAACTTTCATGAAAAGAGGAAAAACAGACACCACATAGACCAGAAGAGACCACGGTGGGAGGCAAGGGAGAAGCTGAGTGAAGGGACACAACAGGGTCCAACCATAGAAAAGAGGGAAGCTTGAAGAAATCACCCATTTCCCTCAGATAAACCAGGTCTAGTCCCCATTTGCGAATCTGTCTCTGGTTCTCAAAAGGTTATATACTTTCCACATAAGTGGTTGAAACCATTTCTTTAATGAACAACACAAAAGAGCAAACAACCCCAACCCATTTCTTTGCTAGGCAATTGGATTAATATGAATTTTTAGCGACACTTGGCCATGCAAAACTTCTCCTTTGCAAGTGTGGAACCCATACCCGGAGGCTGGAGAGTGAATGTCAGGTGTGGCTGTGTTGGTTCACTCTGGCTGGCCACAAGTAAGAGAGAAAAGGAAGCTATTCTCAGAGATGGAGGTGGATACAGCACAGACACACACTGTTCAGCCACATGGAGGAAGGACAAGAGAGGAGTCAAGTCCCCAGCAGCCGGGTTGACTTTGTCCATGGTGTTGGCATCTAAACATGGGCCCTCGTGTTGGCAAAGCAAAACTGTTCCCCACAGAGCAGTCGATGAATCCCGTAAACCCTTCCTTCTATTTCCCCTTTCTCTCTAAAGATTTATTCTTAGTTTCCTTTACAAGTGTGTTGCCTGTGTGTGCGTATGTGTACCACATACACCTCTGTGCCTGCAGAAGTCAGACGAGGATGTCAGGTCTCCTGGAAATGGAATTAAAAACAGGTGTGAGCTACCATGTGGGTACTGGTGATAAAAACCCAGGTTCTCTCAAAGAACAATGAAGGTTCGTGACCACTGAGCTACCTCTCCAGCTCCCACTCTCGAAAGCACTTCATAGAGATGAGGGTGACTTAAAGAGGAAAGCTGCTGAGATTTCATGGGCTCTAGAAGAGGAAACATCTACACTGGGTGGTTAGAACGTGGCCCTAAAAGTAAGCTACTGCGGGTGCGAGCCGTTCGCCTTGGGATCAAGCCGCGCCTTTCCTGGAGCGCATAGAAGGCAGAGCGAATGATCATTTGCGGCTCCGAAACTCCAATCAGCAAACCCTCTGTAAGCACAGCTACTCTCCCTTAGTGCAGAAGCGGCACACCATTTCCAGCTGCCGTGAGCATAGCAGCAACCTAATTAAACAAGAAGCGATAGAGCTACCCAGAAACTCTAATGGACACAGTGCAGCTTTGCAACTCTGCCACGCCAGTCTTATTAGCAAGTTCTTGATAACTTAGTGCAGAGCCCCTTCAAACCTCTATGGCATAAAAATACATGAAGAAATTTACACACACACACACACACTTCACTTCCTAAATCTTACCCTGAGAGATTAGAATTCAGGGATTTCAGTGCTGACCACTCACCTGTCTGGTCTTCCAGCCCTGCAGGTAATTGGGATCCAGGTGGTCTAACTGGAACTCACCCTGAGAGGCGCTGATCTACCTTAATGGCTGTTCACTCAGAAGGGAAGAACGTAAGGAAAGAAGACCTCAGCGGGCATGGGCTGGGAAGCAGACACCCGCACAAAGTGGGAATGAGTCTTCAGTTACCACACTGAACCTGAGGAATGAGTCCCATGGGCCTCCAGGGTGTCAGTGTCCCAAGACAGTTTTCCCGGTCATCCATCAATAGAAATGACCACAGATGGATTTCTATAACAGTGATTACAAAGTCCTTATGTGAAGAACATCTCCAAATTCCAATAAATTCTAAATTTCAGTACTAACACATCTTTCTTGGTAGATTGATGCTGAGTCTTCCCAGTCAAGGGCAACAGTAATGGAGCCTTCTCCGAGGTGACGAGTTTCCGGTTTAGGAAATTAGAACTCGAATGGCACCCATATCAACTGACGTTGTCACTGGGGCAAGGGGGTTCATACCTCTGGACTGCACAATGGATTGAATGCCTCACGTTTCCTTTCTGTTTTCCTGTTGTGTAATAAACTGTTGACTATGTCGAATACTGTTCTCAGCATTCAACCCAGGGAGTATGCAATCATCCTTGAACTAATCTCATTTTATAGACAAACGTGCTAAGACACAAAGAGTTTAAATAACTTGCCCCCAACTGTTAAGAACACAGTGCTCAGATTGCTAGTCAAATCTCCTTTGTGTTTTTGTGGGTTTTTTTATTTTCATTTTATTTTATTTCTTTTGTATGACTTTAGCATTTAAGTTGATTGACTCTGAGTAAAATAAATTGCCCTTAGTGATGTGGAGGAGCCTCACCAAAACTCCTGTCAGCCTGGAGGAGAGAAATTCCTGACCTCCAGGAATTAGAGGGCATTCTAATGACAGAAAGCATTTGGGCTTCCCTTGTGAGATCTGGGTTTGCTAGCAAACTGTCTTAACTCTTCCTTTAGACTCCAGCCTGCAGCTCTTTTCCACCAGCTTCCAACTTACCAAGCCTCCATAGATATCTGAGCCAAAACTGTAACATAACTCTCTCCATGTTTTTCTATGTATATCATAATGGCTTCATGTCTCTGGCAAATGCAGACCCAAACAAGCATGTGCTAATAGACCAGTAGGGCCAGGCTTGGGTCCCAGGCAGCCCAAACCCACAGATAGAGGACAAAATCCCGTGCAGGTCATCCATGCATCTCCTTTCGTCTGCTTCCTTTGTAGGGTGACCTATATGGCAATTTCCTTTCAGGAATTCCAATTCAACCCTTGCACTTTAGAAATGGTGACCTTGGGAATGGAGCTTCAAGCTAGTCCGAGACTGGAACTTTGCACCCCAGTCAGCCCTTACCAGCCATTAAAAGCCCAGTCAGGAGAGAAACAAGCAACTTTGTTAAGGCCTGGTGGGAGCTCCCTATGGAGAAATCACCAGCCTCTAGAAAGTCCAGACAAGTCCCCACGTTCTCACGGGCTCAGAGTAAGGACTGTGAGGTTTGCTGGTGGAGGTCAGCTTCTCATCACCGGTGCGCTGGCCGGAACACCAGAAGGTAGATAGCTCCTGGAGAAGCAGAGCCTCCATAAGGAAAGGGAATATTTAGGTAAAGCACATGACCACCAGGCTTTTGGTTTTCATCCCTGTGTTTGACTTGTTCCCTCACCCAAACTATTAACTCTGAAATTTATAATACACTGAAGCAAGAGGAAGAAGAGAAACATTTTTATTTTTCAGTTTAAGGCAGAGGCTGAGTCATCTTTGCTAGATTCAGGAGTGCAAGAGAGAGAGAGAGAGAGAGAGAGAGAGAGAGAGAGAGAGAGAGAGAGAGAGAGAGAGAGAAGAGGGGAAGAGGGAGAGAGGGAGAGAGGGAGGGAGGGAGAGAGGGGGAGGGAGGGAGGGAGGGAGAGAGAGGGAGAGAGAGGGGGGAAGAGGGAGAGAGGGAGAGAGGGAGGGAGGGAGAGAGGGGGAGGGAGGGAGGGAGGGAGAGAGAGGGAGAGAGAGGGGGGAAGAGGGAGAGAGGGAGGGAGGGAGAGAGGGAGAGGGAGAGAGAGGGAGAGAGAGGGGGGAAGAGGGAGAGAGGGAGAGAGGGAGGGAGGGAGAGAGGGAGAGAGGGGGGAGGGGGAGGGGGGGTTGGACCACTTGGTTAGTTTAGTTTCCATCGACCCCAATGTCTAGACATTCAAAAAGTGGGTGGCAGCTGCAGGCCTGCCCCAGCCATTCTTATTAAAGGCATCTCTTCGTGTGCAATGGCACCGCTTACAAGAGTTTGTTTGTATTATCTTTGAACTTAATGTGTATTATTCCGCCTTTGTCAACATCCATTCCCATTTCCTATAAGCCTTAAAACTGTTCCAGATGCTGTGGACATGTAAACCCTCCGGAATGCAGCCGGCCTCTGTAATCTGGTCGCCGAATCGCCGCTCTCCCTCTCCGAATTCCATGTAGCTGTCAATTTTAGGCATGCATTGTCTAGGGAATTTATATCCTGCCGTTTAAGATGGATGCCAAATGTGTAAAAGTGTAACCTTGACCCACCACTCTAGGCAGCGATGCGGATTCAAAGGAAAATGGGCTGGAGGGAATCTGAATGCTTATCTGCTCTTCGCGATTGCTTAATGCTTCCAAGTGCTACTCCTGTGTCAAGGCCCTTCTCCCTGGGCACTCAGCCTCCATTATGCTCGGTGCTGAATACAGCCAGAGCCTCAAGGATGTCAATTTGGATATTAAATAGATGGGGCGAAATTAAATTCATTTTCTGTTTACTGTTCTTCAGCAGTGTGGTGTGACCAGCTGCCCTGCGCACAAACTCTGCAGTCAGACTGTCTTCTTTGATAAAAGTGGCACCCTGAATCGACTATGTAATGTGTGCTAGATATAAGCTTAATAAAAATACATGACCCACGAGATTTCTTTCTTCTTCCCCATTCTAAATTTTTGGCTTTAGTTCTACTATTTTTTTTTTTTTACTATTTTACATCAAACTCTAAACACGAAAGGCTAAGGACCATCGTCATAAACGACGAAGAGCACAGAGAACAAAGCTAAGCCAAGGACGCATCAGCCTGGTTTCTGTAACACTGTAACAGGGTCTTTTGTCTTACCTAGGATCTCTCAAGATAAGGCATGCCAACAGAGCAAGGGAAGAACATTAAATATAAATAAATCAGATAACTTCAGAAAACACAAGATGGGTCTACAGAAAACGCACTTGCTTTGTCTAAAACAGTGTTGTGAACTAGTCCAAGGATGGAACTGTGCAACCAGCCAGTTCTCATCCACCGTTTCCAAGTCCTGTCAGGGGAGAAATGGGTGACTTTCCTTAGGGGCCGGTGGATGCTCCCTGTGGAGGAAATCAGCACAGACTTTGGGAAATCAGCAAGTGCTCACCTTCCCAGGCTCTCAGAGTAAGGGCTGTGAGGTGTGCTGGCGAGGTAATCATCTCTTTTTTTCCATCTGTGTGTACATGTATGTAAGAGTGTGTACATGTATATAAGAGTGTGTACGTGTATGTAAGCAGGCAAAATCACATTTGCCAGTGTGGGCAATTTTGAAGGCCAGTGGTGAACAATGGGAAATCTTTCATCTTCTTTATCTTATTTTTTAAGATAGAACCTCTCTAGGAACCCAAAGTCACTCTTGCTTGCATCTAGACCAGCTGCCCAACAAATACTCAGGACGGTCTTTTTTTTTTAACTCCGTCTTCCTGCTGGGGCTGAAGATCCATGTTTTTAGGGCTGGCAGTGAATCCAAATGCAGGTCCTTAATGCTTTGGAAGGCAACCCTGAAGCCAATGAGCAAAGCCCCTCCCCCAGCCCTCAAAGACTATTTTCAAAGGAAACTTTGGGAAAAATATCTCTCTGTGTTAAAGCTTTTGACCATGGAAGACTCTGTCTTGACGCTGGTGTTTTCACTGATCTCCCTTCAAATCCCCTGCTTCAGTTCAGGGATTCCTCTGACTCCCCTACTCAAAGACAGGACCTCGTGTTTCCCAAACTGGTGTTGAACTCACTATGTAGCTAAGGGTGATTTTGAAGTTCTGGTCCTCCCAACCCTGCCTCCCGAGTGCTGAGATCACAGGTGTGTACCACCATGCCAGGCTTATGCAGTGCTGCGGGTCTGATCCAGGACTCTCAACTTCATGGCCAGTGCTGGTCAGTCTCTTTGGTGAACAATTTTGGGTCGTAAGATTGACCATGGAATACATGAAATCCTATTGATAAGAGATTGAAAGGAATCAATCTAGTCCTCAAAATCTAGCTTAATCTACTGAATGCTTGAATAACCTAGTAAAAGCTACACCTTATGTTTGTTTTAACCACCTTTCTAAGTGTGTGTCAGCCTTTTCTAGGAGAGTGTTAGAAACGTAGTTATTGAAAGCTGGTCTCTGCGGAAAAAGAATTTTATTTTTCCATATGTTATAAAGGGCTTGACTGGACCTGAGCGAATAATTCTTTCCCAGGGTTGAGACTGTGATCTAGGGGCTAAATGAACACCTTTCATTTCTAGCATATTCCTCAGTTTGTAACCAGGTGTAGGAGGGAGGACCTCTGACTGCGGAAAAGCTAATTGCGAGCATTATGGAAGATTGGGTGATTTGAGAAAACCCTGACTCACATAAACACCATTATCAACACTGTTGTGGGTCTTTAAGTCTTCTGGGTCTTCAAATGCTGAAGTTAGCTTCAAACCTCAGTTTGATGAAAGACTTACATATAAAGAACACGGTCTAAGGAGAGTAAATAACGTACAAAAATCATAATTCCTCCTTGTGTTGCATCTGAAGAAGCAACCTGCTTACTTATACTTTTCCAGTACAGGAAAAGAACTGTTTGCTTTTCAGATACTGATAGTTGGTCATCCGCCCTCACTATCTGCTTCCCTTCTTGGAAGCAAAACAGTTGGGAAAGTCTACTTCTCTATATCCTGGCCAGTGCCCAGCAAGAAGAGGGCCCTGGGAGGCCTCGACGGTCCCAATTTGTTCATTGTGCAAGGTTGGCCTGAAAAGGAAGTCTGAGTTTGGGAGTGGCTCGTGTGTATAAGTGAGCTTGGCACAGCAGAAAGCTCTCTGTTGCAGAAAAGATCCATGATTAATCTTCCCTATGGGAACGTTCTTATCCTGAAACACTGTGATGAAGGAGAACTGGGGCTGAGGGATTGGGAACATGGCTGAAGACATACAAAGCAGGCCAGTTCAAGACTCGTGGAATCAGTTCTTCTTTATGAGCTAAACATGGTACAGGGTGCTGGGGCTGAAAAGATGAGAGGACACTTCTGTTATGAAATAAACACAGTGTGACCATGAAGGTCTCTGTACAAATGGGTAGTTACAAACAAATACAGTAGGTGCAGTAATATTAGAGCCGCATGTAAGAGTCAAGAAAAGCACAGAAAAGTTTATAATTCTGAAAATGATTTAGATAAGACAATATATGTATATACATATATATGACAATGATTACCTAGCCGAATGTAAAAGTGATAAGAAATGTTCATATCAGTGTAGTCTTTAGCTTTTATTAGGCTCTGCATGCCCTCATTTCTAAATAGTGATATAAGGTGTTGGGAAATGTTTGTATAAGAGGCAAGGGTGGTAGACTAAAAGGTTTTCTCTTACTCTGCTTTCTGCCCTTTAGAACTGAACCAAATTGCCCTTGAGTTCCTTTGTTATTACTTGCAGTTGTGGTCAAAATTCGACTTGTATAAGCTTATGTTGATAACTAAACCAGAATTAATGAGGCAGGGGTCAGACATGCTCATAATGACAATGTGTCATGGATTTGCACAAAAAAGGATATAATGTATTGTTTACTCTCCTAAGGGAAGGGTCACATGGAGATGAGTCATTTTTAAATGCCCTCAGCAGGACTGCGAGCCGTCCCAAAGGGCAAGGAAAGGAGTAAGCCGGTTTGTAAGAG